>NW_005187499.1:1511806-1514760 GCF_000239375.1 Pundamilia nyererei
AAATTCATAATTATAATAAAGGTCAATCAAATGGACCAATATGGCAAGGCATGATGATCAACTTGGTAAAATAAATCCGCTTGGCATCTTTCTTGGCCTTAAGACAACAATTCTGATGGCCAAAGATCCAAACGGGACACAAAAAGAAAAAGAAGAAAAAAAAAAAAAAAGTGAAACCATACTAGCTCAGATGTTGTCTGGATTAACCAAGTCCACGTCCGGTCTTAAGACACACCCTGAAAGGCTAACCGAACGCTGTACAGTGCAGATCCCCAAGAATCCCCAGAAGAGAGCAGTCCCATTCAACTACTGGCCAATAACCTGCCTCAGCACAACATGGAAGCTGCTGTTAGGCATCATAGCGGCTAAGAAGAACAGGCACATGCCTGAGGCCCAGAAAGGATTTGGCAGATACATCAGAGGGGCAAAACACCAGCACCTGGTAGACAGAGCAGTCATTCGACACTGCAAGACCAGACTTACCAACCCTTGCACTGCCTGGACTGACAACAAGAGAGCCTATGACTTGATGCCTTATGCATGGATTCAGGAAGGCCTAGAACCATAGAAAAACTGGCCAACACTTTGCTGACACAGTAACATCAGCACTCCATGGCAGAGCAGCTCCTGTAGGAGGAATGTATAGATGACCCAGTTTAGTGTCTTTCACAAAATGAAGTTCATGTCTGCTGCTTGATGACTTTCCAGGAACCAAACAGGACCAATGCAGGCTAATGTCCAGAAATCAGTAGGTGAAGTGATGGTGGCTATGGCCATCTTTTATATACAGTCTGTGGTTGTTACATAAATTATCCATTTAATATGGTGTGTGTCCCTAACCTGACCTGAAATAGTATGATGCCAAATGTAACATGTGAAGTCAATATTTGGTTTTTACACATCACCAGGAAACCAAACCACACAAGTTGATTTGCTCTGATGAGTGTCTCTAGGGCTCTGAGTTCCAGCACAGATAAAAAGGGACGAGCCCTTAAGCAACACAAGCCACCCGTGTTCATTAGACTTGTGACGTTGTTTCCTTAACAATTCTCACCATCTTTCCCTCCTCCAGATGACCTCCACCTAAGCCCTCCTGGAACAGGTTCCTTTTTCTTTTTCTTACTTTCCAGCAATCACTAAAAGGGCTTTATTGGTGCCAAGCAAAAGGTTGCTAGTTCAGTCCCAGGCAGTGACACTAATCCTCTTTGGAGTTGTGTCAGGAAGGGCACCTGGGGTAAAACTCTGCTAACTCAAAAGCACATGCTACCCACTCTTGTACTGAAGGAGCCGCTGAAAGTAGCTACTGGAGTTTGTCCTGTCACTCAGATTGCTGCTGTAGTTGGTCCAAAAATGACTGCTGAAAAGGAAGTAAAGCCACAGGTTTGGGAGACAGTTTCAATCATTTAAAAAAAAAACTTTTGAGAGAATGGATCTCACAGTCACATTTGTAACACGATAACGCATTCTGAGTAAATTTCTATGAAGAGCGAACACCAGCTGAATTTGATGAGCCCACAACGTTTCCTGTAGTGACACCATCTGTCACATGATAAAAGTAACATAAAAGGCAACGCAGGTAGAATATCAGAGGTTTTAGGAATCGGGGGGTTGGGGAGGAAATGAGTGTCACATCTCACACACACACACAAACACACACACACACACTTATACACACACGTTTCACTCACTCCTGTTCACCATTATCTCATGTTGTCATCTCCCCCTTTCAAGATATGGGGATCCTCTGGCAAGACCCCGAAACACCCCCCTCTTTGCCTGACACACACACACACACAAACACACACACACAGAGCACCAGTGTTCTCCCCTTGGGGGCTGACCAAGATGAAAGGTGGAGTGGTGAAGGGGGCTGGAGAAGCAGATGAAACAAATGAGATGACCTCGCACCTCAGCTTTTCTTTCAGCTTGATCTGTTCTTTTTCCTTAGTATCTGCTGGCATTGCTATCTATTTTTACAATATATGTCACTAATCCACATATTTGCAAAGATTCAAAGATTGTTTTTATTGTTAATCCCACCGTTGAATTCCTGACTCAGAATCTGCAGATTATGTTTCATGTATGCACTTTCACTTTTCTGCATTTTTATTTATTTCGTTTTACCAGATAATCAGCGCTCCACAATCAAGCTTTGCTAGCACAGTGGCAAAAAAGAATTTAAAAAAATCCATCAATAAGGCATGACAGCTTTTGCTATCAAACGCTGCCGCCCTGTGGAAAAACGAAGAATCACAGCAAGGGAACAGTGAGAGTGGAGTATTACTTAGATGCCTGATACTTGAGAATCTCCAACCATGATAAAGCACTTATCATCATGATCTTATTTAGACCTCTAAATGCCCGTGTGTATATTGAAGTGAAATGGTACACTTACTGCTCTCGGTACTATCCCATGCACGCAACCTTCAGATTCACAAGTATTCATTTGATTTAAACTAACTAAACTAAAATAAGTAACATGTTCTCACATATTTTATCGAGGATAAAATTGGTCTAATTTCTTGAGCAGTTTTCTTTTGCATATTATATTTGGAACAGTAGTCATTTCTGCATGGCAATTTAAGGTCTTTGCTAATGTTAGGAAATGGTGGAGCTGATTTTAATGCAGATGAATGTAATCTCTGATACTCTCTAATTCCTTATAACTCTTTTCTTTTTTTCAGTATTTTTTGCTCTTTTTTCCCTTTATTTCTCAGTTTAGCAGTGCAGTGTAGAAAGGAAAGAAGAAGAACGAGCAGACATGCAGCATGCCAGGTTGGACTCAGGCTGTTGCATTTGCTTTTGCATGTAAAATTACAGTTTGCAAATTACAGCTTTCAAATTTATGTCATGTCTCACACTAGGTCACGAGGTCAGGACACGTTGATGTTACATTTGAACACACAACAGCTACATCTAGGGGCGATCCTAGGCTTAAACTTTTAGGGGGGGGG
>NW_005187499.1:1514807-1519306 GCF_000239375.1 Pundamilia nyererei
TCATACCTGTTCATGTTTTGAAAACCTCAATTCAATTGGATGCACATTACAATGTTATCTTCAAAAGCAACCTAATTGGTTGGATGACCCATTGTATTTTCTAAGAATAATTCAGAGTGAATAATCAAAGATTTCAATTTCAACCAGCTTTAGTGTGGAACCTTTAGCTATCAAAACTGAGCCAAAGAAATAAGAAATTAATAAGAAATTAAATAAATATTTGGGGCAAAGCAGATAAAATGAGAAACGTGCATAAATAGCTATTTAATTCCCTTAAACAATGGAGGCAGTTCACCAAATATACATAGACAGATTTTAGGAATGGGGGGGCTGAATGGGGACACTGACAGGTAATATCTTTTTGACTTGCTGTCACCTGGATCTGGAGCTGTAGTGCAAACAAACTGAAACTGAATTTCTGGGAATAGAAATTTGTAACAAACTAAAATAATAAAGTACAGCAGGCAACTCCTGATATACCAGCTGACTAGTGGATCAGAAGGTTAAAATTAATAATTTCTAGTGATTGAAGCTATGTTAGCTAAAGGTTAAAAGAACGAATAAAAATAAACACACACTCTATAAGTCACAGCAACGTGCCCACATTATCAGAACACTTTGAACTTTTGCTATATTTCAGTCAAAGTGTGTTTTAAATCTGCATGACTGATTAGTGTCATGAAATGCTACAGCAACCAAAGTCCTATTAATGCTGTTAATGACAAGCCACGCTGCTGTGAGTGTACTGTAACATCATGACATCAACAATACTGGACATAAAACCTGTTTTCATTCTATCCTGTCAGCGGACAAGTTAGAAATGTCAGAAAATAACACTAAAATGCTTTATAATTAGTACTATTAATACAGGTACTTTTAGGGGTGCTCAGATTAAATTTGAGGGGGCTTGAGCAATCCCACAAACAGGGTCTAAACCTGCCTATTTTTACACCTAAGTTTCATTTTTCATTACACAGACGGCAACACTTTGTAATACATCCTACGACTAACGTCATGTCATGTAATTATATTTTCATGCAGATACTTAAAGCTAGGCACACTCGAATAAGGGGGTGACAAGGACACAAAGAAATAATTATACTGTAATTAAATTTAAGTAGTCTTATATGTAATTTTAAGCACTGTCATTTCTTTCTCATTTAATGGAAAAACAATATTTCCCCAGTAAACACGCTGTAGATATTTTCAGATATTATGAAGTCGCTTAACCTTCCGTAATTTCTGGGTATTTTCCCATAAAATCAGAAGGAAATTAAAGTACTTAAAATTAGTTACGCTCTACTTACTCTTACTTACAAATTTTCTTACAATGTAATTCATTCTTTGTTTCCTGTGAAAACCTGACTTGTTATCCCCTTTATTGTAGTGCACGTACCTTCAAGTATTTGTATGTAGACATAATTTAATTTTAATTTCAAGTAAAGTACATAAATAAGTATTAAATTCCATTGATTTACAGAGTGACTTACACCCTTAGTCACAGGCTATATTACAAAGTCTTTGGTTTGGTCCCAGCTCAGTTATACTGTACAGCAAAACAAGAAAAGGGCATACAAACCATGGGAACAGAGCTAGTGGCTTTGGGTGGGGCTGGCTGATTTGGTAAATGGCTCTAATGACTGTAAACCAGCCTTGAGGGGGTTCTTCTGTCAACTCGTTCAATTTCCTGCCTCTTCCAGCAGGCGCCTTTTTGATAGATTTCCTGCGACCTCTGGCACCCTACCTGGACCTAAACACACACATGTGTGTGTGTGTGTGTGTGTGTGTGTGTGTGTGTGTGTGTGTGTGTGTGTGTGTGTGTGTGTGTGTGTGTGTGTGCTTGGATTTTCACTGTGCACATGTGATGTATGGGTCCAGGGCAGAAGAGACAGCATGGAGTGTACTGTTAGAGGTCTCATTGATCAAGTCTGAGCATGTGTGTTTATAAAATGTCAATATTCTGTGCCTGCACAGGATACACGCTGTTACATCTCCAAGAGACATTTTTATAGATTTAATACAGGCAACAGTTTAACAAATGCACAGAAACACAAACACAGAAAGACATTTTTGGTCTTGTTTTGATGTATTACCAGATTTTACCAAGGTGGCTGCAATACAGTTTAGTTCATAAGATGCTGTAGAATAACAGAACGATCCTCCTGCAACTGTTTAACCTCACTGAAATGTGGCCTTCTTTATAGGCCACTCCACGAGCCTTTATTTCTTCTTTCTAAGCCAGTCCTGGGTTGTTAGGATCTTCTTGAAAGGTCCACTTTTGGTTCAGCTTACATTTCTAATTTGTGCTTGTCACAGTTAACAACTCCATTGTGGATTCACCGCATTAGTAAATGAGTCAAAGGCTGTAGTTTGGATCTAGTATACTTACAGTGAGGGTAAATGCTCTTTTTCTTGTCATGTCCTATGAGTTCAAATGCAGCCCTGGACAAATACACAGTTATTTGGAAACTAAGCCACTTACTTTGCATTCTAATAATTCTTTTCAAATTAAATTATTAGATTCCTTGGGGACACTTAAAGGCACTTTATTTCCTAAGGCCTTGAACAGCTCTAAAGACACTGTCATCTTAAACATACACTTAAGTAGCAAACAGAACAGCAGGCTCCACCCAACATGCTCCACCTGTTTCATCATTTCTGACTACTAATCTGGAAAACGTTATTTTCAATATTTACAGTTTGTTTGTTTTTTAATATGACTGATCTGTTTGAATTATTTAACTAATAGCACTTATTTCACCACAAAAATCCATTTTTGAACAATTTATCTGAGTCTAGTATATAGTAGTCTAACTCAATGGTTTCTGGGTTAGTTTGATGGCTAAATATCTTAATCTTAATCTTAGAAAGTCAAATTATAGCAAAAATGTGGTGCTCACCATCATTTTCAGACATATACTGTATATAAAAGATGGAGTTAGCCACAGTGACATCACTAACGCATTTTGCTGCAGCTATTGAGGGTTTTTAGAGGTAGAAATTACTAGAAGAGGGTGAAATGTTATGAACTAAAACCAGGAATCTCAGTCAGCATGCAGAAACTAAAGCACAGACTTCTTGTATGGACTTTACCACACAGGACGCCATATTATCTGTTAGATAATCCCAATAAAATACCACAAATAAGTTCAAAACAAGTCTAGCACTGTGATTCTGGTTAGTGTAGCAGAAACCTAGAGCATACAGTTACACTCCTGATTTTAATTACATTAAGAGTCGCTGAAGTTGAGCATTTTAACATAATATTTTACAACGCTTATATCCTGCTGTGATTGCCGCTCATACATTACAACTCTATTAACATCTGACAGCATTTACAGAGGTGCTTACTGGGCAGGGCTCGGGGATGTGTCTAATAAGGCCTCACCTTGGTCAGGGTAAGAGAAAGCAAATACTGCTTTTGTTAAGGCTTGGACAGAGATCTGAGCACCAAAGGGCTTTAATAGAGACCATGCTGTTGTAATTTTAGCTAATTAATGTTACAGGCGACTGCTGAATAAGCTCTGATGTTTGGTAAGGTTGGTTTTTGTAACACTGTTTAATAAGGGTATGCAGGCACACACACAGAAACACATTTTCCCAAAGCACGCGGACCCCATCTGGCAATCTGCTTATAGCTGTGAGATTATGTGGAGTTTTATTGAGAGACTGCTTGTTAAAGACCTCTAGATGGCAATGCTGTCTTCCTGTTCTCTTTTACCTGAAAAAATAGCCTGTCCTCATCACTGCAACCTTACATTAGCAAACAGTGGTGCTTATCAGAGTTACACGATGTCACAGTGTGACACAGGGAAGTTATGTCTCGGGCTTTGTTTAGTTTTTTAAAATCAAACATTAGTCAAACATATGCTGGTAAGAAAACTGGTGAGTAAATAGTAATATAGAGACTTAATGCATGTGGTGTAAAAGACAGTGGCAACAGGATGTGTGCCAGAGAAAGACTATGACCTCAGTAAACATCTTCCTGATGGGTTTATGGTCTAAGACTCCCGTTTCAAGTCTTTATTGTGAATTACAGTCCCCGTTACAGTGAGTCTGGAAAGGTAAGCTTTAGGATGGGCCGTCTTTGTGATTGACAGTTCGCTACCATGTGAGCAGGAATGGCCACATCTGGATTCAAAATACCGACAAGGCAAATGGCCAAAATGCTAAGCTCAGTCTAACAAGATACAGTGGGGCAAAAATGTATTTAGTCAGCCACCGATTGTGCAAGTTCCCCCACTTAAAATGATGACAGAGGTCAGTAATTTGCACCAGAGGTACACTTCAACTGTGAGAGATAGAATGTGAAAAAAAAATCCATGAATTCACATGGTAGGATTTGTAAAGAATTTATTCGTAAATTAGGGTGGAAAATTAGTATTTGGTCACCTCAAACAAGGAAAATCTCTGGCTCTCACAGACCTGTAACGTCTTCTGGAAGAAGCTTTTCTGTCCCCCACTCGTTACCTGTATGAATGGCACCTGTTTGAACTCAT
>NW_005187499.1:1520609-1531133 GCF_000239375.1 Pundamilia nyererei
ATTCACTTGTTTCACATTTTGTCATGTTACAGTCTTATTCCAAAATTGATTAAATTCCTGCTTCACCTCAAAATGTGAAAAACAATACCCCATAACGACTAAGTGAAAATGGATTGCTTCAAATTCTTGCAAATTTACTGAAAGTAAAAAACTGAAATATAGCATAGCATGGCTCTGGGCTTTTCCAACTCCTTCAAAGTCAAAGAATTCAGCTAGACTTGCACTGTAATATGAACGAGTTAAAAAAAATCTCTGCCTTTGCTGAACCATATTTTTCATCTGTATGCAACATGCCAGGTTCCTTTGTAATAATTGCATAAATAAGCAGCAAGGCAATATTTTTCCTTTCTGTTTTCTGGACTTTGGTTGGCTAAAAAACAATGCTAGTATTAACTATATATTAAAAAATGTAAAACTTCCTATGAACAGCTTGTCATTAATGTTTTTGGTGAAACTTGCAATTGAAATTACTTTTACGTTAAACACACAACCACATCTGCATTGACGTCTGAATCAGGAAGGCATCACAGCAATGAGGAAATGAAAAAAAGATGTGTTGTGGGTGTATGTAGCACTGTGGGAGGACATTATTTTCCTAATAATGGCCACCCAAGCAAAGCCAGGCCGCAACACATAAAAAATTAACTTACTCAACGGAATCATGCATTATACTGCCAATCGGATTTAATCTCTTTTTGCGTCAGAACATCCCGGCTCTACTGGATGTCAGAAATGGACAAGTTTGCTTAAAATTCTGTAAACTGAATTTGACATTGTTGGATGACTGCACTCAGTGACCACTTTGTTAAATACATCTGCACATGTACTTCTTAATGTAAATATCTCAGTGCCCAAACACAAGGTAGCAACTTAATACATTTAGGCACACAGATATCGCCAAAACACCTGCTAAAATTCAAACCAAGCATATGAATGGTGAAGAAAAACGATTTAAGTAACAACTAACGTATGCAGAAGAGCACCTCTGATTGCATAACACACCGAGCATTGAAGCAGATGGGCTGCACCAGCAGAAGACCGCATTGGGTGCCACTCCTGTCAGCTAAGAACGGGAAATAGAAGGCTAGAAAAACATTGGGTGATCTGATTAGTTTCAATTTCCTCTCCAGCATTCAGATAGTAGAGTCAGAATTTGGTGTGAACAGCATGAAAGTATTGATCCATCCTATTTTATTCAATTCAATTTTATGTACAAGATGATGCCAGAACACAGCAAAGTCAGCTCAATGTAAAGACCCTACAATAATAATAGAGATAACCAAATCAGCAAGCAAGGCAAAACTTCCTTTTACCAGGAAAAAAGCTGTGGCAGAACCGGGCTCAGGGTGGGGCAGCCATGCATGCAAACGGTTGGGGATGAGGGGAGGGAGACAGGATAAAAAATAGTTGTGCCTGTAGTGGTTGTAGTGTTGTGGTGTCCGAATATTTTCTTGGCACATTTTGGGTTCATTGGTACCAACTGAGCATTGCTTGAATGCCACAGCCTACCTTAGCATTGTTGGTGACCATGTCCATCCCTTTATGACCACAGTAGATCCTTCTTCTGATGGTCGCTTGCAGAAAGACAACATGCTGTGTCATACAGTCGTTTAAAACTGGTTTCTAGAACAGGACAATGAGTTCTCTGTACTCAAATGGGCTCCACCATCACCAGATACCAAACCAATAGAACACCTTTGGAATGTGGAGGAACTGGAGATTGATATCAAAGATGTGCAACTGATAAATGTGCTGCAGCTGTGCTGTGTGACGCTGTCATGTTGATATGGACCAAAATGTCTGAGGAAGTGTCCCAAAACAAGTTGGAAACTATGACCTCAGCAGATACATGAGGTTGGTCTGACATTTCAGGTTACTCTGCAGAGCTGCATCATTTGCTCAAAAAGACTGTCAAAACAAAAACCTTGACTCATTTCCTAGGCACGTCCACAAGCTCCAGTGAGGAAAATGAAAAAACAAAACAAAGAAAGTCATGTTGGGGAAACTGACATTTACGAGTATTTAATTAAATTCAAAATGTAGCTTACAAATGGGAAGGACATGTACCATTTCCAAGAATCTACAACACACAAATTCACTCTGACTCTCTTGTGCAGTTTTTCCACCTTTGGGACATCTTTTAAATCAGCAAGTTCAGTGCGAATGGAACAGCGTAGCATCACAGCACTCTTTATTTCTGTCCAGTATATCCTATAAGGACGTGTTTGAGACATTTAAACCAAAGTGGAAAAGCCAAAATCAAGTTTCTTCAGCAGAAGTGTCCTCAAATATCAGGCCTGACCAACTCGGGCTGTTTCACTTTCCTCTTTTTAAGCTGTGTGCCTTTTGCATTTTTTTTTAATAGTGGACGATGATCCACTTAAAAGCTACAACTGACAATGAGACACAAAGTCTTATTACAAAACACATTCACAATGCGTCTCTGGCATCTTTGTCCCATTTTTTATTGATTTTTCCAGCGAACAATGAACGAATGAACAATGAACACATTTCTTAAACACGTCTTACTTCACCACTCCCGGCTGCATGAAAAGGACCAGTCGTGGAATTTTGAGAAATTTTATTTTTTCTTGTTTTTTTTTTTTGCATTATTTCTTACAACAATAAAGACGGCACAGAATACATAGCTTTACAAACACAAAGCACACCACCACCTTGGCTGCTGATGCTGCTGCCATTGAGGGAGGGGGGAGGTTGTGGGTTCCTGGAGGCTGCCAGTTCAGCATTGGCCATCCTTGTTCTCCAAAGACTTCTGCCCATTGGGAATTTGCCATTTCAAGGACCTTTTTTTTTTTTTTTTTTAAAGTTGTTTTCTTTTTTTGCAGCATAGCAGAATGAGAACAATGTGGGAGGAAAAAAGCTTCTTTTGAGACATGTAGGGGTAAACCAAACAAACAAACAAAAAATAAGACTGTCTAGAATATGATCTCAGCATGTTATTCCAATTAGCATGAAGCAGAAGTAGAGGTTAAAAAAGAAAAAGCTCAGCTGGACAATATGTAAACTAAAGAGCAGTTCCACAGTTCTGCTTGTTTGCGGGAACTCTTGGACAACGGGAATCTCTCCATTTAATAAAACTAACACAACATTTGTCCGCACACCGAGATCAGATCTACCTTTCTCTGAGGTACTCTGCAGAAAAATTACACCACCTAAATCTTGACCATCTAGTTTGAGTAGTTTATTATTACTTACAATTTTTCTTTAAATTCCTGTACAGTCAAATAAAACGTCAACGGATTTTTCAAAGGATCTCTTCTTTTTTAAAAAATACAGAAGGCTTCTTTTATTCCAGCCATTTTTTCCCCCCAACCCCTTCCAACCAAAAAACTGGATTTTGATATTATATATTTCTGTGTGTATCTTCTGATGGTCATGTGTGTATATGTGTGTGTGTGTGTGTGTGTGTGTGTCTATGTAATTTACACCCAACATTGTAAACATACATAGAACTATATTACATGTGCTTGCACTGCATCTTGTAAGGGGGAGGAGAAAATTTGGTTTACTGCACTAGAACACCACAAAAGAGGGGAAGAGAGAAGGGCGGGGCTTGTGAAGAGAAGAAGAAGAAGAAGGAGAGGAGGACGAGTAGGGCGAGTGTCAAACTCCTTTTCAAGGTTGTGAGGCTCCTCAGTTTGGTTGAAAGCTCAGTTTTAGTGGAGAGGCTCTTATATTTATATTTTTCTTAAGCAACAGTTGGATCAAGCTATCAGTTTGTCTCTTCAATAGTGAACAAAAATAAGAAAAGAAGCTTTCTCTAGAGTCATCAGGGTGAAGCCCGCCATCCAGCACCACTGAAGTTCTGCCGAAGAGCTAGCAGGGAGGAGGGGAGTTAGATCCTGTATTAAGAAGTTCCTCTGAGGTCCACCTCCAGCAGTGTGAAGCTACAAGGTCTTAGTGGGCGTTTCCACTGACTTAGTCCTTCAGTGTAAGATCCCTCTATTTTACAGACAGTTATAGAGGTTCTTGTGTCATTGAGGCAGCGGAAACAACTGCTGGCAATTGGGGACTGCAGGTCTCCGGGCCCTTTTTTTTCCTCCCCTTTATTTTTTGCGCAGGTTACTCAGGAGACTGCTGACCATAGTCAGATTCAGCCAAAGTGCGCTTGCTTAGTCATTTGTTCAAGCCGCCCTCCTGGAAGAACTGGCACAGTCTCAAACACAGCTGTCGTGGAGGCTTGGCAGCTGCTGACCCAGGCCGCGCAACAGAGAGAGACAGAGCGAGAAGAACTAAAGATGATCGACGGGGAAGGAGACAAATCCAAGATGGAAGAATGGACCGGAAGGAACAAAGGCAGGGGTTGTGCTCTTTACAAGTAGACACGCCTCAGGTCTCCGGGTGAGGTGATGGTGTTGCACTGTGGGCACAGCTTCTTGTTTCCCTGTGATGGACAGACAAGCAACAGTTAGCTTGGTAGCTCAGAAAAATGTACCAACAGACATAACAATGAAGTGCTCACTCTGCTGATTTGGGACTATGAGCATGAAGTTCAATACAAGTTACCCAGTGCTCTTACTGCCTCCTCCTCCTGTGTGAATCTAAACCTGTTTGCTGCACATCTTGCCTCCCCTTCTGCCCTCTTCCTCTCCCTCTGCACTGCTTTGATAGTGTGCCATCTGCAGTAAAGCAGCAGGTGATAATATGCAACACAGGGCTGACAGCATAACAAGATTCTGAATGGGTGGTCTCACCACTGTCCTAAATCCCTGTTGCTTTCCCGCACCAACTCTGGCCAACAACTGCTGGCTGCAGGCGCATCCCTTTCTGACAGAGTCACTGTGCTGAGTTTACACTTAATGACGCAAGAAAAAAGAAAAGTAGCCAAAAACAGACCATAAACAAATGAAGAATAGTGGCACAGCTGGAGTCAACTAGGAAAGGATTATATGATGTCATTGCTATGAGGAAAGTCTTAACATCAGAAGTGAAATGCACCCGTTGTGTTTCCCACAGATCTAGGTTCTATTTGTTGTAGATGATGGGGGGGTGGGGGTGGTTGGCTGGTGTTGTGATAATAAATAACTGAGCGACTCCAGCGTCTTGGACCGCAGCTTGTTCTGCTGCCAAGCTTCATAAGGTTGGCATGGCTGCTCATGAATCAGTTCTCCACCCGATGTCAGCTGCAGTCCAAGACAGACAAACTGGAGTATGTGAACATGGGACAAACTTTTTTAAGGAAACCACCACAACAGAAGCACGATTAAAACATGAGACTGAAGGCCCAACACTCACAGCTACATTACCTTCAAAGTAAGATCAAGCGAATGGTCTACTACTCAGTCACTTTCTGAAAGTGTCATTCTCTCAAGCAAAGAGGCTCAGATAAAGTCCATGTATAGCAGGGGTGTCAAAAATAAGGCCTGGGGACCAGGAGACTCTAATCTGCCCCACCGGAAGGCTTTGAAAACTGTGAATGCGTGCGCAGATTTTGAACTTTTAACTGTAGTATAGTGTTTCCCACTGATAAAGACTTCCCCCGTGGCCATTCATACTACACCAAAGTAGTTAAGTAACAGTTAAAAAATTAATACAATGACAGAAACTGTCTACTACAGCAATGTCTTTTTGTTTTAAAGAGTGGGTCCACAGTAAAAAGAAAACAAAAAACGGTAATGTTTCCTGTAATTTTACATATTAATCACGTAGGAAAACTGAGCTGTAATGTTGAAACTGCACTTCTCTGAATCTAAGAGCTTAGTTTATTTAAATGTCTTTCACTGATATGGCCTGTTTAAGATCAAAGTGGACTGTATGTGGCCCACAATGTATGATGATGTATGGGAAACAGTAAATGACATTTTGAATACTGTTGTTAGACATAACAAAACTGCTCATCACCTTTTACTAAACTATCTGGTGCTTTAATCAGTCTCTAAACTGCGAACTGAGACTTTGAGACTTTAGTATACGGCACACAAACGTAGGGTGTAACATCTGACATGGGTCCAACACAATCTGGAGATCTCGTTTGTATTTTGTGCACTTTTGAAACATTAATCGGTCAGCATAAATGTACCTCTGACCCCCGAGGATTTATAGGCTTCAATTCCTGTAAGCGCCTGAATAAACTCTTTAAAGCAGGTGTACCGATTAAGGGCCTAGACGGGAGTGATTTGGGCGTGACAGATACCACATGCTAAGAGGATATGTTGCTCCACATTACTAAAAAAACAAGTCCAGAGTGAAGAAGAAGGGATGGGATGTGGGGTGTATGGGGGAAAAATGGAAAGAAGAGGAGTTTGGAATGGTTTAAAAAGTAATGAACATTTTCTTCAGAAATACCTCTCATAAATCACGTATCAAAGCATTGTTTAATATTATAAATTTAACTAAGTGTAATTTAAGCGATTTTATTGATACTCTGTTGAGGGAGCACTTCTGTTTGTTTGGAGGCCCGTCAAAGCTTTCTGCTGTTTACTGTGGGCAGTGAGCATGCATGGGTGTGTGCCTGTTACACTGGGCTCCAGCTGCCTCGCTCATTAAAGTGGTAAGAGGCTGGGCTGATGTTAACTAGATTCCTGGGCATTTACTTTGATCAGTTTGGCCCTCCCGGTTTTATAGCTGTCTCCAGGCTATGACTTTAATTCCCCATACATTAAACCAGCAGTGGCAGGATGCACGTCTGTGCACACACCTACACAGAAAACACAGGTACGCTGCAGATGGAAACAATGGAGTGCTTTCTTTTGAGCAATTAATAACAGAAGAATTAGAAAGCAGGCTAACTAATTTATTAATCAGGCCCAGACTGCCTTTCTGCTCGTACTCAAATGAAGGCCTTCTTAAATCACCTTAAACTGAAAGCATTTTTCAGACAATTATTAGCATGAATAAGGGTGGTAATGGTTGGGACCATTAGCTTATGTTGCTTTTATCTGCTATCATGTAGCTATTCTACTGGACCAAACCATTTCAGAAACACCACATTTAAAATGTATAGCTGCATACAAGGCTGAAATAGTCATCAGACATTCCCATGCATCATTCATCATAATCCCTGGAAAAATAAAGTCTACTCCATTCAGTCCTTGATATAGACCAGGGGTCGGCAACCTGTGGCTCTTTAGTCCTTCTACTGCGGCTCCGTGTGGTTTGGGAAAATAAATTAGAAGTATTTAGCTGAAGTGTATTTTATTTATGCTAGTTCTTTTTTAACTTGTAGTTCTAAATTGGAAGATTATTGTGATATTGAAATATAAAAATAAAATTATATTCTATTATTTTTTCATCGCTCAAAATAAGTGTCACACTCGCGGAAGCCGGTGTACCCGCCGAAACGCCGCGCATTTATCGAGACTTTCAACCCCAGGTAGGCCAATTATGGATCTTCGGATCCACATTATGTCAGCAGCTATTCTCCATCATGAACTATGTTAAAAACAAACACCGCCCACGCCTCACAGATGAAAGCTTACAGTCCTGCGTAAAGATGAAAGTGACTTCGTACAGCCCCGATTTGCAGACGCTGTGCGCAGAGGTTCAGGAGCAGAAGTCCCATTGTAAACATATCACGGCAGACCCGACGATGTTTCCATGAACACGCTTTTCAGCATCTCTTTTTTGAACACTTTACACACACGGTTGCTGTACGCATACAGCCGGCTGTAGCTTTGCAGCTCACAGTCCGACACATACCAACAACAGCATAGAGAGCACAGACGTTAAGGTGGCGAGGCGTGATTGCGGGTGCCGCTCAGGTGCATCGGCCTCTCCTGCAGCGGTGCTGCAGACCACGCCCCGCCACACACATAAACCAGGTAAAATACATATTTAGGCAGAATTTTGCAAATATCTATTTTTCATCTTTTAGCAGCATAGTGCTTTTTTTCCAGTTATTTTTTAAAAGTCAGATCAAGGCTCCACAAGCCCAAAGGCGATATGAGGGTGGCAACTCACAACAGTTGTTGTTTGCTACATGGATCATTTTAGTTCAGCTGGGTGTCTTTCCTTTTGTTATATTTCTTTAAGAGTTCAAAATGTGTTAATTACATAAATAAAATGTAATTTTCTCTGTAGCACTTTATGGATTTCATAAGCAACACACCTTAGTTGTTCACACAAAGCATAAAGGTAAAAAACAATATATACAGTGTTATCTTCATTTTAGATGTGAAAAAGTATTTGCGGCTCCCAGTGTTTTCTTTTGCGTCAAAACCGGGTCCAAATGGCTCTTTGGGTGTTAAAGGTTGCTGACCCCTGACATAGACAATGTCACATGGCTTAACACACTGAATCTAATGCAGACAGTGGTAGCTGGTCCACCAATCAGCAGCCTGCCTAAGCCCAAAAAGGATAAACTGAGCAAAGTGCGAAGAGTTTTAGAGATTTGAAACTGCATCTATAAACTGAAGGTGATTCTCTTCATTCAAAACACCAGCGAGATGCTTTAGACTCGTAAAGACTCAAGAAGACAGCTTCGATTAGAACCCTAGGACTGCTGATGCAAGGCTGTCTGCACACTAACCCAGATGTTACTCAGGAAGTTCTTCAAAATTGTATAAATAGTGTACTGGCTAAGGTGTACTCAAGTTTAACATCTTCCCCAGGGTTAGGGTTAGTCAAAATATTCCAGCAATCAATGTTTTTACATCATTCAATGAAGTTAAAAATCAAACTTTTTAGGACACTGATGCAACTGATACTGTATACAATGATGTGGCACTAATGATCAGCTTATTTGTGATCGTTTTCCAGGTGGGACGGGCCTGTGGGTATGTTGATGAGTACAATTAGGCTTCATGGGGAAAGGGCGGCAGGGGAAACAAGGTGAGACGAGAACATTGACAACATCAGATATTTCATGGAGGGAAAAGAGGCGATAAGAGCAAAGACATCAGAGAAAGCTGTTACCCTTCTGTTTACCCTTCCAGCTGTAGGAACACTATTTTCTTTTGCGCTCCATTTACCACATTAGCAACAGCTAACTGCACACTACTGAATATATTAGACTAACTAATAACCAGCAAAACCGCAGTGGAGGGGCGTGTGTGTGGTGTGTGTGTGTGTGTGGTGTGTGTGTGTGTGTATGTGTAGACCTAAGGCAGTACATAGAAGCCAGTGGAGGCTGAAGTTGACCACTTTATTCCAACATTTTAACAAGCCTTTTGGGGACCATTCCATCTAAGCCTTTCCCTGACTGAGGCTACAAGTGTTTGCACTGAGCGTGCTGAGAGAGAACGGGTCATTTGGGGAACATTCCATTTTAGTTCCTCCCTACGGGGCATGAATACAGAGAAAAATTCACTGACTATGAAATGAGGCCGCAATAACTGCATGTCATGAGGACTTGCCCCGTAGCACTGAGTGTGTGTGCGAGTGAGATGAAGTGTGTGAGTTTGAGCGTACCAGAGTCCTGAGCCAGCATTCTTCACAGTGGACGTGCCAGCACTGGATGGAGGTGAGCGGCATCGTGTAGGAGTCCTATAAAAAATAAAATAAAATAAAAATTTAAACTACATCGGATTCACGGGACACTCACTTTAGCTAGCAACAAACAAGTAACGCTACACAATCCCTGACCGACAAACAGCATGAAATCACTAACCACGGAAAGACAGCCAGCAGCCACAGAACCACTGAGCAAGGCAGCGTATGGGAAATTGAACCGGCAATCTGCGGGTCACAAACGTACACGCACACGTGCACAAACACGACATCGGCCAGGCAACGGGCAGAGACAGAGGGAAACGGGCAGGGAGGGGGGAGATGAGGGAGGAAGCCGTGAACGAGCCCTGCTGGGCGTCCTTTTCTTTCCCTCTGGAAAAGAATGGAGAGATGAGGGAGGAATGAGGTGAGGGTGGGAAGAGGAGCGGAGGAGGTAAGGAGGGAGGGAGTGCCTTACCCTCCGTAAGGGCTGTGGGAGGAGCCTCTTTATGCCGCTGCTGTAGCCACCAATCACAAGGCCCCTGTACAGGCAATACAGGCCGAGGGGGAGGGACTTAGGCTGCCTCTCTCCGACCTCATTGGCCCCTATGCTCTTGAGCTCCGCGCCTGACTGGATAGCAGGCTTCCTCTGCGGAAGGAGGAGGAGGAGGAGGGAGAGGTGGGGGTTGGAGAGGAGAGGTTGGGGGCGAAAGGTGGCAGCTAATCACAGAGCCAGGCTTGTACTGATCGCGCACACACATACACCAAAGAGCAACAGAAGACGCGTGTGGACAAGGACAAACACAAACCCACACAAACATCACGGTGTGTGCTAATGACAGCCAGAAAGTAAAGTGAGGCTTTGAATACAACTTCTTCCACCTTTGATTGGATAGCTGACAACTAGGCTAAAATGCTAAGTCAACTGGAAAAGCTCGGATCTTCAGGAGTTTTATCTCATTGGTTAGATTTTACAAGTGCGAAGAAACATTTACACTCTGAAAGTGCAACTGAGGCGTGAATGTAAAATAAATGGCTTTTTTTATGCTGACCCTTCACTGACATTGCTATCGGAAGAATGGGCTAAGTTTTATGTATATACCACAAAATGACAACAACAGTCACCTCAATGTGCTT
>NW_005187499.1:1532050-1543361 GCF_000239375.1 Pundamilia nyererei
GACATATTTGTATTTCTCTGTATGGCTTAGTGTGTGTTTGTGTGTGTGCGTAAAACAGATGAGGGACAGTGACAGATGAGCAGAGAAGAGCTGTGTGCTCATGGGGCAGTGAGTGATCGATCGCTGTGCCTTGCCCTCCGTGTCACCTCAGGCACCCAGCGACCTTTAGGAAGCGCAGGCGTTGGTAATTACCCGCCTCACATGCATACACACCAACAGGCTCTCACACACACACACACACTCACACGCAGCAAGCACAGGATGCCGACGCTGCACTGTCCACACGCTTGAAGAATGACAGGGTGGGTACTTGACACAAAGTGGGGGTACACAAACACTGATGTGAGGTGTAGGCGCAACTGCATCTCAAGTGTCTGATGGACCTCTATATTGTCCCTCATGGCTTTAACTATTGATCTGTAAGGTCCAATCAGCCATCAATACAAGCTGTGACGTACAGGAGTGTCTTTTCACCTAAAAAGCCAAACTTCGACACATTTTTCACAGATTTAACCTGCTTTGTGCACAGCACAGTCAGGACGCTATCTCAGAATTTGAACATACACATATTTCTGTGCTCCTGAGATGAAGCATGACATGATAAGAAAAACGATTCGCTCTGGAAATGTGATAGCAGACAATCGTGCCAAATTGCAAAGCCATGCAAAGGGCCACAACACAACAGCAACACAACACCAGCAGCACTCGGGACAGTGAAAATGCTCCCACGAAGAGCAGAAATGAGATGCGTGCAGGTAGGGCTGTTCAAAATTAACGATAGATATCGGATGGCGATATAAAAACGTCTATCGTTTCATTTTACGCTATCGTTTGTTTCGTGGTGTCGCAAAATAAACTGTTTACAGCAATATTTTTTCATCGTTTTGATGGTCACTGTAGTGGCTATATTAATTTCTTAAAGTTCTCTCTTTCTCTTATATTTAATATAACCACACTACAGATGGACAAGCGCCTGTTTTTATGCGTTGTGGTTAGCAACAACGACGGTAACACCATCACATGTCTGCTTGTTTATGTTCCACATAAACCTTTCACAATAAAGTTCAAGATCCTGTTGAGACTTTTCAAAATAAACTGAATCACGTGAAAGAGCAGATTCTTTACGGGTGAGAAGTAAAAAAAAGAGCCGCCAGGTGCTAAAAAATAAACCTTAGACTCAAATGTTAGAACAGGCTTTTACCCGCAGCACGCCGTGTAATAAATACATACAAAGAAAACGGCGGCCGTTACAACTTATGTCTAAAAATGTATAGTTTCATACATCTGTTAAAACACTCAACTCCAGCTACATGACGCGCAGCTGGAAACACTTCCCGCAAGTCGAGCTGCCCGAGATTCACAGAATTTACAGAAAATGTTACATTTTTGTGATTTATATCGTTATCGGGACGATAGAATTCTTATATCGGGATATGAGATTTTGGTCATATCGCACGCCCTACATGCAGGCGCTTCACATATTTCTGCAGCACAAGTACACAACCTATAGTAAAACACACAAACATTATCGAACAGAAAAATCGGTCACTCAAACCGAGCAGCTAGATATCAAGGTAAGCACTCTGGCCACAGTGAGTATATTTTTAATTTCTGTTTCCTTGAAAAAAAATAGGTGAGGGTAGAGGGTTGAATCCCTCTTCAAGGTAGAAAGTGGATGTAAGTGGTTGCTACTTACATCCACTGAATGCACTGACTGTCCCAAAAATACAGCACATTCTGGTATTCAGATAAGGCTGTGACATGGGACAGACCTTATCAGCCCTTGCTACGTATCTGGCCTAATAAAGTGGAAGGTCAGTTTATAGCCCCCCCCCAACCGCAGTTTCACATGTTTATGGTGCTACATGCAGTTCGACAAATGCTAATGCTGCCTTCTGACAAAGCCACAACACTTCCACTGAAGCTCGACGTGCAGACAGCACTCATGTAAACGCTATGCTCACCATGCAGATGAGACATTTGTATCGGTCTCCTCGGAGTATTTGCTTCTCCAGCTCTCTGATTCGAGCCTTCAGGGCCTCCATGGTGGTTGCCGTGGACTCTTCCTCCGTTACCCTGGGAACAAGCAAGAGAGACGATAGAGGTTTTAAGTATAGGTCTACACCACAGATGACGCGCCCACTCTCACACTCTTGTAACAAGAATTGTACAGTTGTGTTTTCAGTTCCATTTAATAAAAACAAATAAACATTAGGAAACAGGAACATTGAGATTTAGAGTATTTTATGCTACAATGTCTCAAAGTTCCGCAAAACAGTGGAAGCTAGATGAATCTGCTGGGTGCTGAACACAAGAAAAAGAAGAAGAAGAAGAAGAAAAAAGTAATCTTTTATCATCAACAACATTGTCCTTAGTCACAGTACAACATCACTGTACTGTGATCCTGCAGTATATTTGTGTTAAATCCTATGATATGAATTTAATGGACTACTATCTTTCTAGAGATGTATCACTCTCTACACATGTTCATTCTATACCATCTGATTAGGGCCCTGTGCACGCTCCTGTGTAGTACAACATGTTTCAAGTCAAAGTCTTTGTCGATACGCTTTGTCTTTCTTGTAGCTCAATAAACAACAAGACCTCTTTGAATCTTCCTGACTCCTCTTCTTCGTCAGGTCAAACAGAGTATTTACATCCTTCTATTTAACACGTCTGCACTCTCAAAGGACTCATCGCGTTGCAGACTTTCGCTTAAACATCTTATTGTGTTGCTTTTAAGTCTCACACTCAGCGTCCATCCTCTCTGTTATGTTTTTGTAGCTCTTCCCATGTTCACCCATGCCAGTCAATCGCCATGGCTCTGTATTTATCTCCACATGTCCTTGCTTCTTCATCCCCGTCTCCTCCAACTTTCTCTTTCCTTATATCCCCTGTCCTCCCTAACGGTGAGTGGCCTCTGATTAATGCGCAGCATGATAACAGAAAATGTGCGTTTAACACTGTCCGACAGCATATGAAGCAGCGATAACTAGATCAATAGGGAAGACGCACAGACCGCAACGATGATGATGATGACAGTGATTCGGTGGAGGGAGACGAGCCGCACAAGCCAGCTGGTGTTTATTATAGCTATCCACTCATTCTCTGGTAAAATGCAATAGTTGTGTGTGTGAGTGTGTGTGTGTGTGTGCGCGTGTGAGGTATAAGCAGTGTGCGTATTTATGGTGATGTGGTCATTTTGCAGCCTGATAGCTAGTTGATCTATGGTATTGATCTGGATGGGGAAGGACAAGCAGAAGGAAGGAAGAGATGAACACAGTAAGTGGCTGTGTGTGTGTGTGTGTGTGTGTGTGGCCTAGGACATGGCTCCATTTGCTGCATACTCAAACAGTAGTGGGGAAGTGTACAGGGGAAAGGAAACGGGGCTCAACTTACTTAATTTCCTCTCAACGTCTGAGATTTTGAAAATCTATTTTTTGGACCACACCGGTAGATCTACATGAATTCACATCATCAAGCAAGCTCATTAAAATAAATTGAACATTTAAACTAAATTGAAGATTAAATTAAAATTAAACATTTCAGGTTTGTGTGGTGATCAGCAGACTTGTTCAAATACCTCCATGATAATCTGATAAGCTTAGTGGAGGAAAAAAATTCTAGGGGTTCAACCTGAGACTGTACCCACGTCTGTGGTCTCTTTGGTGAGATTCTGGAATTATATCACAATAAGTTTATTTAAGCTGATGAACAAATGACAGAGTAATAAAAACAGTGGACCGAATAATGTTTTGGCTTCTTTCTCCCAAAAGGAATTCATATCTCTTAGATCATCAATGAAGAAAGTCTGCATTTGGCCCTGAAATTGTACAGTGAAGGATTGCTTTATTATTTAAAAAAATACTAATAAAAGATCATGAAAATCATTGGTTGGACTGATGTTACAACAGGCTTAAAAACAGCAGCGCTGCAGCTCGTAGGCACTCGTCTTGCTAAAGATTCAGCAGGATGACTGTTTGTCGTGTTGTGGTTGAAATGCTTCCGGACCAGCAAAGCATCCTTCCCTATTCCCTCTTTCAGATCTGTGGAAAAAAAGCTGACCTGCACTAACTCTTTCCTGTAACCTCATCATCCTCCCACCTTTGTAAAGGCCTGTCTTGACTTGCCACCCTGGTGCCCTATAAACTGCTTTACCCTCTCCTCTTATTAGCACCGAGCTTGTAAAAAGCCATTTAGCCTTGATTAGCCTCTAGCTTATAAAGCAGCCGTGGACTCTGGGCTGGACAGAAGTCATCCCTCTAACAAGGCCGTCTTTTTTCTTTTTATCAGCTCCAGTAAAGTCCGCTGTCGCAAACAAAACTCTTCCAAAAGGGTTTCTTGTCTTGTTTGACGCGAAACGAAACAAGCCAGCAAAAAACAGTTTTACTTTTGCAAACAAGTGTGTAGAAGTCATTTTCTAACCGCTCACTTCTACTTATTTTTGTTTTGTGGTAAAACAAGTTCATCTTCTTTATGCAGCTGTGGACATCTAGAGAGGGAGTGTGTGTGTGTCTATGTGTGTGTTTGTTGGTGGAGAATGTAGGAGGTGCAGAGATTTAATGGAGGTAAAGAAGGGAACAGGATGACTTCACAGGGCCAAGAAAAGGAAAGACAACTCTCTGGGGCTAAATGTGGCATGCAGGGAGATGAACAGCCTCTTACAGAGCAACATGCACAAGTGAAAATCCTTGAGTTTAAGCTGGCTCTGGGGTTTTCAGTCTCTGAGCCAGAATAAGAAAATTTATCTCACTCTGGGAGCCAGGTTTCGAAAACACATCATGTGGACTCAGAGAAACACATTAACATCTTAGGCTGGGCTACAACCTGAAAGGTAAGACATTTCTGTAACAGTCCTAAGACCTCTACACGCAGAGCGCATGACAAAAACACCACTATGTAATGTATATACATGGCAATGTGTTCTCAAAAACAGGCACTGTGGAAAAAAATGAAGTATACAAAAAAAGGAAGAAACGCAGATTCTGGGTTCATCCAATTCTCACGAGAAGGCGGCAGCAGGAGATGCAGCCCGATCATTATCTTACATATTTTAGGATGTGAGTGGGGCAGTTGGGTCCACGTCTGAGGATGTTACATATGATTTTATTAATTGTTAACAACACTGTGTGTGTGCGTTCTTATACAATGTGGTCCAGGCTTGGTAGGTTTCAGCTTGTGGCCTTGATCTTTGAGCCTAAAGTCATGAAACCAGAATAAATACTGAAACAGAACTACCATCAATACAACATGCCTCTGCTCCAATGTGCTTACTGCCCCACGGGGCTTTTTGGACGGTGTGTGTGTGGGTGTGCATGCATGTCACTGAAAGAAGGTGAAATAGCGATGCATTTTCATCTCGACTCATCCCCGTGGTGAAAAAAGCAAGCAGGAAAGCCCGACAGAGACAGATTGATGGCTCTGCTTCCCCTCTATTTAGCGCTCTGTCCCCAACTTGTGTGGGGCTATTCCTCATTTTATTAGAGTGTGTGCGTGTGCGCAGCTGAAGATCTCTACCATCTATCTCAATCAGCCCTGTGTCTTAATCTACTGTCTACCTACATTTTAGCCTCACTCAGCTTCTCTCTCAACACAAGCACATAGAAATGATAAAATTAGATGGTAATTAATTTTTTGCAGCACATTGCAAACATTTTATCAACCAGGTGGAGACACAAACTTCTCACATCTACATGCTGTAAAAACAACAACAACAACAACAACAAAAACAAAAAACAGCAGCAGCATCGTTCTCTTTTGCACCCTGTTAACCGAGGCCTTAACTACACTCACACACCATGATAAAACATTTAAGTCACTATTGATTTCCCCTGCCCAATATATATGTGCGTAGGCCTCAGATGGCGAAAGGCAAGGGGGGGAAGGGGCATCTTGTAAGTGCCTCAGAAGAATTGAGACAGGGGACGGGAAGAAACGAACAACAGAAATGTGAAAGAGAAAAGCAGGAGGAAGCGAGAGACATGCAGCTTAGCGACAGAGCAATAAAGCGAAGAATGAGAGGAAAAAGACGAAGACAGGCTGGGCGGCGTGTATGTGTACGTGTAGGTGATGGGGAGGAGGGGGTTACAAATCTAGCTTCATCACTTCCAAATTGAGGACAGATTCAATTATTTGCAGAAACCACATGGAAATCTCTCCGCATTGTTCCAGCTGGAGCACCAAATTTGGCAGCAATCGCATTGGCGGCATTGGAGGGGCCATTTATCTTGGAGGGGAAAGAGCGTCTCAGGCGCTGTACGTGTGTATATGTGTATGTATGCGTGTGTGTATGTGTGAGCTCATTTATCTTGCAGGGGAATGAGCAGAGGAACGAGGACGCCCCGGGAGGCGACCAGATCATTACCCATCTGGGATCAGAGAGAGAGAGATTTCACTAACGCTGCCCTGTGCAAAGCACCGTACACACACACACACACACACACACACACACACACACACACACACACACACACACACACACACACACACACAATGTATCAATGTAACGAAAGGAGACAAATCTCATTTTCATTTGGGGACGGAGGAGCACAGAAGCTCCACAAATACGTGCATTTATAGTAAGCAGAGAGGAGTGATGCAGGGAATTGTTCCAGCCAGCCGGCTGACTGCTTGTTCCAGCGCAATCATTCAGCAGCTAGTTGGCCTCCTTTAAATGGATACTTAAATTAAGCCATGCTCTGCTCCTGGTGACCACTAAAACCTCAGCTAGAGTGTCGTGTCTTTGGAAACGCACACCAACACCAGCATTGTTAAAAAAAAACCCAACAAAAAACAAATGCACATGCAGTTATAGAGTCTGCTGTACAGGAGTATTTGTGTCAGTCAAGCTGAAGAACGTGAGGAAGGAAACCTGTCCCTACATAACACTGGATGTGGAGAACCAATCAGTGCGGTCAGATTGCCACCTAACCTGTCAGCATCTTTTTCCCTCGGTCACATGCAAATTAAAACTGGAACGATCACGTTGCAGACGACAACTTATTGAATGCATCCCCTCGCTCAGCAAACACACGCAGTTCTTGCCTCACGGTGCTGTTTCTGATCAATACAGTTCAAGCTGCTCTGCTTATTCGCCAGTTATCCCTTCTACTGATATTTAATATGGACCACGGACATGCAGAGTGCCGATTGATTTATTTCAGTGAAACATTTATTGCATTCAGCCTTCCAATAGTTGATGGAAGCACGTTATGTAAAAGTGTAAGCACACATACAGTCAAACAATTCAATTATTACCTTGCAACTCCAGGAAATTGGCCTTAAACGCGCATATCAGGAATAGAGAAATGCATCACTAAGCCTTATAAAGAAGGCAGTCGAAAGATCATTCCACTTCACGTTTAACTGATCTATTTCAAAAATCCAACTAGTGTGTGTCCACGTGTGTTTTCTCTGTCACCTACTTTTCAATCTCGCTGTTTTTACAGGTGCGTGGGGCGCAGGAGGAAGAGGAGGAAGACGAGGGAGTGCTGGGGTCTGTCTTGCTGCTCTCGCTGTTGCTTGTTGAAGGCATCTCTGTAGACACAGAGACAGGTGACCCGTTCAGTGCTGGCTTTTTAGCCTTTCCAACATATCCTGAGGAGACAGTTATTTTGTCCCTACTTACCATCACTGGCCCATTTGGAGAATTCAGGTGTTATTCTATTAGAAGGCATCCCCCCGCTGTAAGACAGAGACACAGATGTCCATGTAAGTGGCAGCTCAAGGTTACCAACTCAGGTGATTTTCAGATTTTCTGGCAGAAAAATCTACTAGTTAAGCTTTTGTACTTGAGCACAGCTCCCCGTAGCGCCTCCCGCTCCCTGGCTTCTCCCTGGTCCTCTCCAGCACCGGAGCAGGGGATGATGTCGGCCTCGGTGTACTGAGCCTTGCCATACTCCAAGGTGTCGTCTCCATCCACATCAAGGTCGGCATCGCTGTCTGCGGCGCTCTCCTTGATGCTACACGTAGCAAAACCAGTTGCTGAGGAAAAAGAAAAAGTAAAGAGGGCCATTACTTCGCTTTAACAGCAAAACAAAAACGCTCCATGTGGGCAACAACATTTGCATTTATTTAACAACTCCACATCACACTTTGACATTAACAAAAGTCCAAAATCAAGTAAAAATATACTTGCAGCTCCGTGTCATATGCACCTCTGCACAAGATTTATCAAAACAAAAGCACCACTACAGACACATTTTTGGAAGTCAAAACTGTGAAGAGCATTGTCTATTTAAGCAACTTTATAAGTGCAGTGCAGAATTACCATTGCTCAGACATTATTCTACACATCGTCAACATACAGATCCAGAGAGAACCAGCTTAAGAGGGCACAGACCACACCAAAACCTGGAGTAACTTTCCGACACACTTCAGAACTTGACGATGCTAAATTTAGCTCGTCTAAAACTTCGGCTTCTCCAAACCAAATTAAAGACTTTTCAATAACCTGGACAGGTGAGAAAGAGAGCTAGATTTGGTCAGAGACAAGGAGGTGAAAGGGAGACGGCACACAGAGCTGGGCTGAACTGACACCAGACTGACACCTTACCCATCAATCTTGGAGAAAGAGAGAAGGAGAGGGAGTGTGTGTGAGTGGCACTTCTATAAACCGAGTGATGAACGCTCAGACAAACTCTTACCGCTGCCTGACTGCTCCCTTCAGCTCCACTTAGCCACACAGCTGGCTCTGTGTGTGTGTCCGTCACTTAGAGGTGTCTCTTCAGTGTTTGTTTGAGGCTGTCTGTCCTTCTGTCACTTACGCTCCTGTCTCTCCAACCCCTTGAAGGTGTGTGTGTGTGTGTGTGTGTGTGTGTGCGTGCATGTGCAAGTCTGTCTACCCGTCACTTACACCATGTCTATCTACCACACAGAGATAGGTAGGTAATATTTATATATGTGTGTGTGTCACTTACACCTTGACTATTGGAGCCATGTGTGTTGTAACTCTGAAAGTGTCTGTGTGTGTCTCTACCAGTGACAGGCCTGACAGCCATCTTATTTACACCTATTCCAATTTCTACAAGCTCTCAGCTGGACTAGTGTTTTGTGTGTGTGTGTGTGTGTGTGTGTGTGTCTGTGTGTGTGTGTCTGTGGGGGGATGGAGGACCAGAAAGAGTTGACAGCCATCCTATTTAACCTACCTGTCCCGGTGTACGAGTCTCAAAACTAGACTTCCCATAACAGTTGCTCTTCCCCATCTCACTCCACTACAGAGTCTTAGTCAAAGTGCAAATCCGACACTCTGGCTTTCATAAAAGTTTTTCTGGGATTTAAACGTCAACTGCTTCTCCTCCCACCTAACAATGTAACTCACAGGAGGGGAAAAAAAGGTGCCACAGATACTAAGCCGTTTTACAATAGGCCCATGGTTTTCAGTGATCAAATAAAAAGAACCTTTTAATTTTTGTTTGGTCTCAGCGTTAGAAGGGAACATATGGCGGCAGTGGCCGTGCAGTCTGCTTGGTCCTCGGGCATCAGCTTATTGCACTGCAGAAGAACAGCGTGCATGTCACATTCATACATTTTAATGTAATGACATGTACAGTGACTTACATTTGGATTTTCACACTTTTTCCTCTACATTTTCAAAGCGTGAGACTTAACTTGAGTGTCTCTGTACTATCAGAAAATCAAGCCCAACCTTACTTCAGAAGGGCCACCTCCATCCTGGAAGATCAGGTGTAGATCAACGCCAGCCCACATCAGCTGATAGCACAGCTACTATCCTTTTGGCTATCTCATATAGACAACGTCGAACTAAAATCAGATCCAGCTGTTTGTTTAAGTCAAGCTCAAACAGACACTGAATGCAAATATGGGATCAGTGCATCCCCATTACCTCCTCATCTTATGTCTTTATTGTGAATGGCTGTCGCTCTTCACACTGTACAGTTTACAGCATCGCAATCCTTAAACTAAATCAAACATTGACCAAATCGATCCTAACAGGAGCGGTCATAGGTAATATTTAACCAGTCACCAGAGGTATTCAACAAAGTCTTTTGAAATCATGAGCAATGAACTGTGGCTTCACCTGTTTTTAAAAACTCTTCAAGTATCACTTTAATGCCCTTTAATAGCAGGATGCAGTAAACAGAAATTTTGACTTTTTATATATACATATATAAAAAAATCCTTTAAAAGTTTCTCCTGTGGTGGACATGAATGCATGGATGCTGGTTTTTTTTATTCAACCACCTGGACTTCAAAATATAATGCCACACATGGTCTGCGCTGTGTGAACACACACTGTCCCTGACTCTAGTGTATTCCCTGAGAGTGTACGTGTGGCCTGCTTGCTCTGTATGTGTGCGTTACCGTGCTTCTATCTGTCCCTGTAAGCAGTCTTGGCAGGCCAATCTAATCTGGCCAGGGAAAGGTCAGCCCCACTCTAACTGCCTTTCACTCACATTATTCATCAACGCCCCCTCCCCAGTTTCTTTTTTACCCTCTTTGCCTTTTTCTTTCTTTTTCTCCCTCACCTTTTCTTACAATCACTCCTTTTTTATCACCTTTATTTCTTCACTTTCCTCCCCTCTCTTCCATTCTCTTGCTTCTCTTTCACTTTGTCATCCCACCACTCATGTATCACTTGTTTTCTCTCCTGTACTAGCCCTGTTTGCTGAACTATGTCCCCTTTTTCCTACCACACACACAAACACACACTCCTACAGGGCCACCCTGTTTTGTCTCATTATCTAACCTCTCGTGAGCGTCGCTGACTCTTTAACATGTAAACTACGCATTTTATCCTCCAGGTTACATGCTGCCATGGCAGCAACAAAAGAGGCCCCGAATTTATTAACATATCAGTATAACAAGGCCACAAGTACAGGTCTGAACAGGCAGCAAGGATCAAAGGACTCATCAGGCCTACTGGAAGCGCTGCTCAGCCAAATCATCCACCTCAGCAACATCCCGTTACCATAGCAATTATCGAGACTCTAAGAAGCAGAAAGAAGGCATGTCAAAGGTCATCACACTATCTTTCTGCCATTTACAGGTCACAGAGAGAGAGGGAGTATGGGGGGGGGGACACACAGACACAAAGACATGAGACGGTCATCTTTGAAGTCCATTTACAAAGCACAGGTTTCTCCTCTTCTCAATCCCTCTGGGCCATCTCATCCTGCAATAATCCCCATCTTTCCCTACTTGTGCTCTCAGAATGACCCAATATCGAACCTCAGGATCTGTCTGCCTGTCTGCCTGCCTCCCCGCCTGCCTTTCTAGTCATCCATCTGTGACGAATCAACTATTGTGTTCCAAACTTTGAATACATTTTACAACTTAGTGATGAGGTAAC
>NW_005187499.1:1543381-1560776 GCF_000239375.1 Pundamilia nyererei
CCCCCGAAAGACAGGAATAAAGAAAAGTGGGACCCACAAATAATAACATATGGGGGAAACACAGAACATTTACATGTTGTATTTGAAAGCAATTAAAAGAAACATCTACAGATATTCATGGCATGATTATCTGGGTTGACACCCAATGAAGTCAGAGTCAGTCAACTAATCCCAGCGAGCCAAAAGCTTAGACTTCGGCTGCTGTACACACCAGGTTTTAAAGACTTTTTTTCTTCTCTTGGATCTGTGTGATCTTGATAAAAGGGGAATCGAATCATGAAAAGCTACTCTCAGTATTCCAAGAATAAATTAAGAAGCTGGATCGGAGCTGCTGCCCCAAGTGGGGCATCTTGGGGTTCACCAGTGAGGGGACTGGGACATTAGCAGACAGACTGGGGCTACAGTGATGCAGACACTGCATCAGTTCATCGTTGCTGAGCGTAAAAGCAAAGCTGACCGGTAGCAGTCAATGTACGTCCCTACTGTCACCTATGATCGCCAGCTTTGGTAGTGACTGAAAGAACAAGATCACCGATACAAGCTGCGGAAGCTTCAGAGCTTCCTCTGAAAGTTGCCTGGCCTTTCCCTTATACACAGGGTGAGGAGTTCAGTCGTGAGAGAAGGGCTCCCCCACACTGAAGCCAGCAGTGGTGGTCAGGCATCTGACTTGGATGCCTCCTGTGTGAAGTGTTCCAGGCATGTCCCACCAGTAAGAGGCCCGATGGCAGACCCAGAAACCCCTTGGTGTTACACCAGATAAGCCGGAGGAGGTAGCTGATGGATGGGATCTGTGCATTTCTGCTTAGGCTGCCGATCCAGTGACCAGGTCCAGATAAGCGTACATGACTAAATGTTACCTGAAGAGACAACATTTTCTCCCATCTTTCCTAAAATTTCCATATTGAAATCCTAAATGATGAGGAAGCCAGGCAAAAGAAGATCAAGACCTTCTCAAATTCAGCTTGGAAGTTTTGAAAAAAACAGAACATCTTCAAATACCTCCATCTTTGGAGAAAGAACTATTATATTATATTTTATATTATAAAACATTAAATAACAGGGAAAATGCATTTCTACTAAACCACACACCCTTACAAGTAAACCTTTTATTGTAAACTGCAAACTTAAAGTTGTACCTTACCCATAAAACAGACAGACAGTCTACTAGACAGATAAAGAAATCCCTGTCTGTGCTATATGGGTCCTTTCAACCTTGCTAAGCTGGTGCGAGACAGAGGGAAGTCTTCCCTCACACTGGGTTGAATCATAAACGGATCTTGTTCGATTTTTTTTCTCCCCCTTCCTCCCTCCCTTAAAAGCTCCTGTTCCCTCTGCCTTTCTTCCTTGTGCTCTGAAAGGGAGGAAAGGATGGTGGCACTTCACAGAGGAATAGGCCCTCTCTTCATCTCGCCAGCTGAGGAGGCCCCCCTGCAACATCTCTATAGCCGTTTAGTCAGCCGCTGGCTCTCAAGAGCCCGCTGGACTCAGCAGTGTGTGTTAGAACCACTTTAGAGCTTTCAAGACTAAATCCACCTTCTAAGCTTTCTGCCGAGTGTGTGCGTGTGTTTCAAGTTTCTCTCCCCAGGCCACCTCGGTTATCTGTGTCACATCACAAGGTGCCCTATTAGAGTGTGGCAGAAGGGTCCTGTGTCTGCTCGCTTTAACGACGTGAAAGCGAGATGGACGGATGGAAGGAGCGTCAGGGAGATGGATGGACGGGTAGGGAAACCACCTCCCACCCTGTGAGCTGCACTTTGTCGCGGTTTAGTTGAGACTTCGACATTGATCTCTCTCCTCTCTTCTCTCAGCAAGGGGAGGGAGGCAGGTGAGGCTCAGCGTGTGTGTGTTTAACAATGTATCGAACAGGGAGAGGGGGAGGCCAACGGGCAGCAGGACAGATGAAAGAAGAAGCTGAGCCAAGAAAGTTTGAATGAGCCTCTTAGAAGCAACGACGAGTCTTTGGATCCACCTGGGAAAATCCTGATGAGTCGCGTTTCTCTTCTTCCTGTTTCACACATAAACACAACTGAGGCCACTATGGGGCATCTATGTGGAACACAACCATCAATCAGTTTTTCCCTCCACTTACCAAGTTTAGGGCTGCAGAGGGGATGGAGCCTATCCCAGCAGTTATAGCCTGAGAGGCGGGATACACCCTACACCCTAACCCGTTGACGCCATCCAGCCCCACGCACGGGGCGATCGATCCACAGTAACTCGTTAACGGAAATTTGCCACGTTAATGCAGTTATGGCGTTAACGTCATTTTAACGAGATTAACACTGACAGCACTAATATTTAGTAAATAAAAGCAATCAATGAAGCGCCTTACACCTATGCTGTGACTGCCTGTGAAAGGCCTCACTCCATAACTTTGTCAACACTTGATCCTTGAAGTATTTTAAAAAATTGTGTGAAAAAGCAGAGAGAAAAAGACATAATTAAGATAAAAAAAACAATTTATGGAAGCAGGAGGACAGAAAAAAGTGATGGAGAGCTATAGTGGGAGCACTGAAGGTGTGTGGTGTCACACTCATATTCCCCAGTGACCAGCGCTCCCATCTAGTTCTATAATTGCATTTCTGGGCGCACACACAGGAGCACACCACGTTGACCAGCGGGTCAATTGCCCAGCTAAATGTGTTTTCCTTCCCCCTCGCCAAGAGGGCCTTGTAGGGCCGAGCCAAGCTCAACCGGGCTGACCCCAGGCCAGCCAGCGCTGCCACTGGACCGCTGGCAGCATTACAGCTCCCGTGGCTGCATTCACCGCCGAGTCTCTCAGCCTGACAGTGCTTGCGCTGCACATGAGCACAGTGAATGATGGATGAGCAGGGAAACAAAGCTGGAGACAGAGAGGAGAGGACAAACAGTGCTGACCCAAACTGCTGTGACTGGAAGCGACCCTGAAATCGTGACGGGTCGTTCAGTGTTCCAGCAAGCGGCTGGCTAGACATCTACATCATGGTGCGGCACACACACACCGCCACCGCTGAACAAACTGCTTATCCAGAGGATGCGCAAACAGCCGGCCTTGAGTGAGTGTAAGTGTGAAATAAGAAGCAGTGCTGAATAATGCGAGTTGTGCGTGTCTGTGTATGTGTGTGTACCTCTGAAGCCTCCCTCCAGCAAAGCCGTAGCTCTGATCCTCTTCTGTCCCGCCCACTCGTACTCCTCAAAGCCCCGCCCATTTTCTCCGTCCATGTCAGCAGAGTCATCGTCGCCTAACGCTCCCTCGCGCTGACGCACAAAAACAGACATGGACACGTTTTAATCACAGATAGTGCTGTGTACAGATCAGTGTGGAACAGCTCAGCACCACTTAGCGACTTCAACAGTACGCTGCTTCCTCTCTTAAAGTTAAGGGTCGGTGGATAACAGGCCAGATCTCCCCAGCATGCTTTACCTGAGCTGTACCACACAGACCAGATGCTGCTTATCTAAATCATGTGGTCAAAGTTTTAGACCACATTTAGACGTTTAGCTTAGTCAGCAGATTTGTTTCGTTGTTCCTGTTGTTCAACAACTATGATAATGAATAATTAATTCTTTAACCACATCTTCGGGTGCACAGTTACAGACACAGCTGGTACAGTACCGGGATAAACAAAGCATGCTAGTGGAGAGAAAAGAAAAAAAAACAACGTAATAGTGTCTCTACTTAGTGTAATGGACAGCCATCAGTGAGGTGAGATACAGGAGGAGTAGTGAGTAGGTTTTTTCTCTAGTCTACTCTAGGAAAGAATGTTTAGAATCTACAGGAGAGAAGGAGTGATGTGATCTGTGGCAGGAAAAGATAACACTACTGAGAATTTAAAGAAAACCAGATTGTCCTTAATTTGATTTGTGTTCAAATAAGAGTAACATGTAAGTGCACAGGAGTCAACCACATCATACCAGATAAACTGCTTGTAACAACTGATGCTTGAATACTTATCAGAATTAAAAGGTCTAAACATAGTTTCCTGTAGATTTAGATCGTAGCTGTAGTGATAGTCGTGGTTTGCGTGTGCGCACCCAAACTTTTCTGAAGGAACTATTAATAATACTATAAAAAGAAATCCTCTGCAAATCTAAGTAGGATGACTTATAGTTAACACTCATGTAATACAACACAGTGCATTTCTCGTGCTGTGGTTGGGTCCAGCTGTCCAGACAGCCACGACTAATATCGAGGACTGCACAACTTTGACATAGCCAGTTGGCCCACGGTTAGGGAAGATAAGGCCAGGGCTGCTGGTTAACAGTGGCTGAACTTTCAAAATAAAGAAATTTTGCACTACTAAAATATTGAAGTATTTGCTTGGACAGGCTAAAAATAAGTTGCCATATTACACACATGTATACCTAGAAGTCCTATCAAAGTAAGGTCTGTTATACTTAAACCACTGGACTGTTTTTCTGAATGCTTTGGTTATTCAGGCAGTTAATCCAATATGATGTGACTGCAACACCACCATGTAAAGGAGGTTAAGAGGCAGTAGGGGTGGCAGGGGAAGAACAGTTGCTACCGGTTGGTTTCTGCACTACTGGACTGACGTGACATCTACAAGAATTAGAGAAGTGATTGGAAGGGAAGGGCTGACAGGCTGTCCGACCAGCAGTAGGCAGGGTTCAGGGCCCAGATTGTACTACCTGGATCAGGCATTGTTCCACATGTCTACTCATCTCCTCCTCGCTCCCAGCCAATGGGGCGCTGCACAGCGGACATACCTGGCCCCCTTCCTCAGGCTTCCTCCTCTTCATCTTCCCTATACGGGCTGGAAAAGCACAGAGAGAGAGAAAAGGAAGGTACATGGTTTAAATTAAGTAAGCTTCCGCGAATGTTTCTGAGGATAACATCACTGTTTTGGGGAGAGATCTCAGGAATTTTGTGTCAGATGATTCTTAACAAGCCTGACCAGTATGACAGTTCTTTACAAGCCAACAGGAGTTTCAAAGGAAGCTTGTGTGTCTGCCATGTGTTAATATGTGACACTCTAAATCTCCTTCCTACTCACTATAGCTATGAGACTTGCTTCCATCCTTTTGCTTCCTTCCTTTTCCTGCCCTTCCCTCCTGTCCCTTCTCCCCCCACCCCCCTACCACACACGCACATTTAATTAGAAATTTAACAGAGCAGAACAGCCGTCATTGCACCCCGAGTCTCTGTCGTTTTTTCTTAACTGCAAATGGCGCGCGGGGACATTAATTTTTAGCTGGCTGGGAAAAGAAAGGAAGCCAAGAGGGACTGTGGGGCGAGGCGTGGAGGGAGAGGAGCGGGACACGAGGCAATACGCCATAACTGCAGGGGGAGAAGATGAGGGAGGGTTAAAATGTGAGACGGCCTCCTCCTCCTTACTATTTCTCCCCTGACGCTAATTGAGAGGAGCATTGTTAAATCGAGAGGGGAAAAGACTGCTAATTAGGTCTGGCAGGGCTCCCTGCCTCCCCCAACTCCCACCTTTTGTACCCCACGTGATTCCTGGTTCCACGTGAGGGCGAAGGGCACATTCTAAACTAAGCCTTCACTGACACTTGTCATAGACTTGGACTAAAAATAAAAAGAAAGGAGGTGTTTCATGATCTGCATTAAGTTTGGAAACCAAGACGGTAAGCATATTACCGGCCACTGTGTTAGGTACACCTGTTCATCTGCTTGTTAACGCAACTATATATATTGGCCAATCACGTGGCACCAACTCAATGCATTTAGGCATGTTGACCTGGTCGAACGATCCGCTAAGTTCAAACTGAGTATCAGGATGAGGAAGAAAGGTGATTTAAGTGATTCTGAACATGGCAGGGCTGCTGTGATCATTTCAGAAACTGAAATGACTGAACTAATCTGCTGGGCATTTCCAACCATACGGAAACCATTCTGTTAAGAAAACAGTCTGAAAACGAGTAAATATTTAGTGAGCGGAGCTTCTCTGGGTGAAAATTCTTCATTGATGCCAGAGATCAGAGGACAGTGGCCAGACTTTGACCCCCTTAGTACTAGAATGTTTCCAGTGCCTTTCTGAATCTATTCTGCAAAGAATTAAGGCATAGAGCAAAAGACTAACGCAAAAGAGGGCCAACCTGCTACAAGGAAGGTGTGCCTAATAAAGTGGCCAGCGACTGTATATCAACAGATACCCTCCATGTTGTTCAAATATGTTCCAAGTATATTATATATATATATGTTTACCTAGAATGAAAACAACAGTTGTTGGTAAAAGCTAGCTTACTTTCTAAGTGCTAACAAACCAACCATCAAAGCCAGCTTATCTGGAGAGTTATTCAGCCACACAGTCCCACAGCAACCAGCACGAATATTCAGTGACCTTGATGATCCCAGACCAAATAATGTGCCTGAAATTTCCCACTAATATATTCATTAGTATACTAATGTGCTTAAATTTTAATGGCTAACCCAAAAAGATAATCAGTTTTATAAAACCAGAATCACTGCTCAGTGGAACAGTAGGACATTCTGAAACGTTCTTTCCATTTTAGTGATGATGTAATGCATTTTATTTTAAACAATGTAAATATAGTTAACTTGTGTTTTGCAAACAGATTAAGGACATATGTAACCAGTTACATGGCTCAGAAAGCACCGGTTGCAAGCTTTGAAAAAAAATCTTTGAAACGACTTTTTTTCGTCTTTGAGAATTCCATAAAATTCCCTCAGAGCAGCATTAAGTTGCATTTAACAGCCTTCTGGGAATGTAGCGGTAAACATAAAAAGCCCAAAGTGACGCTTTTAAGAGCTGAAAAGAGCTTCTCCCATAGGGACAAGATGCATTTGGCATATTAAAAGAAAGAAGGCATTCTGTAGTACATTTATCAAGACACCGAGTGGACGCGTTTAACACAAAGAGCCCACGGAAAATTCCTAATGCAAAAAGCATCCCAGTAAAATCCCCGGATGCCCCTTCTGGAACACCTCTAGTCTTCGCAGTCAAAGAAAAAAACTTGAGAGCCAATTAAAATACACAAAAATATCACAAGTTCCTTTAAATGAAAGAACACACCTGCCATAAGTGATTAAACAACAGGTAATTGATGATATCACACAGCACAGCAGAGAACAGCTCTTCTGATGTTACACTGCTACAGTAACACACGTCATCATTTATTTATGATCACTTACTTTCATTTTCATTTCATCACTCACTTCTGTATTAACTTTTTATTCGGCTGTGTGACTTTACAGCTATGAGATCAATTTTTACTTTATTTGACGCTCATCAATAACATCCACGTAAATCGGTATGATTGCTCAGGACCAATAAGAAGTCCCAGCACTGTAATTAAGTCTCAATAAGGGCATTCACGTCAAGTATATCAATCCAGGGTTATATCATATATATAGTTAGAGATATTAAATCACTAAAGAGTTGTGTACATACCATTCAATCTCGTTTGCCTGTTTGCCCGAACTCGTAAAAATGTCTGCAAGCAGAGAGGGGGAAAAAAAGACAGAGCAAACATTCATTAGATGATGAGGAAACATTATAATATGCTTACAAGCACTAATATAACTGCTTATAATGGGATTGCTTTGGATGCTGAGAGCACTGTAAACAATCCTACGTACTTCTCTCTTGTTTTCCACTTCCTCCATGCCTGCTAGCTTTCTGCTAGCTCCGTGTACAGCCGCTAAAACTCTGTCTGCGAGGTGCCACACGGAGCCTCCACACACCGAACATCAGTGCAAACTAAGCGCTCTGTCTACATATTCACACGGATGGAAAAGGATTGAAAGTGGCGCCCGTTTCGGCAAATATTGCTCATGTTCGACGCCATGTTGGCTTGTTTTGATCATGTGACCGCGCTGGAAACGGAAGTCAGGAAACGTCACCCGTCGTTTCGCATCTCGGCCGCTAGGGAGAAGCAACGAGGTTCATTACGCCTCACCCATTGAGAAAGTTGGTGATTTACATGCAGGCCAAGGACAGGCAGCTGCTTTTCTTTATATAAGCTGCTAGAAAAGAGTGAGACAAGTGTGAAGATAGTGTTTGAGAGTTTTTAAAGTCTGGAGTTAGTGAAACTTAGGGGCTTTAATGTTAGCAAATGTAATTAAATTGTCAAAAGTAACAACTTGGTCTCCTGACTGCCTCAGTCCACTATATTTGATATTTATTATATTATCAGAGTGCTAATACTGATGCATTGGCAGGTGATGTTAACAGTTTTATTACTTGAGTCACTGCAACTTTTATCATTATATAAATTTACATTTTGATATTTCTTTTTTATAATATACACATTTTTATAACATGCAAACTCAAATAACGGAACTGTATCTCCCTTTTGTATGTGAAGGCAACATCTAAAAGTATTTAAGGCACTTGAGTGAATAAACTCGGTTATTGCCATCAGTGGGAGAAATGATAAATCGTACATTTATCTGAGTGAACCTGAAACTTTTGAGGTCCTAGCTGGGTCATGTTGCCTCTAGTAAATTCCTTGCTCCATTAAAAATAATAGTCTTAGCAATAAAAGTACAGCATTGTGAAATTAAATAAGTGATGATTTCTCTATCAAGTCTACTTCAGTCTCCTGCAGAATGTCTGGCTCAGGTCTACTGGGGTTCAAACCCACATGGCCTGCATGTCTTTAACTGTATGCTGACTAAAGCACTCGCAGTTATGGATACCCTCTCTTTGACAGGACAGCAGTGAACAAGCAGAGGTTCAGTCCTCACCGACAGCCCGTACTCTGTCAACGGGAGTCATCAAGCAGCCAGGCCTTCACCTTCTTCTCGCTGCTTCTCTCCCCTCCCCGCCAACACTTGAGTTATAGGCCTACTTGCGGCGCATCGCCTCTGCTACCGTATCATTATGATACACTCAGCCAATGCTGCAGATAGGTCAGGTTTTTAGAAGAAGCGGAGAGGCAGAGTGAGTCCACCTGACAGGCAGAGAGGAGGTGGCAAAGTCTGCCATTATGCTTTATTTTCAGGGTGCTAAAAAGAGTCACCATTGACTTAATCATTTGTATAATATAAGGTGATTTCAGCAGTTTCACTTAATGAGAAAATCTCCTTTATTGCTATAAGGTCTTTATGAGCTGTGTCATCCTCAACGTATGGATGTTACGTCTGCATGGACTTAATAGTTCTTATTTTATGGTGTCGGGGGGGAAGCCCACTTAACCCTGAGATACATCATGGCTGGAGGAATTACTCGAACAAACTTTGATGAATTTAAGAGATAAAAGCAGTCATGGTGACATTTGAGATTTAAGCAGATTGGCCTGTTAGTCAACTTAACTGCTGAGGAGGCATAAAAACCCAAATCTGCCATAATGTTCAGCTGTACTGTGATATGTCATAGTTACAGAAATTCACTTGATTTGCTGGATTGTTAATAAAGACACACAAAAAAAAAATGCTGAGAAAGTGGTTTGCTTTTTTTTTGTCTACAATTAATTCTAACATCAGTGAAAGTATAGAATTAGAGTCTGGAGGTGGCGCAAACCCTGATGGGTTGTCTTATTCAGGTCTAAGGTCCTTATCTATTTGTTTATGTATTTTTTAAGCAGTATATTGTCACAGTGGGTCAGCTGCACTGTTAACCAGTCATCACAGAGTCTACTGGGCCAGGGGTCCTATAGAAGTCGATGTCAGAAAGGCGCATTAGTCTGCTCATAATAACTCATTATATATAAATGAAAAATATTTTTGTGCAGTTTTGGGCACTCATACATGAACTATTAGAGCCTGACCAGTAAAGGATTTTTAAGACTGATAGCGATACCAATATCCCATATTCCCATAAAAGCTGAAATTTTTTTCAGACACACAAAACATGAAACTGAATCGACTAACATGTTTCATATATTGTTGTTTATTTATTTATTTATCCGCACTCTCCTGGGCTCTGCTTGGATCAGCTGGTTGTCGTGTCAGCTGGTTCACTCTCTGGTGGACAAACTCTCTGGTGCAATCTCAACTACTTTTCTTCATTTATAAATGCTGATACCGAACAGTTGCTGATAAATCGGAAAATTATTAACATCATCAAATACATGAAAAAAAAATAGTCACACTTCAAGTCTCAAAGATCTGATCATTTAAGCTTTCATAAAGCCTCGTTTGCAAAATATTGTCTAAAAATGTTTATCATATTCTTTCTATTTACTTTTCAATTGCGCATAACGAAATCATCACAGATCATGCAACAATTGCCAGATGCACGATTTTTCGGCTAGTGCTTGAATGTAGCACACCTTTGTGGATCTGTATGGAGCAAATACATGAGCCATCTGCACACACTTTTAATCTGTATAATGAAATAAATGTCACAAATATTTTAGACATACACAGGAAATGTTTTTGAGAAAGATTTTTTCAAAGAAAAAAAAGTTTAATATTTAGCGAGCTTGTGTTTAAATTGCTTGGTATTTGTGTTTATACCGAAACACTCCTTTGTAACTGAAATGAAACATTTTTTTTCCGCATACGCCATGTACCTCTATTTTGATACTAATTCCCTCCATATATTAGCCTACAGCCTTGATGCTGTACAATGATATGGAGCTGATAAGCTGTAATGAACACATCTACATGTCACACATTCATATGTGTGACAGGATGCATTACACTTGAACAAAGCCAAAATATCCTAAATTAATAGCAATCAGGAAAATCTGATAACTCTCTCAAGCTGCCCTTGTTTGTGTGTGTGTGTATGTGTGTGTGTGCCCATGTGTGTGTGACCTGGTATCTGTCGGAGTGGTGGGCATCCTCTGACGACAGGGGCGAGACCACAGGAGACTCTCCCTCACGCTTGATGTGCACCGACAGCAGCATGGACTAGAAAGACACAGAGGAATAAAAAAGTCTTTTCTATGCAGATGATCTTTCTACGTTACTGCCTCTGGGACCATAAGCACCATGAGCACCGAACTTGTCCTTGGTTGACAGCTGCTGCATGGAAATAATCGATAAACACAAGAGTAACGCTGTTCCACGATAAATTCAGACCTCAGGATATAAAGTATTTAATTTCACTGTTGTAGAGCTAACACTCAAGCATGCCGGGGGTGAAGTGAATTTATTTGAGTGGTTGTGAGCTCTGGGCAATTTATGCCAACACTCTGAAATTGGAGTTGACATGACAATCAAAATATAAAAAGTGGAAGAAGTTCATTAGCAGAAGCAGTTAAAATGAAATCACTGAACTAAGCTGAATATTCAGCTGAGGTTCAAGCACTCAGTGTGGCTGACAAATTGAGCTGAAAGTGTGAGTTCCAGTGACAGAAAGCAGTTCAAGTGTATAAACTGAAGTCAATTAAAAGCAGAAGCAATGAAATAATTTGTAGGAGAAAAGAAGGAGGTGAAGTTTCATAGGTGTGAGACCTGAAAAGACCTGAAGCATCAGCAGGTACGCAAAGACGCTTTTGTCTCTATGAAAGCAGATAAAGTGCAGACGTAGCACAGCCTGACTCAGTTTAACGTGCTCGGTTCAAAACTACTACTGCTGACTGTGAAACTGTGGAAGAAGTAAAACATTACATTCTGAAATTCATGTCACTATTGCAACACATCTGTTAGACAGGAAAAGGAAAAGAAGCCAGAGTGAATCCTTACCCTTGGAAAATTTCAAGAGTGTTATTGCCACAAATGCTGAGAGCGACATGTCATTGATGACGACTGTAACCCGCCTGACTTTGTCTATAAAATCCCTTCCACTGATTAGAGTTAATGTTTATGGGACGTTAAGAGGAGTTAGGGAAGAATGAGAGATTGGAAAGAGAGGATTGGGAGAAGGGGGGAAGGCGAGGGAAGGGTAAATATCCGAAAAGGAGGAGTTTAACTGTCTGACATTACGGGATGCTGCCTGTCCATAAATCTGTCCCACAACACTTTGCTCACATGCTCTCTCTTTCCCTGGAATAGACACACACATATAAAACAATATCCTCTTCTAACCCACTCTGCGGCAAAAAGAGTCCAGGGAATTCCACTGAGGAATGAGGAACAGGAAGGTAAAAGAAAGATGTGGAAAAGAGTGAATGGTAGAAGGGGGAAAAAAAGCAATATCACTTTTTTACAAGGCTTAGCTCTGACAGAGTCGTAGCTCTGTGTGTGTGTGTGTGTGTGTGTACTTGTTTTTTCATGTGTTCCTGTGCCTTATTTTACAAGGCAGCTATGAAATATTTGTATTTACAGTCGTCTCCTATTAATCAAGTGGAAAGGGGCAGAGCAGAGGCTTAAGTGCTTGACAGCAGTAATCTAATAATAATATGTGAGAAATGACCAACCTCCAGTGCTGCCACAGTAAATTGGACATTATGCATGGTGCTTTTATGCTTGTGTGTGTGTGTGTGTGGTCTTTTCTCCTTTTATCCAGGTTTTAAAAGGTCAGGAATCATTTACCTGAGGCCTTCTGGGAATATGCTTAAGTTTTATCATTACAATATGACATTTAACGGTATTCTATACAGAAATTATGAATGAAGATCTCCCTGAAAATCTGGTCTTTTAAACCAACCAATTAAATCAACACGTGAAAAAAGGGTCTGTTCCTAACAAAAGTTGTGCTTAAGGCTACAGTTAGGTGAGTCACTGGAAATGTCAGAATGTCAGAAACATGCATTGTGTAAATGATAACATATTTATTTATTTGTTTGGGAAAAGGACTTAAATTTGCTCAAATGCACACTGGGTGGTGCAGCATCTCACAAATTTATGTCCGGTCCGACACATATCTCACATTTCCCCCTCACTTTAGCTTAGCAAGTGGGCACAGTACCACATGAGTAGATGTGTCGGGGTTAATCTCCGGTTTAACGCAGCTGGGTGATGCATACCAAGCTGGGAACGACAACAACAGGCCCGTGTGCTTCAGACTGGCCTTCTCCATTCTCCGTGGCCTGCAGCTGAATACTAAACAACATCAGTGTGATGCGCAGTCACGGCTGGAAGAGAAGGCCAGCACTCACCCCTCAACCCGGCATTGTCTGCCTCTCTCAAGTACAAGCCCACCCACAGTGCTGCGAGCACTGCTCTAAGCCCGGGTCAGCACCCAAAGGTGTAAGGGAATGAAAGCGAATAACCCGAATTGTATATTCTTTTGCAATCCAAGTGCACATCTTCCTGCAGTGGCCTATAAGACTTTGACCTGGTATTTAGTCAGCGGCTAAAACAAATGTGGAGATAATGAAGGAACTTGATGACTTTAGGGATCTTTAGGAAACACAAATCCAGAATACACCGCAGACCGACATAAATGATTTACCAGAGCACCAAACGCCTGATGAAGGATGAATTAATATATCCTACTTTTATAAACTGTTGACACCCTGTTAATAGGAGAGTTCACACTATAAAGGTCTGGAAACCGATATTTCAGCAGTACATTGGACACTGGCTTATACGGACAGGGTGAATACAGTAATCCACTATAATTTGTTTAATGCAACCCTGCGTAACCCCTGCCAAGCCACAACAATGAACACAGTGCCACAATCAGGCAGTTTGGATGATTTCTCCGATATGAGAAAAAATTTCTTTCCTTTTCTTCTCCTACATATGGTACAGACATGGCAGATGGCCGCCCCTCCATGAGCCTGGTTCTGCTGGAGGGTTCTTCCTGTTAAAATGGAGTTTTTCCTTCTCACTATCGCCAAGTGCTTACTCAGAGGGAGTCGTCTGATTGCTGGTACTTTCCCTGTATTATTGTAGCGTCTTTACCTTACAATATAAAGCACCTTGAGGGTACTGTTGTTGTGATATGGTGCCATTTAAGTAAAATTGAATTGAGCTGAACTGTATAGTCATTACAGCGCTCACATGTTGTGAGTAGAGTCGGAGTATTATATTGGGTCTTTTGACAATACGAGATGTCAGAAGTCTTTTAAAAGAGGCCTCAGCCAGATGAAGACACAGAAACAGTAAGAAAAGGCTTCCTGATGGGATCATAAATTCGTCTTCTTGCAGTTTGATCTCTTCTGTCTTTTTTTCTGCTTGCATTCTCTCTCTGACTCTCTAATTGGAACAATCACAGTACAGTGCCTCCTGGTCCTGCTGCCCGTTAGACAAGGGAGACTGGCGCTGGTTTGTATAAGATGTAAGACAGTCCAGCTGATTTCCCCTTAGTGCAGCAGAGAGGAACAGAAACTGAGTAACAACTCTGGTAGCTGGATGGTAAAGAAAGTACGCTGCACTACTGAAAAGTAGGTATAATACTTTGAAATCTAACCTTGTCTAATCCTGCATCTTCCTCTTGTTTTTAGCTTACATGAATATGTATATGGTTCCATCTAAATACAATTTATTATCTCCTACACACAGTACACAGTGTTGCTTTAAACACTGAGCGTGGGCTCACCTTCGGGGTTCCTGGAGTGGCCGCTCCATCCTTGGATGACGGGTTCTTACTGCTGCAGAGAAAGAAGAGAAAAAGGAAATCAGTGAGATCACATGACGTACTGTGATCCTGAGTGGATTCTGGTTACGTTCTGACTCCCTGCACACACTAACACACAACTAATATCTGTGAATTTCACCTGCGACTCACTTGCAAATCAGTTTATCAGACTCTTGATAATGTTTTCATTCACTTTCATCCATCACTCTTCTATTCTCATCGACCCTTTATGATGACTTATAAATCAGCAGCGCACTCAGTTCACTTGGCTGCTTTCACTCATCATGTTCATACACAGAAGCAGGCAATAAGATGATTAACAGTGGTTTGACTTGTCAGCATATAAATATTATAAGGACAAAGGTGCCCAAAGCTGGGGTTAGTTGCATACCAAATAAATGCTTTTATTCTTCAAATACAGACACATTACTTTATTTTGATCCCCCCCCCCCTCACATTTACGGACCCCTCTGCTCTCAATTGATTTTTCTCATTTTGTTTTTTATTGCCCACTTTTTCTTCTCTTCTTCCCCCGCCTTGTTGTCTACCTTCCCCATCATTCTCGCCCATCTGCTGCCTCTGCCATCCTCTGTCTCTCAGACTTTCACCCAAACACAGAGATAAATTTCTCCGAGCTTCACAAATCCTTGCGACAAGCCTGACGTTGACGAAGCGAGACAGGATTGTCATGTTTGCTTTGAGACCCTGTTAGCTCACCAGACCCTCTTGGACACACACACACGAACAGATTCAAACAAACGGTGGCAGACCACAAAGGGAAGGGAGCCTAAAACTGAATTGAGCACAACCTCTAATCTGACAGCATGCCCTGGTAGACAAGGAATTTCCTTTTTCAATGGATGGATGGGTGGGTAATAAGAATAAGAAGCCTTATTTATATGTCACTTATCTGAAGTGAAGAATTTACAAAGTGATGCACAAGGAGGAGTAAGAGCAAGACAAGGGCAATATAAGAGCGGTGAAATATAATGCAGAGCTGCACAGAGGAAGCTAGGAGTGGGGAGGGTGATGGACGTGTCAAAGTGCAGTGGAAGTATTTGTTCCTATAAAGGACGTGTGAAGCAGGGTGTAGTTCTTTTTATATATATCCTAAAAAATGATTCTGTGCACAGCAGCACTCGGTGTATCACTGTCAGCGTATCTAAAGAGGAACCCGGCTAACTTTACACATAAAGCCTGGTTTATGTGTAAACCACATAAACCAGGCTTTTTTCATTTTTTTTTTCATTTTTCAATCAAATTAAAACAAGATTCCTTGAATTATATTGATCCGACACACATAAAAAAGTGTGTTTCAGCCTGCTTTCTGTGTTTCAGCTCTTTTGCTCTTTCCTGATGAGATTATGGCCTCAGTTGGGAGTTTCAGTTCACACTGAATACATCGTTACGTTGTGATGTTTTGTAAATGTAAGTCCTAAAACATATTCAATCAGGTGATCAACAAGCCTCTAGTTGATAATTGTGCAGTCACTCCTGGTTTCTCAGCCAGATCACATTGAACACCAAAAATGGCACTCAGATTAAGGCTTTAGCAACAGAATGCTGCTAAACAATTGGTGATGCCTCAGAGGCCATTTACATCTTTTACATACAGTCTATGCTTCAACAGAGCTCTTTGTGGGAGGCTTCTGTGATTGGAAACATTTGCATCCTTGAGTTCCCTAACCTCACCAGCAGGGCTGGTATCTGCTCCTTTATGCAAGCAGGAACAGGATGAGCACTGTCAGACCCTTACAGGTTGTGATTCATGTATAAAAGCATGTGGAGGCCATGCAAACCAAGGAATATCACTTTGAGTTGCTGAAATTAAATTTCAGCAAACTCAGTTTTTCTCTTAGATTTTTGAGGTGTTGTTCTCTGTAGGTTGATCATTTCCAACTCCATCAAATAATATGTCATCCTTTGGTTCCTGGCACATTATCCAGTCCATATCAGTATGGATATATCCATCCTGATTTTTTCCCGTTGAGATCTGATGAGTCTTCCTAGTTGTTTTTTTTTTAGCAGTGTATATAATTAAACTAAAATACAACAATGCAAGGATTTGAACTTGAAATGTACTCCAATTTACTTTGAAATATTTGTGCTATACAATGTCACAAGAAAAGAAATAGGGTTAGTGAGTAGTTAGTTATTAGTTGTTATTTTCTCTCATGTCTGATTATTTTTGTTCGGAGATGACTTAGTTGCATACCTAGAAAGTACGCCTGTGGTTCGGTGTGCAGGATGGGTGTTTGCTTATGTATATATTCTATGTCTCTGTTGATGGTGAATCTGTATGTAGAAACCTGCCATTACCTGTGGATGTGCATATGCACCTGCATGTTGTTTTGCAACTGTGTGTGTAACCACAGAACAGCAGGCCACACCTCCGCCAACAAAGAGAATAAACATGGGTGACACAGTCAAGCTGCCGTGAAATGCAGGGGAATCTGCCAACACCCCACCACCAGCACACTCACAAACACACACCTTTCTTACCCCCTTTTCTATCTTTGTCTCTGTCATCTCTCTCTCCTTCTCCCTCTATCGCTCTTTTATTCATTACCTGGAACCTCTGCAGAGGCATCAACAATAACAGCCAACTCTACCTGCTTGTTGACAGTGTCAAACAGCGACAAGAGAAGGAGGGAGACAGAGAGAGGGGAAGAGAGCGAGAGAGGACAGCAGTTGCATGCCTGCCACGATAGGAGAAAATTGCCACGGTGACAGAGGGGGTGATAGAGAGATGAAAGAGGAGTTGGGGTAGCTGGGGGGGATGAAATGTGAGGTGAGAGAAATGTGGTGAGAGAGAACGAGCGGGCAACATAAAGAGAGACATCGTGCGAGGGAAAGATGAAAGGAGACAGAAAACTAGAGAAAGGAAGAGAGGGAGTGATGGGAGAGTTGGTGTGCTGCCGCTTCTTCTCAGCGCTTTGCACACATCTGCGTGCCCAGTTCTATGAATTTTTGATAGCGAGGGTTATAGGGCTGGAAATTCCAGCTGGCTGCCATGTCAAAGCGAGGAGAAGAGTGAGGAAATGAGCAGC
>NW_005187499.1:1560796-1562167 GCF_000239375.1 Pundamilia nyererei
GGTGCCTCACACAAATAGTTTTTATAGCTTTTTGTAGAGGTAGGTAGATTGATCCAAATATATATAAATATTATCAGTGCTGACCGATACTAGCACAATAGTATCGATACAAACGCTGGTATTGGTATCAGATTGATACCAGCATGATAGGATTGATATTGTGTTTATAGCCTGTAAGTTTAATATTTAGTCCAAACAATGGCGATAAATCAGTTTTCAGGGTTTTTGGGGAAATGAAACTATATACTCAACCATGTATTTTAAAAAACAACAAATGCTGACACAAAGTCCTTTAGAGACAGGCACATTTACATTGCAGTTCTTTAAAAAAACAGAAAAAAACAACAGTTTCAAAATGCATGAAAAGCTGAAAGGCGTTTTTTGTTTTGTTAACAAATTATTGTGGAAATTAAAACTCGGAGTGATTTAGTGGTCATTAAAATGTGTTCAGAAATGACAAATTAATGAGTCTTGTCACACTGTTCTTCCCTGCATAAGCTGACTTATGGTTAAATATATTGGTATTGGTAACGTAGGCCCGATGATTACTTGGTATCAGATGGATATTAAAATTTGCAGGTCAAAAGTAACATTTTGTCATTTACCATCCACAATAAAATAAAACTGGAATAGAATAGAATAGAATAAACCTTTATTGTCCCACGGATGAGAAATTTCAGTGTTACAGAGCTCTTACAGCAAGGAAAAAATTAAATATAAAAGGAAGACAGAAGGTGGTCCTATAAACATAAGCAGCCGAATTGTGCATAGGTAACAATGTACAGAATATGTATAGAAAAATTTAAAAATTGTAGGAAGATATGTATAAAATGTACAGGGTTATGTATCAAATCTAGAAATAGCTGTGGAAATTTGATCCATTATATTAAAACATTCTAATTATTACATTTTTTAACAGGGTCTAAAAAGTTGATTTCTGTATATACGGTTTGTCTTTGTGAATTTTATGTTATGCAAAGGTACACATAATAACCATTACATACACTAATATTTAAGTTACTATTGTTATTTATTTTGCAATTATTTCTTGTGCTGAAGCTCTTTTCACAAATATTAAGGGGACACTTCAAGAACTCTGGAGGCTGTTACACCTTCCTGAGTCAATATTTTAGAGATAAAGCTAGAAAATTTGCTGTTGTCGATGCTGTTCATACAGCAACTCAAAAGTGTCTTATTTAAGTCCCTTGCACCCTGGTAAACACAGTCCATTTACACTTGAAGGTCATCTTATTGCTCTGCATGTAAGTAAGTAACTCTGCCAAAGGAGTAATGCGAATTGCTTGGCACATTTGTTTGCAGAATTTTACTCGTCAGGGCTGGGTGTGACTTTAATGTTTGGCTTTCTGGTTG
>NW_005187499.1:1562805-1564037 GCF_000239375.1 Pundamilia nyererei
ATTATTATTATTATTATTATTAATAATAATAATAATAACATTATTATTATTATAATATTCAGCTTTGGAAGTGCTCCAGATCTGAATCTGGATTTTTTTTAATGAAAGATTGTAAGAAACAAGGCAAAATTTGGAATTAACTATTTACTTATACATAGTTTGAGATATGAAAATCACTGTCAAGTTTTCAACACAATATATGAAACTATTCAGATCCAGATATCCTTCCAGAGATTTAATAATTTGTGTATGCAATAGTGGCGATTTCCAGCTGTGTCACAGATATGCAATCTCAGACTGCTGTAATTGTTTAAAGTATCCCTTGATCTCACTATGCAACTACTGTGGAGTATTTCACATTACTCAGACTATAAGTATCAACAACAGGATTGTATATTTATCCTATTTTTTAGTGCTAAGAGTGCCTGTTGAATTTGGTTTGAACAGTAATTTGATGGAATTCAATTAACTAAATCTGCCCACTCACCTCCATCCTGGTTAAATCTGCATTGGTCGTACACAGTGCTACTGAATTGTAGTGACGGCCTCACACCTCCACTCCCAACCAGAGGGGGCAAAGAGAGAGAACCAACTAAAGATGAATAAGTCGTTTCTTGGTGGATGGAGATGGAAGGAAGAATGGAGGGATGGCACTAAACTCAAGGTACTGATTGCTTTTTGCCTTTTTGTGTCATCTGGTGGAGAGGTGGGGGCTTGAGTGGAGGCAAATTGATTATAGAGGAGGAGGGAGAAGAAGAGGAGCAGAGGTGAGGAGGGGGGCGATGGGGTATGTAGATTACTTTGCCTGCCCCAAGCCACCTGACATGTACAGGGCATGATAGATTTCCATTTGCCAAACTGTGTGTGTGTGTGTGTGTGTGTGTGCGTGTGTGATTTCGATGACTAAACATGAAAAGCCATGTCCTATGAACAAGTGACAGAGCTCGCAGTCAGAAGAGAGGACACGGACTGACAGTTGCAATCAAACACTTGTACATTTACATGAAGCAAGAGCAACTAGGACAGAAGGGCAAAACAAGTAGAAACACACGCTTCTTAAACACTCACACAGACACACACAGACACCTTCGTTTCCATACCCACAGTTCTTTCATTCAGCAAGCGCTGCTCGTCATTAAAGGCACATTTACCACAAATTGGACCAAATTCCCACTGTCACTTCCAATAATGGCAGCTCCCATGCAGAGAGCCAGAGAGAAGGAGACACGGTG
>NW_005187499.1:1565680-1566804 GCF_000239375.1 Pundamilia nyererei
GTACCAACCAATACATCCTGGTAATATGATTCATGTTATTTAATTTAATGAAATTATGAGACATCCCAATTTGTTATTTCATACCCAGGACAATGTTTCCAATTCAAGATTACAGGATTCATTATACCTTCATTCAACCGTGTCCGTTATTGTAAGACACCGGGCTAAACTTAGCTTTAAACATATAGATGTTAATAGTTTGTGTAACGTGTTCGTGCACAGTTTCATTGAGACTGACCCAAACAGAGTATATAAAGACATATATATATATATATACATACCTACAGATCATTAAAGTAACGCTTATAATAAATATTTGACTCTGTTAAGGAGAGAGCTCAGTCCTACCTGAGGCAGATGGTGGCTAGCCTCTCTATCTCTGTCTCCATGTGTTCCTGTAGCTCTCCAGGCCTGAGCAACACCTGGCAGATGGGACAGACTGGAGCCTGGCTGTCATACAGGGACATCTTCTTTTTACCTGGAGACACCAATGAAGAGAAACACACAGTGACAAGAATATCAGCATAAGAGATATAAGCACCCAACCATTTCTTTTTTCATGCACAAACCTTACATGTTGAGTGTGTTTAATTATATGGTATCAGAATGCACCTCAAATATTATTTTTTTTTACTGTCGTTTTATTACTGCAGAATCCCATCGAGTACAAATGAAGCTAGTGTGGAAGTACCTTAAAAATGTAGTTTTACAATGGCCAGCAGGGGGCAACTTCTATGAGTGCAAAAATGGGTCCTATCGCAAACCCTACTACTCACTCCATCTACAACTTCAGTTGGCATTTTCCTAAAGAGATCATTGTTTCAGTCACTCACGTCAAGCCTTATTTACGTCACAATGGTCACTTCATAAAAATATGTTTCCATACAGTAAAAACATGCAGGGTATGCTTTAGGACACGGCCACATTGTGATTGACAAGATGCTAGAGCATGTGGTGACCTTGCATAAATTCCCTACATAAATCACTTTGCATAGTATTGACAGACTTTGTCATGTGGCAGTGAAGCAGAAGTTTTAGGGTAAAAGCAAGAAAATGGGTTTAAGGAGCCAGCATCCTCAGCAAGCATCACAGTATACATTTCTGGATTACACGCTTACAAAAGC
>NW_005187499.1:1568717-1592651 GCF_000239375.1 Pundamilia nyererei
TGTTGTGGTGTTTCCTCCTTTCCTGTCATTTTTACTTCCCATGTACTTTCTCTTTTCCCTTCCTCTTATTTTCCCCCTCTCCCTGTCAAGTGCTCCCCGAGGGAAGTGAGCGATGGGGAGAGCCGAACGGACAGAAAAATCCCTCGAAGGAGGAAGAGGAGGAGAAGCAGGATTGGGAGGGATGGGGGGGGGTGGGGTGGTGCTGATGTGATGTGATGTCGCACACCCTGCTTGTCAGCCCCTTAAAGATGATTAATGTTGGGGCGACACGCAAACACATGTGTGTATCCACATGTCCCGCTTTAGACTTCACACGCTCAAAACACACACACTCCCCCTGCGGCGCGACGAGGGAGCGTTTAATCTTGGGTAGCACGGGGAAGGCACCGGAGCTGCAGAAGATGGAGGGGGGGTTGGAGCGAGAAGACGGCCGGACAATAACAAGGAAATAGGACTGACAGGACTTTTTAGTGTTGAGACTCCTCAGTGAAGCACTGGTCGGCTGCCCAAACGAGGGGATGGATGGATGGATGGAGCAGGAGAGCCGAGAGAAGGTGTGCGTCTCCTTGACAGCCATGATGGAATATAGGCCTGAACCCTCCCACCCTACAAAATGTGCCAAGATGGATCGTCTTATCTCTCTTTGTCTGACTTCCTTTTCCTTCTTTCTCCTTCTCCCAGTCCCTCCATCTGTCTTTACTTACTCCTTCTCCTTTCCAGATCACTATCTCTCTCTTTTCCTCTTCTTCCTTATTTCCTCCTGTCACCACTTTCCCTTCTTTCATCTCTGTCACTTGAGCCAGTTAACAGATCTCAGTGGCTTCACGAAACAATAAGTCACCAAGCTGGCAGGAAGCATATCCTCTGACTTTTCTGATCGCCAGTCTGATTTATTTACTGACTGCTGTACTGCTGACACGACACTTACGCTGGTCTAACACGACAAATTGAGTAGCTAATTCCTAGTTCAGCTTTGTGAACCTGTCAGTGGAATGACTGAAAATTGCAAAGATAACCATAAGGTTGTTTTATTTTTAGTTTTTCAAAAAACAGAAACAATGTTAAATTTAATCAATGATCACCCCAAAATACGTCCTTGATTAGGCTTTTCAAATAATGAGAGGAGCCGCACATACAAACACAACTAGACAGGCAATTACAGACAGCAGATGTTGAGGAGGAGAAAGCCAGATCATGTGGAAGAGTGGAGAGCAAAGAGGAGGGATCTTCTTTTCTTTGTCATCCCTTCCTTTCCTTTTGTTTCACTTTCATCCTAATAGCCTTACTTTCTGCTTTCCTAACTCTACATGCTCATTTTCCCCATTTGCAACACTGCTTTTTCTTCCTTTCTTCCTTTTCTTCCTCATATCCCTTTTCATATTTATTGTGCACTAATAAATATGAGTGATCCTTATTTTCAAAAATCTCAGACTTCAGAGGCTGCGCAGCCAAAAGCTGCTGAAAATTGGTAAATCATTAGTCATCACGAAATGATGAAAATGTTACTTCAACTGACGTTCTTCTTCTTCTTCTTCTTTGTAAAATAAAAACTTTTTCTCCTCTCTCTTCAGTCTCTTGGTGCTACCCCGTCTCCCTCTTCCTTGCTTTGGTCCAGATGAAGTGGGAATCAATAGATGCTAGATAGCACAGGCTCCCAGTCTCAGACTACAATGAGCTGAGGTAAAAGGCCACCTCCAGAGAGGACAGGGATTGTCAGCTCAATACTCTCTCTCAATGGGACCAGAGATAAAACACCATTTGGGGTGTCCTCATGGCTCAATGGGCTAAGAGGCAAAGCATGTACTCACAAAACTGTGGCTCCAAATCCCATTTAATGACCTGGATTGCGTGTCATCTGTCTGCCTTTATCTCGCCCAACATGGCGGCCTCTAAGGAAGCAGGAGATTGGTGTACACTGAACCCTTCCCTTTTTCTATGCGCTTCTTATAGCTTGCCTTGATGGCACATGGCAGTAAGAAATGCACTTTTATAAAAACTTACAGATTTTTGGGTTAAACGTGTCCTCTTTATGAAGGAGTTTAGAAAGAAACCAAAATGTTTGACTTTCCATGAACTTGATCACTCTTTTCTATTTTTTATATCTTCTGCAAGGAATTGTATTGACTTGTAAAGGGTGCACACAATCAGCTAATGAGCACCGAGCATGTAAACTGGATTTAAGCGCAACAGTAAGAGTCAGAAAACAGGAAGGCCGGATTTATGGCTTGGCATATACAGAGTATGTTTGTATGCTACGTTCGCACAAACACACCGCAACAGGCACACTTGCACATTCCCCAAATGGAATTACAAAGTGTCTACATGTAGAGGCTGTTTTTCTGTCCTTGAACAACTGTCTTCACCTTATGTGTATACACACACACATGCGCGCGCACACACTTCCATTCCCCCTCCTTGTTGTTCCCCTAAATGAGTTTTCTGACATGCATCAAGTGTTTATGCCTACAACCCTCTTGTCTCTCGTCTTCCCTTCCTCCTCTTCCACCTCCCTTCTTCTCCCCTCCCCTCTCCCACTCGCCCGGCCGGTTAGCTATAACACCCGCCAACATCGGTAAACAAGGAAATCTCTCAGCCGCGGCCCGGCGTGTAACCGCATTACCGCGCCCGATAACCTCTTCAAATAATGTGCGATAAGGGGAATTTGATTTGATTCACGAAAGGGAAAGAGGGCCACTTCTGCTTCCCCCCGACTCCTCCTCCCTTCCCTTCCAATCTCTTTCTTTTCCTTTCCTTTATTTCTGTCGTTCTTTCCCTTCACCCCACCATCTTCTCCTCTTCTTCCTTTCACTTAGCCTCCGGGTCCAGGCCTCCTCCTCCACCTCCTCCTCCCGTTGCATTCTCCCTTTCTCCAGAATGACACTGCTTCGCATCCGCAATCAAATAAATCCCGCCGAGGTGTCAGCCTTCATTTCGACTCTCCCCTGTCTTTCCCCGAGACCGATGCAAGGTGAGGTGAGAGGGGCTCCGTAAAGCCATCATCTCCATAATGGCGAATATGAGCCCTAAAGCCCAAAACCAGGGGGCCGCATTAACACAAATGGGACTAGCAAGGTGTGTGTGTGCATGGGTCTCCCGGTGAAGTGATATGGTTTTTCTCTTAAGTGAGCTGTGATTTAACCAGGCTAGACACTAGGCTGATCACTGCCTCCGTATGGGCGCGCGTGCAAAATAGATGAGGCTGTGTGGCTCATTCAGGGGACATTTGATGAAATGGAACGGGGGTCAACTTCAGTTTGCCACCCGGGCTGCTTTGCGTTGCTCTCTGCGAGCGTGTGCGTTCCCTGTGTCTGTCTGAGCATATGTGCGTATGTGTGTGTGTGTTTGTGTGCCGTCTCACTCCCTGACAGTGATGCATGGCACTTTTAAATAGCACTCCTCCACGCCCTGCTCAAAACTCATCACCGGGGTCTTTCACTATCCCTCCCTCGCTCCCTGGGGTTGTCACTTTTAGAAAAGCAAATGAAATGTCGGTGCCGTACAGAGGAGAGGAGGGATGAAGAGATGGCCGACTGAGGGGTAGCAAGTAGAAAGGTGTGTGTGTGTGTGTGTGTGTGTGTGTGTGTGTGTGTGTGTGTGTGTGTGTGTGTGTGTGTGCAGGAGTATGGATGTATGCTGTCTGTTCAAGACAATTGGAATTTTTCTGTGGGTAAATAAGAGGCAGAATGAATAGAAGATGCATTCGTCTTACATCAATAGGAACTGCACTACTGCTACTATATGCACAATACTTTTTGTGTCACTGGGGAAAGGTTTTGGGTCAGAAGAATATTTTCACGGCCCCTTACTTTTAAACACACTCTTAGAATTCAAAAGGAATTAAAATCAAACTTGGTGGATTTAGAAAAGAGAAAGGGAAAGCCCAAGAGATCAGCACATCATAAATCACCGGCTGCCTAGTTTGAACATACGTGATAAATTGTGATCTAATGATCCCAGTGTGTGTGTGTGTCTGTGTGTGTGTGTGTGTCAGCATGTATAATGCTGCTTTTACTCCTGGGACCTGGCAACAGGCATATGTGTTCGTCTTGAAGACAGTGGAGTGATGCTTGTAAGGTTATCTCCAACTACTGACAGCTGTTTATTCAATCAATCACCTTGTCAGTGCACGTGCATGCCCCTGTCCAAGAGTGGCGAGCGAGAAAGAAGTAAATTAATGGAGCATTAACCAAGCGCTGACCCACAGAGCCACAGGCACAAGCAGCAGCCACGGGCCAATCCCAATAACACACAGCCACATGTATTGTGCCAGTGGTTTGCAGGAAGCCGAAGGTAGCAAAAGCAGACTAAGTGGAATATTCACTGTTCTTATTTAGCATCCTTTTAGAACATGGGATATGAAAGCTATGCCTGCAGTTAGGAGTGTATGACGTGTGTTTATAATTAAGTCACACAGAGGGAAGACACTTCTGCTTTTACTGACCTATGCCCTGTCTGTGCTGACTGACTCTATTCCATTTCTCCTTCCTCAGCTGTGTGGAGGTGGAGGGATACCGAATGGAGAGAGGTGTGGGCGTGAGGCCTGTCGGCACTCATTTCCATCCCAAAGGGCCTAATCATGACAGGACCATGCCGTGTCAGTGGGCAAACAGGGACATCAGCAAGTTTGAAATAGATACTCTGAGTCAGCCTTAATCACACAAACACAGCCTGTTTTCTTGCCCGCCTGCATGCTCGTGTGTGTGTGTGTGTGTGTGTGTGTGTGTGTGTGTGTGTGCTATACTAAATAATATAGTGAATAGTATTACTGCAAACACAAATTCAGCTCACACTTTGACATTATATATTTTATTTATCGTCTGATAGCTACTGTTGCCCATTAACAGGAACTTTCAGTGCGTTTTAATCGATGCTGATATTTTCTGCTGACTGTTCTCCATATAGCTGACATACTTGCTTGACTTTGTGTTCAATAGCCCTATTAATCCACACTTAGAGCTGGTCTTCAGCAGCACATATCAACACAAAAAATAGTCTCCTGCATATGACTTCCCTATTATTTATTCTTTCTTTATGTCTCTCATTTACTCTCCTTTTTTCCCCCCTTCCCCTTGCTTTGATTCGCCTCTCTTGTTGCCTCTCATTATCGCTCTCCCTGCTGCTTTCATATGGTCTAGCGGCTGAATTAATTACCAAAGCCAATTAACGCTAGATTGGCTGATGTTTTAACTAATTAGCTTTAATGAGGGTGCCGTGGCTGCCTGCACCATGTTAATTGAATCCTAACAGCAGAGGAGGCAGCCTGTGGAGGCAGAATGAGAGCGATGGATGGATAGAAGGATGGATGGATAAAGACACACGCACAGAGTTGTTATTGATAATATTTAGAGCGGATCATAGTACCTCCCACACTGTTGTTGCTGCTGGTTTATCATTAACATTTCTGGCCTTTTGTACCGATATCCACCCTTAGAGGAAAAAAGGAAATAGAATCCTATCAGAAGGTGATGTGAATACGTTATGCCAGCATGTGCATTCCCCTCATTTGCTGGTTAAAGGTTTATCTTAGATAACTAGATTTAAGTAATGCAACTCATATCCTCGCTGTGTATCTCCTGGTTATTCCTCTCTGTGTTTGTTATTGCAAAACGTGTCTGGCAAAGAGGAGCAGCAGATTAGACTCTTAGATCACTGTCATGGCGTCCTCTTAGTGCGGATTACCTGCTGAACTCCATTCTCACCTGTCTTATGATAGGAGGATCAGAAGAGACGGGAAAAGGATAAAACTAAATTTCACATTATGTCATTTGAAGGAGATTTGAATATTTTCACGCAGCATCGTGGATTCTGCAAGCTGTATTTAAGATTCTTGCATTTTATTTTTGATTGAATTTTTTAAACTGTCCTTCATATACCTAGTAAGTTTCCTTACTAAACCATGTTTTCGGTCCAAAGTAGAAGAATGTAGCCTAGCTGCTAAGCCCAGGCTTAACCTAGCCATAAATCACTCTGGCTGTGTTATTACCAGCTTTACATAGCTGTTCAGGTTCCTACTGTTTAGTTTGTCATCACAAATGTAGACTCTGATATTACAATTTAATGTGCTTTCTGTCCTAAAGAAACAGTAGTCATTGAAAATTTGCTGTTAATTTATCCTTCGCTAGCTAAAGTTAGCAAAGGCTAAAGCTAGCAATCATAATAGTATTTAGCTAGCTAAAATTTAAATAGCTAAATATTAATGAAGTCATTTTGACAAATTAACCTAAAAAGGCCCAAAATTATACATACATTTCAGTTTTCTATTTTTTATGCAGTTGCCATTTTATGTAAGGCCACATTTCTTTCTTTCTTTCTTTTTTTTTTTGTGCTTTTTACAGTAGGCTGTGACTGATCAACAAAATCTAGGCTATTACTGATGTTTGTACACAAAAAGGAGAAAAAAATAAAGACATAACACTTTCTTACATATATTATTTAATTAAATCCAACCAATATGAAATTGACCAGAAATAACTGTAAATTTTAAAAAGCAAACCTTAAATTAACATTACTGAGCGACATGAGCTGCATTACATAAAGACTGAACATTATGCCCATCCTCTTCCTTTCTCTGCTTTCTCCCATCTTGCTGATCTAAAGACATGAACCCCGGCAGATTGTCTGAGGTGGCCATAAAAATCTGCATGGCCGTGTAAAAGGCTTAATGATTTTAAAGTTACAAGAGAAAAGAGCCTGCAGTTTGTCTCATCCATCAAGTCTAGCACCAGCGCCTTCGCCAAATGGCCCTGCCACCTAACCTGGAGCTTAGCAATGCGGGGCCAAATACGCCCTCCCTCTCTCGCTGTCTCACTGAAACATTTTGTCTTCGTCCTACTTAGACTACATTATTTCTTTCCTTACTCTTTGTATCTCTTTCACCTTCTCTGGGTCACCTTGTATCTTTCTTTTTCAGTTTTCCATAGTATTAGTATCAGTTGGCTGCAGTTCTTTTCTTTTCTATGCAGCCAGAAAGACTACAAATGTAAGATTTTTCTGCTTTAAATTAGGTTGGCACATGGTAAATGACTCATATTTTAGGGTATAAATAAGCCACACTGGCTCTTGACATAGCAGGTAGACACCAATTACACAAGCCAGACCTTAAACATCTAAATTTGGTGCAATAAAAGATGCCTTAACTTCTTACATGACCTTGAATTAGCTGATACTGGCTACAGTTTCTAAAGACAGCACTCATCCATCTAACCCATTCAACCCAGCAGTCCCTAACCTCCAATAAGATTCCACTTACTGATAGAAGCCTTTTGACTGGCTCTTGAAAACTCTAACCAGTATTAGAGACCCTCTGTTTCTCTAATGCAGAAATCAGGCTTTATAGAATACTTTGATATAAGTTTACTGTGTTCTGCTCTCCTTGCCTGAATGACTACATGTCTTAGGATGTTCTATCAGGGCAGAGGTTCCCTCCTGAGGTGGATGACACATATCAAGTACACGTTAACTCTTAGATACATACACTCATATCCAACATATCCCTCTAGAGATGTGGTCTTGTAGAAAGAAATGGGTAATTTCATGTTCCCATCATTGGCTCATCTGTCAAATGGTGGCAGATTCATTTATGCACATACACACATGTGAAGCATGACAGAGAAGCCTGACCATTGCAGTGCTTTGACTAGTTTCCTGTTTCCCCTATTCCTTTTTCTGGTGTACTTTCCTATGTGCTTTCCATGTTCAGCTTTTGTGTTCGCTCTAGAATAGCGAGAACAAGCCTGCTTCACCAGGAAGATATTTCACACTCCCACAACAGTCATCTAAACAACTCCTCAAATTCATATGTCACTGTAATGCATGCAAAATGAAAAAGTGGGATCCAAAAATAAATGTGATTATTTTACTCTGGCGACATTTTTGCTAATGAAGGCTAAATTAAAACATTTATTATCGGCTGTGTTAAATGCACATGTGCATCTCCTCTGGCTCATCCACGACTTGGATTTATAGAGTGCAATAAGTAACATTAGAACATTTGAATTTATGGTTTCTATTAGCACCAGTCATTCAGACACAATAACAGCTATAAGCACACGCTGATATATAGCCTGGGTGACAACAAAAGCCAAATGTAAATCAGATAAATCGGTGAAATTGAACAGTCATTCAAAGAGCCCCATCTACAACTCTGAATGCTCATGAGTCCCTTTGTACGGCGGATGCAGGTGTGTGCGCTTGTGTGCATGTGCGTGTTTGCTTGTCAGAGATTGAGAAGGACCTATTTCCTCTTGCAGAATCCCCGGCTCTAAATGATGGATTGATATCTCTTTCACTGTAGATTATATACGCATGTGTGTGTATGGGTGTGTGTATATGTGTGTCACCGGCCCTCTCAGCCTCTTGCTGCCTCTCCTCTTAGGCCCTTATCAGCTCTTGTCACAAACAGAGGATAGGGGATAATCCTTCATACAAGGGGAGCAGTCTGGCCTTCCATCTATCTAGCTGTCTGTCTAGCTGTCTGCTATATTACCCATCTCACTGGAGTAGAAATCAAACAGACACAAAGCAAACTTCCTGCATCTCGCTAATCTCTGTTGGCACAACTCAGATGGCGAGTTTGATGGGAATAAAAGTCACTGCTTTTTTCCTCGCAAGTTTGGTCAGATTATAAAAAGTTTGCTTCAAATCCCGTGTAATTATTTGCAGATAAACTTTCAAGTAAGGAGTTGGGAACTTTGTGTTTTCTTTAGGTGTCAGTTGTCCTGGTGGGATTTAAAAAAAAAATAGCCACAGGCTCCTTTGGAAAAATGACTGCAAGCCAGATAATGAAAACTTTCCTAAGTTCTCGGTCACGCCTACGCCTTAGGGTGCTGCAGTGTGGTTGGGTTGCCTGCCATGTCCTCATGACATGTGGCTGCTGTGGGTCACTCCCGAGTTCCAAGAATCAGAGCGGTCCCTGGCACCAAACTGGGTCCAGACTTCAAGAGTTTGCTTATGTAAATCACGACTTTCACGGCATTTCATAATGCAGGAGAGCATCATTTAAAACACCACTCGCAAAATCTAATTTATGTGAGCACTTTTGTTCTAAAATGAGATTTTAGAGCCCAATAAAACTAGGTTAAAATAAAAGAACATTACAACAAATCGTCGACCACAGTGACTTGTACCACTTGAGGAAAAACCCACTCCAGATGGAAAAATCAAGTTGTGCTAGTCCTAACTACAAGAATATCCAATACCCACATGGCATTCACCGCGAGGCCTCAGTCTGTCTGTCTGTATACAAACTATATATCTGGGTGGTAACGTGATATGAGAAAACCACAGATGCCTATCTGCTGGAGTGGGTCATTGCACAGGTCACACATGAGGCTACTGTGTGTATGTGTGTAACAAGTGATTTCATCACTCAGCTGCAATTGGACATCATTGTGATCTTTATCAGTCTGCTATCTCTGTGCTCTATACGACTCTGCCTATCAATTATTCCTCCATCCATGTCCTGTCCTTTCCCTCTCTCTGAAGGGTGATATCACATTGTCCAATAGAGGGCGATGTTCCACTACATTTTGCTCTTGCAGCATCCTTGGTAGTGTTTCCCTGAATAAATAACATTCTACATCTCTACTTTAATTCTTTTAAATCCTCATTTATCGTCCTCCTCATAAATGTGTTTGAGCAACTGGGAGACCAAATGAAACTGTGCTGGTAGCAAAGCAGCATCGGTAGAGTTTTCATAAATGTAAAAACTCTGAACACAACGTCTTTATAACTGATGTCAAAGTGCGTACTTTTCAAAGATGCTCTCACTCACTTTTTTCACAGCACTGAAAATCACTTATCTTTAAATTTGGTGACATTTAGATTTCCACATGATCTGAGTCCTCACATGCTTCTGTCTGAGATTAAGATTAAAACTATGAGTTCCTTAACTCATAAAAAGTTGTGGACACATAGTTTTCACTTGGGAATGCAGTTTAAAATTGTCAGAATTTTTGCTGGGTTTGAACTGGACAACAATTGATCTCTAATTTTGTTTACTTTCTGGTATTGTTGGCTTCTACAAGGAGACAGCTTGGAGACTGTCACACACCCAAACACCCAATCACAGACACACACAGACACACACAAAGAGGTGAGGGGAGGGAGTCTGCAGCTGAAATCAATAGAAAATTAAAGCGACTGAAATGGTTTCTGCTCACACATTAACCTTCCTTCTCTTTTCTCCTTTCCTCACCATTCTTTTCCATCTTTTCCATCATCATCCCCCTCTCACTTTCTCTCTCTCTCTGTCTCATGCCCTCCCCTAATAGCCAGTGCCACTGACGGCAACAGTGCTTCAAACAGCCTGAGTGTAGGTTCTAGTGACAGAGAGTAAAGAGACGCGTTTTTTCGAGTTTGATCTTTACAAACGGGTAGAGGGTGAGATGGCTGGATGGGAGGAAGAAGGAGGGGGGGGGGGCAGTAATAGCACAGAGACGACAGGGGCTTTGGATACTCCCTCTCTACACACACTCACACACACATACATACTCCGTCTGGGGACTCAAATCTCAGAGCAATTTTCAGGCCGGATGATTGGCAGCTTGATGCGTATTCTTCCTCTACAAGACCGACTGATAACTCCAGCTATCCCATTCCACCATGCCATCTCTCCCTCTCTCTCTCCTCTCTTTCTCCCACTCTCACCACCTTTTTTTGTCACTGTGACTCTCTCAACACCCCCTTGCCCTGACCCCCTCCTTCTCCTGCCCTCCACCCCCAGTCTCGCTCTCCTTCTCTCTCTCTCTGGGCCTGTTGTGGGACTATTACAATGACAGAGGCGATAAGGGACATTTATCACATGTGCGGCGGGGTGAGTGAGAAAAAGCCCTCAACAGGTCTAGGGGGAGGACAGACACACACACATACACACTCAGCATATAGACATGCAGAAATGCTTCCACATTGCATGCATGTGAATGTGCAAGCACCTGTGCACTTAAACAGACAAATAAACAGTGAGTGGTTGTGCATGCCTACACACAACTGCATACAGTCTCTTTTCCACACACACACGCACGTAGATTGTAACGGTGAATCATCCTCCTTTTCCCCATTTTGTATTTTGCAGTTGACTGAGGCCAATTCCCCATAATTCAATACAGTTGAAAAATGAAACCCCGGTAAATCGCTACAGCGATTTTACAGATCCCCGCTTATCCTCATAATTCATTATTTCCAAACTGTAACAACATTACATTTCATTTGTAATGCTCCGCCTGCCTCAGCCATTTGCCAATTGTTATATCTTATTGTTTTCCCTCTCTAAGGGGGAGAAAAGTGAGTTATTGGGGGAGAAATGGAGGCAGGCTGGGTAGCAGGGCTTGCTCCTTCGCTGCCTATCTACCTGTTAGTCTGTCTCCATAGCTGTCTAGTTATTGTCCCGACTGGCTCTGCATCTGCCCTGTCTTCCTCTCCATCTGTCTGTCCTACTGTCTCACCAACTAACAGGCAACAGTGAACAAATGAGAACAGAGTGGCTGTCCTTATTGTGGTCGAGTAAGAATAAGCCTATTGTTTGCATCCTGATAGACACACATGCACTTACACAGGCTGACTGGCTTATTGTTTTTTTAGCACTGTGGTACAGTCAGATCCACATCTGGACTGGTGCAGGGCCGAGACTGGTGCAAGGAAGGATGGAGTAAGGATGAGGAGGAGATAAGGAGGCAGGAGAGTAAGCATGGAAGAGGAAAGGATGACATGTGCAGGGTGCATCATGGTGGACTTGAAAGAGGAATGACCAAAAGGAGGACTAGAAGTCATGGAGAGAATCTGAGAGTGGAATGAATAACTGAAATAAAGAGGAGAAGATGTGATGAAGAACACTGGTGGAAGAAGGACTGAGATCGTATATAACAGAAACAGGTAAAATATATAAACTAATAATGTTCACAGAGACAGAAACAGAGACACTAGCAGAAAAATTAACCAATAGGGACATTACTGATTATACTGATTCAAGAAATCACTTAAACAGAAAAACAGAACTAACTGTCACACATGGTGGTGGTAGTGTGATGCTCTGGGCTGCTTCAAGACATGGACTGCCATAATTGATTGAACAATGAATTCTATCTTCCTGTCAATTTGCATAACCTTCAACCTGAAGTTGAAGGTTATGCATCAGCACAATGATTTAAAACAAACAAAAAAAATACATAAATAAAGATTTTGGAGTGGCCTAAATCTTTATTTAGGCCACTCCAAAATAAGTGGCCTAAATAAAGGCCACTTATTTTGGATCAAAATAAGCCATTCATGCTCAAAGCCCTCCAGTGTGGCTAAATTAAACCAATTATGCAAAGAAGAGTGGGCCAAAATTCCTCCACAGTGACGTAAAAGACTCGTTGCCAATTATTGCTTTATTGCAGTTTTGCTACCAAGGGTGGCACAACCAGTCATAAAGTTTAGGGTTCAATAACTTCTTTGAACACAGCCAGGTAGTTTTAGATAGTCCCCCCCCCCCCCTAATAAATACAGTCAAACAGCATTTTGTATTTCCTCTGGTTATCTTTGTCTAATATTAAAATATGTTAGATCATTTAAAAACCTCTAAGAGAGAAGTAAAAAATGTTGACGCATCTATGATCCACGCTGGAATAAACTTGAGGACATAATGCTACTAGACACGTTGGTAATTATGATAAGATTAGATGAGATTAGCTGTTTTTACAACCTCGCAGAAAATCTTCACCTCCTCAAAAAAGTAAAATTTGCAATTTAACAGCACGACCCATAAGCTTTTGTCAATACTGCAGCCGAATATGCTTTCACACCAGGCGCTGCGACATGTCTCGAGAAGGGTGTTTGCAATATTTACAGCTTCAAAAAGACATTCTTCAAATAGGGTGGGGGGTGAAATCACTTAGATCAAATACTGGAATCACCATTAATCTGAGAGCTAAAAAACACACTTTGATATCTCTTTCTGTCTCTCTAACACACACAGAGGCTGAGACACCAGCTTTCCTGTAATCTTCCATTTATCACAGCTGTAGCCACTCTCCAGCCCTGCCCATGCTACTGTACCCTGTCACACTGCTGGCTGAACAAACTGCTCCTTGATGTATGAGGGCCTACACCGGCCATAAACTTATTCACTTTTAACTAGCGTGCTACCGGCTTGCCGTGTCCAGACATCACCTTTACTGTGTGTAGCATATGAAAAAACTGCTAGTGAGAAATTAACCCCCTGGGTACTGCTTCATAACTCACTTCTCTCTTTTTTTTCTCCCTCTCTTTCTCCTCCCTCCCTCCCTCCCTCCCTCCCTCCCTCCCTATCTATCTCTATTCCTCAGCCCAGGCATTAGTCCTGTATCTATTACCCATTAGAGTGTGTATGTGTCTTTGACAATAAAGGAAATGGCTCAGTAGAAGAAGAAGAAGGAAAAGAAGAATTGTGGGTCTTATATGTCTTGCTAAACGACAAACAGTTTCCTGTTAGTGAATGAATTGGGAGAGAAAGTCTGGACATCAGTCTCTTCTCTTTCCTTTTCTGGAAGCTACCACTGATCCCTCCTCCTTCCCTCCATTAATTGAGTACATGTAGATAAGACAAGAGAGTGTAAAGCCATAACTAACATCGGGTTTATGGTTGAGCTTATGATGTTGGCACCCTGGCACATGTGTCAACCCACACCTACCTCACTGTTCTCCCATGGTGCTTTGCTGTTTTATTGACTATATGTATTTATTGTCTCCAGTCAGTCTGGAGTCAATTGGATGACGCATTAATCTGGTACAACACGATTAACGATTAATTGATAGCTGCAGCGTTATCAACACTGCTGCCTCCTTGCTGTGAATGCAAAAAAGAAGTCCGCACGCGCGCGCACACACACACACACGCACACACACACACACACACACACATCAAGTAAAAACTCAAACATGTAAACAAGCACAAATGAAAGCACGCACACCCACACACCCCCACTGTTACATATGTACCACATCAAGCACTACCACTGAGCACACACACCTAGTAAAGGTTAATTATGTAGTTTTTTCTTTCTTCAGCTTTTTTATGACTGCAGTAAGTTATAGCTACATGGGGCCCCTTCTTATCAAGCAATAAATTCATTAGTAGCTAACACGCCTCGCTGGGGCAGCTCATTTAGTTCTGACAAACAAGATTAGAGGACAGAGGGGGCAAGAGGGTGGATCTGGACAGAGAGCTGTGCGATCATACCACATGGATACACACCTTTTTCAGCAGTGCGAGGCATGGAAAAAGCATGAAGCCTGAGGGCGGTGGGGGAGGGGCTGCTATCTGCAAAGTGTTGCTGACTGTTGTCAGCAATGTGACATATAAACTTTATTTAAATCGCAAATGCTACTGTTGGTTTGAGTTTGGCTCCAAGCTAGGTTGTGTTTATGCTAGCAGTGTTAGCCTAAGCAACAGCACTAGGCTAACGTACAAACAGCCTAGCAGTGGTAATCAGAATATGTATTTGCTGGCATTTTTAAGGGTGGTGGACCTACAGTTTTGGCAAGTGTTTGCCATTTTTAAAATGTGCATTTTAGCCCTGATCACAGTTTTTATAACCCTAAAACAGTATGTGCCTAAAACTAACCAGATCGAGTGAAAGCAAAATTTCAAAGTGGACTCAAGCGAAACTCAACCTTTAATCTTCTGGTAAACATTCGAACTCCTATGTTCAAACACAGACTTTGCCAGTCTTTCACAAATAACACACATACATTGACTTGTTTTAGAAACAACCCACAAATGATCCATATAGTAATTAAGGATCATTCATTTTCTAAGTTACCTGGATGTCGCTGTCCACCTAAACTAAAAGTGGTGACACCAAGACTACTTTTTTTACACGCACTTATTCAAACAACTGCTAGATGACACTCATCAAAATGGTAAGAGGTTTTTTTTCTGAGTTGGGTAAATAAGCAGGTTATAGGGCTAGCTAGCCTACTAAACCAAGCAACAAATGCAGTTAAAGGCTGAATACAAGGATGTGAGCCTGTAGAACAAATTGTGATATATTCATACATGTGTGAAAAAATGTAATTGGGTAAAGAATAAATCATAATATTAAGATATAAAATAAGTTTATGGCATATTTGAATAATCAAGTCTTACACAGAGTTTATAGGATGACATTAAATGAAGATAGTCTAACTCTTTTCATGGTCAATTGTCTGAAAAGAATTTTTAACCATTAAGTCCTGTAATTGAATATGTTACACCAATTTGAATCCAGTGTTTTATACCAGTAAGTAGTCAGTTGTGGTTAAGAAGTATCTGTGGAAAAAAAAATGTAATAACCCTTAAACACACATATGCTTTTCTTTAAACACACACTGTTTAACCCAAATACAGCTTAACTTGCCGCTTCTTGTTGAGTTAAATTGGCAAATATCACCTGCTGTGTACAAAGGCGCACAGGCTGGTACACACACACACACACACACACACACACACACACACACACACACACACACACACACACACACACTTGACATGCCTTTTTTTCTCACATCTAAAGAATGGGAGCAAGACACATCAGCAGACAAATCAAAAATTCAATCACAGGGTATCGTCATTATGGCTTATCACACGCACAGGATGTGACAGGTGTGTGTCTCTGTGGGTGTTAGCTGGTAAATTCAAACAGACACACATACACAAACACGCAAAACACACAACACTTTGCCATTTTAGGCAGAAATCCGCACACAGCCAGCCTCCCACATATACACAAAGAGATGTAAATATATGTGAATATTGTCAAGCACTACTACTGCACTTTGAACTGCAGCTCATTTCCATTACAGAGCGCGAGCAGGCAGACACGGGCGATAACAGGCCGATCGGTTGTGTAAGCTTTCATCTAACAATACACAAATATGAGCACATTGGAGAGATCACTAGATATGAAAATGTAGCCTTAAGCACACGGGAAAGCCTCTTATTCAATAAAGAGCGTCTCATCGCACGCTATTATCAGTGAAGCAGGCTCTGGGTATAAATGCTGTGCATTTCCCATTGTCGAGCGCAGAGATGTTGACAATGGCACTTCTTTGATGCTGAAGCTGAAGTCAGATATACAAATATCATAAAAATGCACACTCAACAAGAAATGCTGCTGTGAGGCTTGTTTCGGTGAGCCACACTGACAAAAGTAATTGGTTTTTTTTTTGTATTTTATTTTATGGTATTGCTGTTCAGTTTTATTTTTAATTACATTTAAAAAAGCCACAATAAATGAACTAAAATTTGATCTGACCATCTTTTAATTCCACACATTTTTCACTCAAAATAGAAAATAGTTAACTTGTGTAATGCTATGTTGCATTAATTACATTATAAAGCTGTTTATGTGATGTAAATGTACGCAATGAGTGCATGACAACAGCCAAACTGTGTTTTAATATTATACTAATGGCTGTCAAGTGCATGTTTTTAAGTAGTAATTTAATGGCCATTATTACCCTTGCTAATAAAGAAATATGGTAATCATATTGAGGCCTACATGGTGATCCTGAGCAAACAAACAAAAACATGATTATGAACTCATAAAAACATTGGGGTCATATTAATGCTTGTTATCCACAGCTCGCTTAGTGAACTAATGCACCAAAGTACATACATGTCAAGCCATGCGCACAATTTGGGAGAGCAATAAAGGTTCATGATATGTCTTTTTACGGGAACTATTAGAAGAACCTGTCTGTGTTTAAGGAATGGGGAACAGGGTGTGGTGTTCCAGGACACACAGGCTTATTTACTCCTGCAACAGCAGGTCTATTTACAGACCGAAATGAGGGCAGGATCCTTTAGGATCAAGTGCTTTCGCTGTTTGGAGGAGGAATGTTGTCAGCATAAACTACCTTTAAGCTCTCAATCAGACGCACAAATACACAAGAGCAGACAGCAAATCATCTGTTCAGGGCTGTTTAACTGTTTTGAACTCTGAATCTAAATGAAACCTGTACCCTGGACTCATGTCAGTGAAACACAAATGCGCATTTAGAGAAACCCTCACATGTCATGAGTGATTGATTTTTGTGGGGGGGGAAAGAAAGTACAGGGGGCCTGGCTCAGTCTTAATTTTGTAATACAAGGAAGAGGTTAACCCACGTTGCCCGACAGCGTAAGCTGCAGTGTGTAACTACAGCCTGTCCGTTGGCTCTCCCAAAACCGCACACACCGCCACCACAGCCCCTTTCCTTTACAGCAACGGCTCAGCAGGTGCTGGTCCTGTAACAGCGCGTAGTTACAGGAAGTGAGTTGTACTCTGAATACAGCAGAGGCAGACGAGGGAATTAGCTAACATTGTGGTGGGAGGAGGAAGGGAAAAGGAGACTGGGTGCAGATTGTGAGAGAAAATTGTTGAGAGGTGTGAAGGTGTGGTACTGTAAATCAGACCAACATAACACAAACCACAGGCCCAAAGATTCATGTTACTCTCTTCTTACTGGAAGTACACGTCGCAAGCACGCACACATGTTTCATAATGTACTGTTAATATGAAATAGTGCTTTGGTGAAAAGGGCCAGACACTGATAAGATGGGTGTATTATATGTCATCAGAGAGCTATGAATAATACAGACTCTATTCTATTCTATTCTATTCTATTCTATTCTATTCTATTTTGCAGTATGTGTTTAAAACTCTGTTCTCCTCATCAGCATAGACTAGGTCTCATTAAACTTATACTACTTCAATGGTCACCAGATGGCATTCATTAAAACACATGTACACATACACACACACCCACACACACAAATATACATGTCATACAGAATGTTCTGCTCTATTATTCTTATGTCCATAAATGTAGCCCAGAATAAATCTAAGCCTTTTAGCCGTCTTCCACTCACTATAACATGGCCATCACCATGCACACACCAGCCATCCACCGACACACACACACACACACACACACACAAGGCGTCTTCTCTATAATAAGGCCATCACCATTAAAGCTGTCAGCGCTGGAGTGTTGAGTAATATTGCCCAGAAATTACACCTCACTCACCCTGCGTGACACTGTAAGATCCTCAAACACACACACAAGCTCTCCATTTGACCCCACACAGCCAAAACTCTACATGGTTGTAATGCACATCTGCATGTGTCTCTGTGCCCGTCCTTCCATTAGGCTGAATCTTCCCCATCATGCATCTTGGGACCATATTATTTCCAGCTAGGAGTAAACAGATTACCACTGTTTGCCAAATACACAAGTGCGTGCAGTATTTTAGCGGGATCGCGCTTGTACGACGCAGAGCGGAGGATAAAATGCGGTGGGAGGTAGGCCTAGTCGAAGACACAGCCATCAGAAAAATGGCAGTTTGAAGTAGAAAGGATAAGGAACTGCCACAGGAGTTGGTGAAATGATAAAGGACGTTTGGCAAAAGTCAGAAGACAGGAAAAAATAGGGCAAAGACACGAGCAGGATACATATATCCTAAAATCATTTAAGAAAAAAAAAGATATATTCTGTGTTTTTTTTCCCCATATTAACTAGAATTTTATTTACTGGCGTGCATTACATTGGGTTCTATAAATCTTCCACCATCACTGCACTAGAGGCAGTTACTGAGAGAAAACATGATGAGACGGTGCTGATGCTGCGTGAGCTGTAATAGACTGACCAGCATTCAAGAGCATACTGGCCATCAAGCGTTAGCGACAAAACTTGTGACGACACAAGCTGAGGTTACGTTCAAATAGTTTTAATGAGGAAACAATTTAATTGACTAATAATTATTGTTTTCTTCTCCCAGTTCCCTGTAATCATATTCTTCTCTGTCCTCTGGCCATGACATTCACATTAGAATCTTTGTGTGGGGTGAAATGTGGCACAAGTGCTGCCTGCGTATCCGTCTGACAGAAGCGACTGGCTCTGAGCAGCTTTCTCAAATCATCAACAACAAAAACAGACACACGCAATGTGCCTGGAGTGAGTGCTGACGTATTTATCACATTAGTATTAGCCCTTCTCTCCGTCACTGCAATCCTCACAGCTGGTGTTGACATGCAGTCCCCAGACCCCCTCAGCACCCCTGAGGCCTTGTGCATGAGTGCGTGTTTTTTTCTTCTTTTTCTCCCTGTATCTGTGTGGGAAATCTTATTTCCCATTCCCTACGGTGCTAATTTTCACCAGGTTAACAAAAAAGGAAAAGAAAGCATGAAAAAAATGAGAGGAGAAAGTTCAATCTGAAAAGAAAAGGGAGACAGAGAAAAGAGGCAGAATTAGGAGATGAGAGAGGAGGGGCAGGGGGGCGACAGGGGAGAGACAAAGATTGGTGATGCCAGTTTCCATATGACAAGTGGCGATGTTATGAAGATGGACGGGCGGCCGAGATGGAGCGCCTGACCTTTCCCAAAATGCCACATGTCACCGTGCTTTTATGTCACTCCCCGCAAAACAATATGTCAGGGGCATAAAAAATCATTACGCCCTCTCTGAATTATGCTGTTACAGCGCGCCGCAAAAAAATAATCATTAAGATGACATTATTCCACATTTAACTAGCAGGAAGATGAGGATGGGGTAGGGGCGTGTGGAGTGCGCTCTTTGAATTTATGATTTGTCGTGATTTCATGAGTAAAGCAGCCGTAGTGAACCATTGTCAGTTTAGATGTACTGTTATGACTTTTATGCTTTGGCGTGGGACTTTGGGGGAAAAGCTAAGAGAACAGTGATGATTGCAGAGCTCATGAGTGGAAAGATGACTTCTCACAGTGGAGCTGTACAGCAGTCATCTCTGTGAGCTGTTGGATATAATGGTCTATTTAAAGTGAGCTTCTGAATCTGAGAGGGGAGGTCTGAGGAACATTGACTCAACAGAAATCCTGAAGGAAGACATGGAACCTCTAATAAAGATTCCACATCTGACAACTGAGCCATGTAATTGTCAGCTAACAGCTCCATAATATGTCTATAATGTAGACTTAGCATTCACTTGAATGGGGCTTTTGGGTGGAAATAAAAGCTGAGGGGAATATTTTAATAGAGCATGTCATTCAGGTATCATGCACAATTTAAATGCTACTGTGAGGCTTCCATCCCGTCTGCTGTTTAAAGTTCTTCTAGCTTGCAACTGTTTTCTTTTGGTAAAGAAATGTTCTGAACAAACACTAGGTTTCAATTGTCCTTAATTAACTGAAAGGTGCTGGTTAAAAACATGACAGAAACATGTTCATACTTCATGTTTCAGCACCAGACTTGGTGCAATATAGTAGTTATATATTTGTAACAGTGTGGTGGAAACAAATCTTAGTGTAAAGGCACTTATTTTTTAACTGTAGCTTTGACTGTTATATATTGAGCTTGGTGTGTGTAATGGCCTTAAGGCAAAAGTTAAGGGGTAACATCTTCAACTTGCAAACATCAGGGTAATTCATAAGTATAGCACAGTATAGTATAACATCTTGTTTTGCTACAATAGCACTCCTGTGGTATGATGATCGTGATGGCTATGATTAAAAAGCTTAAATACTTGACAAACATTGGATGTTGAATAACTGTTGGCTGGTGGCCATGAGTTGAAAAATAGTTCCGAAATTAACACTTATCCAATGCCACAGACATTACCACAATTTCAGCTCAAGTTACATCATCAGTGTTGCCCAGACATTTTTTTTAGACTTTCAAGTAAAAAAAAAAGTTAAATTTTTTTTTTTTTTTTTACGGTTGATTAGAATAAAATAAAATAAACATAAACGTGTTTCTTAACAGAAAGAATGAGAAGGGTAGACACTGCTGTCATATAGCTGACTAACCTCATCTACTTCTGTTCCAGTGTTTTAGCATTTAGCATTAGCAGTAGCCCTCAATTGTGACACATGAACACAGTGACTTAGTCAGCAATAAAATTACTCTTTCAGAACTGCTGAAAGAGTAATTTTATCCTCATTTAGTTGTGTTTCCATATACTGATTCATAGCCTGAGCTTACTAGGACAATTAAATCTAAGAAAGCAGCTGTTTTTGTTAGGATGTAAGTCCAGTGACTAGAACGATATCTTTATGTCAAACTGAACTATTGATCTGAGGGATTGCACAGTAGCAGTCTTTGACATTTTGCCTGGTATTTCAACTGGGAGATGTTCTGGCTTCAGACATTTGACCTATATAACCCTAAACATGAGCGCACACCTGCCCACATGGGCACACACACACACACACACACACACACATATATATATATTACTGTACACATAAATGCACACTCATGGACACTGTCCTGTCCTATCTGTGTGTGCATGCGGATGTCATCAGTTGTAATAGCTCCTGACATCAGCAGAATTGAGTTTAATGTGGATGTCCTCTATAAGCCAATCATCCAATCGGCGCTCTCCTGACTATATGGGTCAAAGGGCAAGGTGATGTCATACTTTCTGACAATATGACAAAAAGCCTAAGAGAGAGCCGGAGCATGTGAGAGCGAGATAGAGAGTGGATTTCTCATAGGTTTGGGGTGCTGTCTTGACACAGTGCTGGAGCAAACACACACACTGAGGACCTCTCAGTGCTTCTCCAAATCTGGCAGCCAACAATAAAGCACTCAGTGAAACATTTATGACTTTCATAAACAAGAGCCGGTGATTAATGTTAGCCCTCTTCTTTCGGATTTCTAATAAAGTATGACACATTTACACCCTCGGTCAATGCAGCCAAAGCCCTATTAAACATGTCTGAGAGGATAGATGGCTGTGAAGCGCACGCTGACACACGCACGCTTAGACAAGAAAAAAAGGAAATTAACCAAACAATGCCTTGCTCATGGTTTTCCATTTGACTTGAAACAAGCAAAGCACCCGCATGTCTAATTTGCCATGACATTAAAAGGCTCAGTCGTCTCTGAACGGAGCACAGGCCTTCCAGCTAATCTGGGTCTTCCTGTATAACTTTGATCGCTGGGAGATCGTCTCCCACTTTAACTCGTCTCTTAGTCTTATTTAGCAGCTAGACTATTTAAAAAACAACAAAACTCTTTCGGTTGAAGAGCTCAGTGTCTTTATTTGCCTGTTTACATTGCATATGTGCGTATTTGGGAGCTTAGTGTACAAATATGGTTCTCCTGCAAACAGCTTTTGAGTGTTGTTCAGATTTAAAAGGTCAAAACATACCAAACTGTCTGAGCATGGAAAACTCAAATTTAATCTTCTTATTTGGACCGCTCTGGTTGCTAAGTCTCCCCACGTCCTTGAGGATATTTGGATGTAAATGTGTGCGTGTGCGTGTGTGTGTGTGCGGTAATAAACCATGCCATGACTCCATCTCTCCATTATACGGTAATCATCCAAAAGTAGAAGGAGACGTTAAAGTGGGAATGAGCACATCTTAAGAAGGGGGGAAAAAAAACTCGAGTGCCAATACCACAGTCAGAATGCCACACAAACTTGCGTTCACCTTTACCCTCTGTCCCAGTAACACCAGACGCCTGCGGACTGCTGTCCGTGTCGTAGTTTTATTAGTTTAACATGGATTCTATTTTCTGTTCGCCCCTCTCAAAGTCATTACCGTCAGCAGGGTCACTATAAATAACCACCCAGATGATTATTATCCAGGCTAATCACTAATATTAGCCAGATTGAATTATGCTTTGAAAGAACGTTTCATTTACCTCTAATTCAGTGTTACGCTGAAATGAAAAGAAATCAGTAAATATCCTTGTGCTGGTTTGTGCAATGACCTCGTGAAAATCACCACCCAGAAGTACAGCTGCTTTCACAAACATGTCTAAAAAACCTTTAAAGAAAGTAATGAAATCATTAGTACTTGACTTTAAATACATGTCCGTATCATAAACTGTGTGCCACAGCTTTATCCTCTTCTGTATCACTGATTCCTTTTTTCCCTCCCTTATACAAAATTTCCCAGCATGTCTCACCCACACCGGCCCAGTCCCACCCACTGTAACCAGCATTTTGTCTCAGACTTTACCAGGAATCGCATCAGTAAAGTACAACCCAGAGCCACCCATTGTTTTACTGTGCAGTGTTGTTCTCTGAAATACTGGAATCCAGCACTTTAAGGGATAAAACTAAAACCAGATATGTGTGTGAGAGAAAAGTGTGGAGAAAGATTTGTATTACTTTAACTTTTTGGGGTTTGTTATACTTTATTATGGAAATTGGTGGTTAAAGATCATAGTACTGCACTTTTTTTAACCATCTTGTTATTCCCCAAATGCATAAAGGCTTGTTTGTTAGTGGTTTTGTACATTACCGGACTGATTTTGATACATGCCTACAAAGTTATTGGCTACATCTGAAAGAGGGGAGACTGCAGAGGGGAGGTAGAAGGAGGCAAGAGAGGGTGTGTGTGAGAGAGAAGGAACGGGGAGGGTTTGAGCATGTGAGCCTGCCAGGCTCCCTGCTGGGTCTCCATTCACTGAAGCTGTTCTTTTACAAGGGACCCTGCCTGGCAGAGAGGGGCGTCCCTGCCAGGATAAAAAGAAAGGGGTGGGCAAGTCCAGTCAAGGATGCAACTGTTGCTATGTGGGAGGAAAAATACAGTAGTCTTCTTCGGTGGCTCTTAATTCAGTTTAGCTCAAGACAAGAATCACTGATGAATGAGTGAGCACTGGCAAGGCACCGGGATATATCTAAAAACAACTAGTGTAGTCCAGTGCAGTGTATTCCAGTGCATGGGTGCGGGTGGTGCTTATTGTTACGGTATGATACATATGGGAAATAAGGGTGGTGTTAGAGATTGTGGTGGTACGAGGGGGGACTCTCATTGTGAAATCCCGATGGAGGGTAATTGGAATTCAATAGGAGTTAGATCATGGCTGCTGCCTTAGTTCCTTTGAGGGAAAAGCTATGGGGGATTAGCAGTCGTTAGCCCATAGTGATGTGAAGTGGAAAGGAACAGCTGGCTCTTAGCTAGCCACATGGTGTGTGTGTGTGTGTGTGTGTGTGTGTGTGTGTGTGTGTGTGTGTGTGTGTGT
>NW_005187499.1:1593604-1615294 GCF_000239375.1 Pundamilia nyererei
GCGCCACTGGGCCCTCTGACCACCACCAGTAGGCAACGGGTGAAGTGTCTTGCCCAAGGACACAACGACCGAGACTGTCCAAGCCGGGGCTCGAACTGGCAACCTTCCGATTACAAGGCGAACTCCCAACTCTTGAGCCACGATCGCCCGTAGTCACAAACATAATGGCTTATCTGATGACTAATAAATAAACTTTGCAAAGTGAATAGAGCCTAAAAAGGGAAACAATGACAAAAATGTAAAATTAAAATTTGTTAAAGTAAAATTCAAGGGCAGTTGAAATAATTGATTCAAAACACTTGGATTTCTGCTCCAAAATGCCACATTTTCCCCAAATACTTCAGTAGTTGGTTTATCATTGTGATTACATTTATGTAGTACATCCCAATCAACACCTCTCTTATGGCTTTATGTTAAGCATTAAACTCAGGGAGCTTCCTTAACATGATAGCAAAAAAAAAGAAAAGAAAAGAGAAGTAAGAAAAAGCAGCACTGCTACTGACAGATTTTCAGATGATAGGCACGGCCTCACGAGAGACCTCAATTCAAACACTGTATGGGATATATCAGACCTTTGTCTCACCCCCTCTGGGGTCAAAACGACAAGACCCACTCCTCTCATCAATGTCATGTTCTCTCTCCTTCAGTCTCTCTCCCTCTCTCCCATGCCATCGCTGCATTCAGCCAGGTCAGACTATTAAATGGTAGAATACATTAAAGGCTGGGTCGGGGTAAGGGTGGGTAAGAGGGGTGGGGGGGCTAATAGATTGGAATATTATAACCATACAATAATTTCATGAAAAAGTCAAGGAGGGATCATCGCTCTTATTAACTCCAAGAGAAATTGAGGCTGAAAAATTGTCAAATAGAAAATGTTAATGCCAGGCTATACTACATGTAATTGTGGCTGCACCATTCCCTGGTCTGGCCCCATTCATGCCACTTTATTAGTGGTAATTGAGGATATGAATTATAAATGTGGTGGTGGTGGGGGGGGGGGGGGGGGTGATTTTTCTTCTCCTTCTCATTGAAAGTGAAGCGTAATGACCACTGCCATTGTTTAACCTTCATGATCGTCTGTTCTCATTTCTTTGCTTTCCTCTTTCTCTCTTTTTTTCCCTTTTAACTTCTTAAGTACTCTTTTCTTTTATTCATGCCTCTACTTTCCCATCTCCCCCTATTCTCTCCACTCTCCATCTCTAACATTTTTCCTTACGCTTTCCTTTTTCTTCATTTTTTCTTCTTCTTGATATTCTTTAGTAACCCCAGGCTTTACCTGTTGTCCCGGTGTTCTCTTACCTGTTTTGTCTTTCCCATGACCTCCTAGTCTCCTCACCTTTACTCAGAGAATTTATTTTCAGTGTTTTTGCTGAATTTGAACTTCACCAGCTTTAAGGTGGCATATGTAAGACACCCACACAAACAGGGAAGCAAACACATATAAAAGCACACTCATGTGAGAGGGTTGGCAGTGCTTTTTACCTTGGTGTGATTGCATAATAAGCAACCAATGATGTGAATGCCCCAGGCGATGGATCCAGCAAAAAGGGGGCGAGAGGTTTTCCTGGCATTGAATCTGAGAAGTTCACTTTTTTTTTTTTTTTTATTTAGGCTTTTTAAAGATCAGCAGCTCCACACCTACCATCCAACAAAGTCCATTAGCCCCAGCCTCTCACCCACGACCAGTCTGCTTTTTATTTACAACATCAAACGTTTCACTTCATTAAATTACCTTTCTTTCCCCTCCCTCCCTTCTTGCGCTCCCTCGCTCTCCCTTTCCCCTCATAGCTCGCCCAGTTGCATTAAGTTGAAACATGTTTTCTGAAACAAAAGGACGTGGGGTGACGGGGGGATAAAACAGCCCTCCGATGCAGTCTGCAGTGGTTTTATAGGGGGAAATAATGGGTAATTGGGAGAAGGTATTTAATAGGAAACCGACATTGCGCTGTAATGTAACTGTTGTAAAAGGGAGGCTCGCTCAGTCGGTGTCTCTGAAATGTGGACGGCTGCTACTCACTATTTTCTGTTGGAAGGCATCAGCTGCCTGTTAAGTGGTGATGACTGTGTGAGTCTGTCTTGGACACACTCAAGTGTTCACGTCTGCTTGTCTACGTCTTGCACTGCCAAGTGGACAAAAGTAACACAATTTAACCGAACGTTACTGTAGCACGAATGGCTTTAGAGTTGAGTAAAATCTTTTACTGCAGGTGAATGTCAGCTTTCCCTTAAAAACATTTTTTAACCCGTTGCCATTTGCTTGCCCCACACAACTTTAAATGAAGTGAAATTCAAACAATGCAATCTAATTGTTCCCTTTCAAAGACTTTTTACACCATTGATTATTGTTTACTTGATCTAGCTCCAGTCTCCCGCCAGACATGCAAGATGTTGCATGTGAAATCCCTTCTGAAACCTAAATCTTCTGCTCAGATATTTTTTTCCCCTCCAGCATTGATTGAGAGTTTGATTTGATCTGGGTCCCTCATGTACTGCCACATCTGCAGCATGTACTTGTGTGTGAAGCGGGCGTCAGCTGTGTGAGCATATAAATGAAACTAGAGAAGAGTGAAAGCTAAACATTCTCTAAGATCAATATTCCAATATCTAACATCAGGGAAGTCCAATAAGTACAACGCCAGGGACACTTCAATGGCAACATCAAGGCAGCGGGGTTTACGTGCTGACACGCACACATACAAATACACACACTAACGATTAGAAGGTTTCTGATAGTGATCAGGCAAGCGCCATAAAATCCATCCTACTTAGGAGAACGGAATAATCCATTTGGGGGAAGGTTTCAGTACGGTCCATACTAACCATGTCACGGTGAAGTGCCTACCAAAAGCAATGGGGATAATTTGGCAAAGTTTTGAACCAGTGAGCTGAGGTCATATTGCCAGAAGCAGAGATAAGAATTAGCAATCAATGTTCATCAAGATTGTTAACATAATAGGCCTAAGGCCAGCAAATGTGACAGAATGCTGGGGTTTATAATCATTGTCCAGCTACACACTGGTGAGCTGTATAAACAGTAATCGCTTCAGCTGTTACTTTCTGCTCGGCGTTCAAAGTGATCAGAATGAAATTATTTGAATGCCGAGAGACAATTCAGTGTCATGACTGCTAAAAAAGGAGGCACCATGCAGGAGAACATGGCCGTGCCTCAGTGTTGTTCATCTTTCTCCCAAATTATTAAGTAGCTTCCATTCGTCTTGGACATCTTTGTTTGGACAATAAGCAATGAGGCTGAACTAATGACCCTTATTCTAATCACATCAGACTTGAGGCAAAGATGTGTGCATCTATACAAATGTGGTTCTGTGTGTGTGTGTGTGTATATATGAAAAGCAGTGACCCCGACAGCCAATGGTCATCGAAACACTGACCAGTCCTGGTCGATACCCTCTCAACCACCTAACCAATTGCACCCACCCCCAATCATCTCACCCGCCTCCCTTCCCACAAAACCCATTCACAGCCTCAATCAATGTCGAATTATGGGTTATTTATTGAATAATCAAGAGGGAATCACGGGTCCGGCCGACTGACTAGCCCGCAGTGGCTGACAATAGGGAAATAGAAGGTAGTGTTGGTGGTGGGGCTATTTATCAGCCTAACTGCCATGCATGCGTCTGGAATTAGGGTAATCAGTTGGCATGTAAACAGTAGGCCTAGCAGCTGGCTGCCAGACTGCTGGGCTATTACTCACTTTCCACTTATCATGGCTCATGTCTGACTGTGTGGGCGCGTGTGTGTGGATGCATATATTGGTTAGAGGTGACTAAGCATGTATTTAGGGACTGCTGCTACTTATGTTTGCTGTGTTGGCTAGTATATGCACGTAGCTCAGCTTCTTCATGTGATTTAACAGCAGTGGCAGTTTAACTTCAACGCCAGGGATGTCAAAATCATTTTACATCGTGGGCCACATACAGCCCACTTTGAACTTTTTGGGCCAGTGAAAACACCCCTTTCTGTCATTTAATCCTTGTGATATGTTAATATTTAATTTAATTCAGGTCATTTTTTAAATAGTGCCAATACACAACAACAGTCACCTGAAGGTGCTCTATTTTAAAATATAATATAAAGTAACATATGGAAAAGAAGTGTAATTTCAAGAAATGCTGCTGTGGTAAATGAAAGAAATCTGTCATCACGACTCCTTGGGCTTGAAATACATACATTTAATCTTCTCTGTCTTCATTACTCGGGGTGTCTTTTGTGTTTTTTTCCTTCCATCACACCCAACTTGTTGTGGCAGATGGTTCACCCCGGTTCTGCTGGAAGTTTCTACCTGTTAGAAGGGAGTTTTTCCTTCCCACTGTTGCCCAGTGCTTGCAACAAGGGGTCGTCTGATTGCTGGGGTTTCGCTGTATTTTTTTTATAGGGTCTTTACTTTACAATATAAAGTGCCTTGAGGTTACTGTTGTTCTTGTGATTTGGTGCTATATAAATAAAACTGAACCAAATGACCATGGAGAAGGTCTTCATCAGTAAGAAAACCTTTCATATATATTTTTCTTCTTTTTAATTCCTTTTGTTTAACATGTATACATATGACAGTCACAAGTTTGAAAATTAGCCGCTATCACAAAGATGAACATGTGGACAGACCTGAAAATGGTGGCGTGGCCAAATTGAAAAGAAAAAAAAAAGGATTCATAATCAATGCACGAAAATCATCTGGGTTAAGATTTGAAACCCAGAGTCCCTAGGCCACTTGTAAACTAATCTGCCAGGGCAGCCCTTGTGTTAGAGGTCAACAGACATCATTACAGTGGGTGTGCAGGGGATAGAGGAGAGGGCAAGGCTGCATATGTGTTGGTGTGTGTGTGTGTGTGTGTGTTTGTATGAAGGGCAGATGAGAGGGCAGGGTTGGCTGCTGTGGGAGGATCGTCTTTCTCCCCAGATCTTTGGTCTGTGAGGATTGGCTGCATGCTGCTGAGTTGAGGGTGGAAAGCTTATTCTGACAGGCAGGACGAGACCTGGCAGACAAGACCTGATATGTGTTTTAAACACCAAAACAAACAGATATTAGAGAGTGCGCTGAAAAGTATCTTTGTCCGAGTCTGTGTCTGTGGGTTTGAGAAATCTGTGTAAAGGGACAAAGATATGTTTGTACCACTGAATGTGACTTTGAGATTCATAGTTGGACAATAAGGCTGCTTTCCAGCTCCCATAATGCACCGTATGTACCTTGCCCCAGAGGGAAAAAAATCACGAGTTCTCTCTTCAACTTAACTCCTTAAACACTTTGTAGTAGAGGTGGGTGGATAACGATAGTATCGATACCAATGCTAGCATTGGTATTGGATCGATACTAGCATGATAGGTATTGATATTTTGTTCCTATCCTCTAAGCTCAGTGTGTAACCCACTGAATTGTGTTAAAGTTACACCTCAAACATGCTCTTTGAAAGTAAAAGTCACAGTGATTTCCTGCATGGGCAATAATGCCTCTGTGTTTAGCTGATATCAGACCGATAACAGCAGTATTGCACAGCACTAGTTTGTATAATCCTATCCACGTTTTTGTGGTTAGAAGCACAATATAGTCACAAAGTCATAAAAGTAAAAGGCCCAGTTTATTTGCTGCTTTTTGCTTGCCATTGTACTAACATCATAACCAATAAACATTTAAGTTTAATTGTTTATACAGATATATGAGTGCATATGCACTACAATATGTGCCCAATGGTGGCGAATCGGGTTAAAGCTATATTTTTTTAAGGGTCTGTCTCTTATTAATAAAGCGCTGTCTTGGTAAGTTCCACTTAAACAGCCCTATCAATCTGCTCCACTTATGGACTCCATAAATTACAAGACATTCACAATGCTTCACTCATGCTCTGGTTGCAGTGAAAGAAAGAGAACAGGTAAATAAAAATGAGTAGGACAGAAAAGGAAAGAGCGACAGTCAAAAAGAGGAAGGAAAGCAGCTGAGAAGAATGGAGCAATAGTGAAGCAGTAAGAGCAAAAAAGAAAGCAAATAACAAAGGTTTCTTTTATTTTTTTAATATCTGGGCATCCCTATACATATCTATCTGTTTATCTCCCCCTCTCGCTTTTAAGTCCTCTGTACTGTCGACACTTATTGCATGTCGCCATATTTTCATCCCTCAAAAAGCATTAGAAAAGCCGATGTCAGGGTGGGGTAAGTGAATTAGGATTGGTTTTTGCCTCCCATGGCCACAGAGAGAGGTAGGGTTACCCACAATAAGATCAGAATGAGACCAATTTTGTTTCCGTTGCCATTCAAAACAAACAATGGGCACCTAATAGCCCTGCAGCATCTGTGGCCTCGCTCAGGCCAAAACACACATGATGGCCCTGGTCGATAGACGCCGACAGCTAGATGGACGAGTGGAGTGGCGCACAAGAGAGCACGTGCACACAGAGGCAGCCACACACTTATGTAGTCAGACAGGCCCGCGTGATTTTTTTCCCTGATAGCCGCAAGCTGCCTGGAACGCTAGTTAGCGGTTGCTGTAAAAGTGGTCTGAGTGCTTCTGAAGACACCGATCATATCAGGAAAACAGGAGAATAGAGGCTTATCGACTCAGAGAGGGTGACAGACAGGGAGGGAAGGGAGTGAGGGGAAAGAGGGAGCAGGATTGGTGTTCAGGCCTAGCCAACACATACTGTAGGTGATCTAATCTTGGAGTATTAAACTGACAGACAGCCCACAATCAGCGGTGACCATTTGAGGATTGGGAATGGATACATGAACGCTGAAGATTTGTGTTTAGTTTCTTCTCTTCTCTTCTCTTCTCTTCTCTTCTCTTCTCTTCTCTTCTCTTCTCTTCTCATTAAATTCTGAAACTTTTCAAGAACTGATTCAGTGTAAAGCTCCATTTCTCAAGCAAAATTGCCAAAAATCTTTAGCTCTTTTACCATTTCCACTCAAAACTCAGGCTAAAACTGCAATTCATTTCTAAATAATATACCATACTACAAAGAAAGAAACTAGCTCTCCTTGCTTTGCTGAAAAGAACCACTTTTCTTGACTCCAGCATCACTTGTATGCACTTGGTGGTTATATATGAAACAAAAAGTATTTATTTGCATCGCACTTCCTCAAATGCACTTAAAAAGAACAACTTTCTCTGAATTTTGCTGAAATTTGGCTTTGAGTCAATTGTTGCTCAGCTCAAACAACAAACAACAAACACGCATGCTGGAAACTTTATAGTGAACAAAATAAAATTGTATTATTTATTTATCTACTATTTTCTGGCATCTAATAAAAAAATGGATTTGTATTTTCTTTAATTACTTTTTGTCTCCTGGATGCCTAATTCCTTCATTCCTTCCTTTGAGTCCTCTCCTCTTTGCCTTGTTGGGAAAACAGAGACTAGCTAAATTGCTGTTACACCATAAAATCTATAGGTAACTCGAGGAAATGCAGTTAATAATTTGTGATAACAATGAAAATGTCTCACCAGGTCATCCGCCCCAGTAATACACCCTCTGGGTTCTACTGCAAGTAAGTAAGGATGCGCTACGTACAGCAGCCCGACCTCATGCTGGCCTCAACTAATGATATTAGGACACGGTGACGTTGTAACAGGGTCATCTGTGGTGCACCTATGCTCTCACATACAGACATCCACATGCAGTGAATGAACTACGGACACACACACAGAGTCTCGAGTCCCCTGGGTGAGCTGTTAAAGAAGCTCTCCTCTTTGGTCACCTCTCATTACAGCCCATTAGTCAGGTGGTTTTTCAGAGAGTGTGTGGGGTCGCCCCTCACTGGCTAACAAGTGGGGTAACGGTGTTAGGAAAAGAAAGGCTGAGGGAGGAGGGGCGCAGTGCTTCCACCTGCCCACACATACCCTCGGGGTATCGATTGCAACCGCTGTTTCACCTTTGCCTCCGTGACCTCCCGAACGATGTGTTTATTTACTCTACCACATCACCAGATGCAAACACATGTTCAACACACACTGTATGTCGCACGCGAAACACATCTAACCAACAAGGGCGTTACAGAGCCAACTAAAGTGGCCCCAATGATGCTGATTTGGATAACCTTTAGAGCAAACTGAGAATGACGTTAGCTTTCCTTATGTTATATAGCTTCACCTGAGAATTTATGGAAGTAGGGAGCACAAAGAAAAAACATTTTTTTTCCTATTTTAATGGCAGAATATCATTTATATTTTTGTATTACACAGTTAACTAAACTATATTTACCTTTTGGGCTGGTTTATAGTATGCTAGTATTCAGTCTGCTAGTATCTAGCACTTCTTTCAAATATCTAGCATTCCTTGCTGAAACATTGACAGAAAGAGAAAACCTGGGGCTAAAAAAAACAAGGCTTGCTGGTTTGGAGCTGTGAAGTGTGCCAAGATAACAGATTTGTTTAAGCAGTCTATAAGTGATAATGAGGCCAGTGATAAAGAGGCAGAAACATTAAAGAGAAGCAGAGAGAACAGGTGCTTTGTCATGCTTATGTTATGTAAAGTGAAAGTGACAAATTAACTAACTTGGTTAGAAGACATTCTGTTAAGCTTTTGGCTTTCACTGCTTGGGTCTTGCCTCAGGTTTGACTCGATGGACAAACTTTCTGAGATATTTATGCAAAATTCCTCTAAAGTGTAACAATTTGATAATTTTTGCCTATTTATTAAGTCAATATGGCATGAAATGCTTTACTGCCAGCCAAGCAGTAAACATGATTAATCCAGCTTTCAGGTAAACATGTCTATGAATGAAGCTTAAGCTTCTACGTCCTAACTTTGATCCCTTCCACACCATTTGAATCGTCGACCCGACGTGTAGTTATGTTTCTCAGAAGGTGCACGTCAGGTTAGATGTTAACAACTTCTATTCTACTTGCCGTTAAACAAGTATTAGGGGGAAAAAAACCTTGTAAAAGTAATAAAAAGAGGATAAAGTGATAGACTGTGTTCACTCATGTTTGTCCATCAGCAAACATTTCCAGACTGATCTTTGCTGCCAGTCCATTCCGTGGTTTCCCTGTTACTTGTGAAGTGCAAGGTTAACACCAAAGAGGTCAATGAAGAATCTAGTTTATCTGCAGCCGGAACCTGACATTTCACATGCATCCTCCCACCTTGTTGTTTTTTTCCTCACAATGTTTCCTGCACTCCCCACCCCCAACCCCTGCTTTTCCTTTTGACACTTCAGCTGATAACATTATAACACAACGTGGATGGGCCTTAAGATACGCAACATAGACTTTTATGAGTCTGCCAACCCCTTGATGAACTTTACTTAGACCTGGGGTGTGAGAAAGGTAATGCATAATGCTGCTGTATGGTGAAATATATGGAGTAGAGTTTGAACCCTCATGCAGTAGTTTCAACATGTCCGCTGTGCATATTCACTCCTTCATCTCATTCCTGGAATGACCTTGAAGGTTAAGCTGTATACTGCAGACTCTGATAATAATACATGTGGTGATGTTTCTGGTGTTGTATAAAAATTGTATACAAAATGCCAGTCACCACCACAACTGATCTGATACTGGTATTCATGTCAATTTGAAAAACAAGATCACAGAACAATTTACAGAGTGAAAGGACAACCACACTGAACCGTGCCAACAAGGCAAAAAAAAAAAAAAAAATGAAGACAAAGAAAAACCCTTCAAGAAAACATAGCTTGCTGTCCTTACCAGCCCTTAATTAAGTTTTTTATTTTTATTTGATTAACAATTAAACATTTTTAAATCTCCATGAACGCAGGAGTTATTCAGCACTTTTGAACATCTCAATAAAAACCCAGTAAAAGATTTGGTAACAAGTCCACTCACTTTCTTTTAAACTCTTTTTAGGCATCGATCAATCACCCACAAGAAGACTGCTTCATTTCTCATAACTTTTATCTAGTGGCTGTGTCCTTCTGACTGTTGTATGGTGTAGCGCATACAGTTTACAGGAATTTATTGGAATATCTTTGAAAATAGTGGATAACAGTGATGTAGTTACTTTATGATGTGATGTCATACATTTGTAACCATTTGTAACCAAATGATCATTTGCATTTTTAAATCTGTAAAATGCACTCAATCTCCTCATTCTGTTAAAATAGTGATCCTCAAGCGCCTGGGCCTACCCTGGAATCTGACGAGCAGTCTTCGGATTCTTTCACTGAAAACTGAAAGAATCACCACCATTTCCCTTCCATCAACAATGATGAAATCCAGTCAGTCTGACAGAGGCGGTGCACCAATCTATCAGCAACGGGACTTCGGCCAAATTTATATCAGGAAGTCATCGCTCTGTGTATGAAGCATTTTATTATTACTAGTGACTATAAGGATATAAGACTGACAATATTACTGGTAATATAAAAACGCTAATTAGATTAGCTAAATTACCTCTGCATTTCAGTTTGAGGGCTGGGCAGTTGGTTGTTTACGGGTACAATACAGATCTATAGTGAGTCAGTTGGGGAATGAATGAACACCTAAAAATAGTGAATGATAACTAAATGGATGTAAATTTTTGCGTTATTCTGAAATAGTCTGCGCATGAATGCATATTTGTGTACTACAGTGGGTACAGGTTTGTTTGAGTCATCAGCCTGCTAGTAGCCAGGCAGGCTATCCATAGTGATTAGTAGTAAAATTTAATGGGGGATCCATACATATGTCTATCTGTCAGCTTTACGAGGGCGTTTATACAGGCGAGTCTTACCATGCCAGTCTGGACTGCAGACAGCCAGGACACAGACACTATTATCCTCTCTCTCACACGCAAACACACACACACACACACACGGCAAGAGTGTCTCTTTCTGTCATGGTTTCTTTTAGCGGTGCCACAGGGACCAGTACTGTCACAGTGCTGTCAGTGCCGGGTGCTCGGGGCCCTAAATGAAGGCATCAAGCACTCTCATCCCCCCCTGTAATAAAACCCAGTCAACAAGCCCCTGCCGTGGGCAACACATTATGGGCTTTTTATTTCCGTTTGGTCGCCCCAGCCTACAGAATTAAAGCCTAGTTTGGTGAATGAAGGACAAGGTGGTCCCAAGGTCACAGCAGAGCTAGAGGGTGAAGGAAGACACTCCTTGATTTCGAACCAAAACGCACAAAAAGAGCGCTCAGTGCTCTGAAGAATGCAAACGCAACGTTCAGTATAAAAAGCTGACGACCCGTGGTTATGGGAAGTGCACAATGTTGCGTAGTCTCCTGAGCAGTAATCATTTCAGTCAGAAAAAACCAAAAGGTTGCTATTGCTGTCCCCATTTCTATCCTGAAAAGCTGAAATAGAGCTACAAGCTAGCAGCTACACTAATTAGGAGTGTAGGTTGGCAGCTGCCCAACATATCCACTGTGACCCTGGTGATCTCTTTGCCCTACCTGTCCTATTAAGAAGGAAACAGGAAGCAAATTATCTCTGTGGAAAGGGTCAAAGGTCAGTTCATGTTGTTGTGACGGAGCGCACTAACTGGTGGCATGTTTAAAGCACGTTGTGTGCGTGTGTGAAAACAGGATACTTCATGCGGCCGGCGGTATTCTGTAATGAGAGGAAAAAACAGTCGAGGTAGAGAGTGTAAACAGCGACAGGTGTTTTGTTGGGTTAGAATTACCAAGACAGACACACATACACAGACACACACTCAACACACCTGTGAGAGACCATCTGGCAATGCTCTGGAGAAACTATTGAGTGTTTTGTCTTCTGTAGATGACAAGATTATCCAATATGGTGGAACTCCACATGCCACCAGTAAAATATTAGCCCTCAATTAGGCAGATTACTGAAATTCTACTAGTGGGACTGTAAAAAAAAAAAAAAGGAAAGAAAAAGGGTTTCTTTAATCATGTCCACGTCAAATTTATAACAAGATCCAACCATGAACTAATAATTTGCGTTTTTCATATAATATGAACGATACTAGTTTTGAGCCAGTCTGTTAATTATATCAAGTTGATGGAGAGGTGTTATACACAAAGGTGATGTGAAAAAATTAAAAATATTTGCAGCCTGAAACAAAAAATAAATAAATAAATAACAGAAAAGCACCTGGATATTGACATGGACAGCACAGTTTATGCTCCATTTTTGGGGAGTAAAATTGTTATGCACATATGCTACATCATACTTGGTTGTGGGTGACAAGTGTTACAGTTACTATGACCATCTTTTCAAGAAATAGTAAAAAAAATTCTCCAAACAAGAGTAATTTTAAATCTTTTATGTGTTAAAATTTGCTTTCAGGGCAGTATACAGAAGTGTTGAGTACAGTATATTTGTACAACAGGGTCAAAATATGCAGACAGTCCAGTTCAGCCACTTCCTGCCCTTTGGTCTGGGGTTGTTTTTCATTGTCTGGGTTAGGGACTTATTTCAATGGATGCACTTCATCCCAAGTTCAGGAAAATATTGCAGTATTTGCCCAAACTATGTGGAATGACCTGTCCCTAAACTTTTGCACAATTTAGGCTAGTTTGCATTCAAAGTTTGAACTCAGACCTTTGGCTCTATTTGAGGAAAATCTTAACTAGACCATCACAGCAGTTTGTTTTGAAATCGAAGGCAATACTTTGGGAAAGCCTTTTATGTCTGCAAAGCTATGGTCCATTGTCTTATGAATATTTTTCAGTTTTGTATGGAGGACCCTGACTGAGCTGCAGGAAACTTCAACTCAATAGCATGCTGCCTACAAGACTTCAAATAAGACCTTACAACATGTTGTAGTTTTAGAGGAGGGAGGGACAATGTACATTGTCAATTAAAGCAGGTCCAGTGATAAAAGTGGATATGAGAGGTGTTCTCTGACAAATAGACTGAAAGAGATACGCCATTATGGAAGTGGCTAACCATCACTGAAGTACTTAGTGAATGTCTCCTGATAACACCAGCTAGACTCCCTTTTAGGTGATACTTTACTTAATTGAGTGTGAAACCTTTATCACTATCAAGACAGAGAGGGAGAAGAAGGATGGATGGATGGAAAAAGACAGAGAGGGAGAAAGATGGTGGCAGAGGATGAAGGAGAGGACAAGAGAGAGGGACTTAAGAGAAAAGAAGAAGAGCAGACAAAAGGTGGAGAAAAGAAGAGATAACGAAGAAGGTGAATGAGTGTCCCTCACCAGATGGAGTGGTCATATAGGCAGGTACCCTCCAAATGAACCTCCACCCCTCCCCTCGTATTAACCCCCATTCCCTACACCCCCAGTATACTGAACCCCACCACTCCGTCATGCTATTACCTCCCTGTCTCTTTCATTATCTGCCATGAACTCTGGGTAACCTCGCCGCGGCCATTCTTTATGTCACGGCCCACAACGCGAGCCGTGATTTAGGCCCATCCAGTCCACCTAATTTGATTTCATCATCACTGGGTGCAGCAAAAAATAGGGGGGTGGGGGGTTATGTTGTGGGAGATGAGAAGGGAGAAGGAGAAGAAGGTGGAGGTGATGGTGGCGGAGGGTTTGGAGGGAAGGGGGGAAACGGATCTCAGGAGGGGGGGTCACATCGGTAAGTGTTAGCCAAATGACTTGAAGAGGCTAATAAAGTAATCAAGGCCTTCGTTACATGACCATAATATTCGCCCTAAAACACTGATGACTATTAACAGGCCCAATCATTAGCTAACATTAATAGCTTTTTCCTTCTTTCCTCTCCATCTGTGTCTTAAACTTCATTCTATTTCACTTTATTTTATTTAGTTTTGTTGTTTTTTCCCATCTATCCATCTCATAATATAAACACTCTACTAGGCTTATCTAGTACTAGAATTTCAAATTTGGTATCGATGCCCAGAAAGATATTTGACAGCTTTTTTAATAACAGGAAAATTACAAAATAAACAGGACTGTACTGGTACATGCAAAATGATTCAGCTGTTATATTTTATTGTTTATTTCATGTGCTTCAGGAGACTTACCACTATATTTTTTGGCTGATCACGTGGAGATTTTAAGGTAGACTGCCACTGTTTTTATCTGGTCGGTGGTAGACTTTTCTCTGCTTCAATCTGGGACTTTAACAGAAATATAATTCTTTTCCGGACAAAAATAATTGTGTTGTCCTGTTAAATTAACTCCCTGTAGTTACAGACAGGTAGGACTGATAGCGTTAGGTTCAACATTAAAGTCATTGTTTTATTATTAGCTATAGCTTCTAGCTGCTACCTTAAAGATAACTGAACTGGCAGTTATTATTGATAATTGTTAATAGTTAAATGACTAATATCAGTTCTAGTGACATCCACGCACTGTCCTGATAATGTCTAATCTAAAAGCTTAAAATGTTCTGATAATAAAATAAATAAATTAATAAGCAGTTTCCCATGCTCTATGCTAAGCTACGCTAAAAACTTATGGTTAGCTTTATGCTAATTCACAGACATGAGACTGGGATCAAATTTTTTGGCATAAGTAAAATAACTATATAACTACCTTTATATTAAAGCACTTGTTTACAGAAGTTATCTCAAGGCTTTATTTTCAATCATATGATAGGCGGATAAATTACACCCCCCCTCCCACACACCCACCTGTAGACATAAAGTATGCATCTAGAACAAATCTCACACACTAGATGTTTGCAACATTCACATTTATACAGTGGAACCCCGGCTTACGAAGACCCCATTTAACGAAAAATTCAAGTTACGAAGGCACTTAACGGCAATATTTCTGCCCGTGGTACGGCAAAATGCCAGTGTAACGAAATAGATAGAATAGAAAATTTTAAAAATTTAAATTAAATTCCATAATGTTATGTACATGTACACGTACGTATGTATGCATGCATACTAGGGGTGCAACGATACTCGTATCGATATTGAACTGTTTGATACAGTGCTTTCAGTTCGGTACGCATATGTATCGAACAATACAAAATTTTAATTTATTTTATCAACTTTTCTTTTGACGATGCTGTCTGTGTTGAGAGCTCAGTGGATCTGCGTTCGACTACTCCGCCTAGGCTGCACTGTCGAGCTAGCAAGACAGAAGCTAAGGTCCTTGCAACATGGCAAATTGAACCTCCCCTACCCTCATTCACATCTGGCGTTTGGAACTATTTTGGTCTTCATGTGAAGTATGACCCTGAAGGTAAGCGTGTCATGGACAAAAGTAAAACTATGTCGGATGTGCCACGCAATGCTCAATTACATGGTGGGAAGCAGTGTTGCCAACTTAGCGACTTTGTTGCTATATTTAGCGAGTTTTCAGACCCCTCAGTGACTTTGTTTTCTAAAAAGCGACTAGCGACAAATCTGGCGACTTCTTCTGGTGTTATTGGAGCCTTATTTATGACTTTTTGACGTGAAAACGCATATCACTCTTACTCTCAATAAGCAGCGGGTGCTGCCATGGGCACCTTGCCCATGCCAAAGCACTCACAGGCGGAGGATAGTCCTCCCCCAGCTGCTATCAGGGCAGGAGACGTTCAAACCTATGCGTCCAAACTGCAAATGAATCGCGCATGAACGAAGCCGCTGCTCCCGCACTGACTGTAACGCAGTCAGTTCTTTTACTGTTATGTTGTTTTGTGGACCACAAGGTTTTGTACTTGTACTTATAAACTTATACTTATAAACACACACACACAAAGTAACTCCACCAGAGTGCCTATTTCGGGTCACTTTTGCTGGTCCAAGCCCGGATAAAGGAGCAGGGTTGGAATTGTGACATTAAAAAACAATAATTGCTAAAAGATATAAATTATAAATGGATTTAAGACGTTTTTTACTGACTTTATCTCTCTTCCATGATGTTATTTCTCTCTCCAACAGCGTAGGTTACAATTACATTAGCATGACCAATTATGCAAATTAGGCAATGACGTCATTTAGCGACTTCTAGCGACTTTTAGGACAGCCAATAGTGATTTTCCTTACTGTGGAGTTGGCAACACTGGTGGGAACTAGTGTGTTAGCGTAGTTTGCTCGTTAACGTGTTGCCGCCGCCCAGCCCCACGCACGGGGCGATCCGCGGTAGCTCGTTAACGGAGATTTCATCTCATTTCAGATTAACGCTGACAGCACTAGTGGGAACACAATGAATATGACTGCACATTTACTCCGACATCATCCTAGTGCAAAGACAAGTGGAAGCAGACAAAAACAACAAGACGCATGCTATAAACTTTACCCGAGTCATTTAGACAGCTGTTAGCACATGATTCTCCTTATGCTGCTGAGAATATAGCCCAGAAGAAGCGTATGGTATAGCTTTTATTTTGGAAAGAGCCATTTCTCTGTAATAAACTCTCTTTTCCAAAGATGAGTGATTTCTCGATCATATAGATTTATTATTTTATCCCTTTGTTGTTTCAGCAACATTAAATTTAAAAACTGTACGTTTGAGTTAAAATATATATTTATAATTTTAATAAATGACAAATTAAAAAAGCATGAACATTTTTTTGTATCGAAAAAATATCGAACCGTGACACCAAAGTATTGAACCGAACCGAACCGTGAATTTTGTGGATCATTGCACCCCTAATGCATACGTATGCTTTCTTCATCCTCCGCCAACTCCTCCTCCACCAAGAACTTCGTCTTCAGCCAGCATCGCCTCACTCAAAAGGCGATGGAAAAAGGTGCTCTGGAACAAATTAATTTCGTAACTCGGGGTTCCACTGTATTCACATAACTAACAAACACTGAGTATTTCAGCACAACTGAATGGCCACACTTTCCAGGGGAGTGACTAGCTGAAAACCAGCATCTGTTGCTTTCAGCATATGTGCCTATGCTGGTGCTGATACTGAGGATAAAAATGACCCTTTCTCAAACAGTAGAGGTTTGTGCCAGTGTCTGGGTTGACTTTGTTAAAAACACTCAAACCCTCTACAGTCTGAAAAAAGATGGCCACCCCCTCCGGCAGATAATCACATTCAAGCGATCGTTATGCATTACCATGTTGTTCCCATCAAAGACTTATATTGAAGAGTGAAGAGGCGTTCTCCTCAACCCTGACTTTGATAGATGGTTCCCGTTTTCAACGTGAAATACTGATGTCGTTACCTATAGATTTGCATTCAAACATTGTCTTGTATTCAATCTGACTTTTTTTAAGCCATATGCTCCAAAAGATGGTTCGTATACAGAATATCCTATTAAGTTGTATTAGATGCCTCATTGCACTTGGACTTCAATTCAAACACAAGCTGGCAGTTGGTGTTTGTGACTCGCTTGCTGGCAAGGGAAAACACTGAGAGGAATAAGAGTATCATTTCTGTCTCTCTGTCTAGACTTTCTCTGTGAATGTCTCTGATTCTCTGAATCCATCCTCCTCTTTACCATAACAGGATAACAAAGCCATAACATAATTTCATCTGAAGCTCAAGTGGATGTTAACTACATATATGACCTTAACAGTGCCTGCTCTCTGAATACCATCCTTTCCTTTATGGTTATTGAGCGAAAGAAAATAACCAGTTCGGCTATGAAGACACTTTGCTTTGTTGTCTTTCTCCATGTATCCTAATGGCCAATGATTACCCCACAATGACAGTGTCTGTGTGTCAAACAGAGAAGGGTTCATGTCTGTCTGCTCGAATATGTGTACATTAGTGTGTGTGGGTGTGAGTGTATTTGGCTACATAAGTGGAGGACATGTCAACGATGTCCTCCAATGGAGGCATTTATTTCTTAAAATATAGATAAAAAGAGCATTATAGTAACTCTTTGTAATTATAAAACTCATAAAACAAATGGAAGATTGTAGCTTTTTCTTTTTTAAACTCTTATTTTTAACCTTTGTCTCTATGCGGTCTTAAAGATTGGGGATGTCCCTACTATGTTCAAACCTTTTGGACATGGGAGCTGGGGTGGCTGCACCAAGGTCCAGTATAAGATGTATACAGTGCTGGGTATAATGAAAAAAAACATCAAACAAATCTTTTTTTCTTTTAATTTCAGTTTGTGTGCAAGGAGGAAAAAAATGGCGTGGACTTCTGCTTTTTCAGGAGTGGAGATGTGGACACTTTTGCATTAAAGGACTAGAGTACGATGGTGAAACACAAACTGTGTCCAGGACAGGAACAACTGCTGCTAACACAACTTTTGGTCTTGGCAAGCATCTGCACAGACAGCATGTTAACACAAAGCTAGCCAAGCACCCAGAGTGATGCAAAAGCTGAGTGTATGGCAACCCTAGCCCAGCAGCTGGACCCTTAACTTACAAAGGCAACAAAGGCAGTGATAAGCAGTCAGGCTTCCAGCGGAGAAGTGTAGCCTCTATTTCCACCTGTGGATGTTTCTATAGTAGAATCTCTGCAACCATGTCTTTATTTTTGATCTGGGGCTTGTTTTCAGTGTTGCTTTGTGCTCATACATACAAATCAAAAAAAGATTGTATGTGTGTCCTCAATGGGATGGGAATTTGTGTTGGTCTTGGGGACTGTCTGGTCTATGTAACTGATAATTATATAACATTATGTGCATTTCAAGTCCATTTACAGACTAATAATGTAACAAGTAGTGTAACAAATTGCTTTCTCCAGTGAGCAACTGAGTAACGTACAGCATTACTGTAACGTGTAATACATTTTTTTTTCAGTAACAACCTCAACACTGGATTTATGAGGAAGAGAGGAAGAATTTGAAATGTGAATCAAGCAAAGGTGAAAGGTAAATCTTGAAAAGTACAAGCATAATATAACTAGGAATGACTGACAAAAATACAAAAAAACAAAAGAAATTTCATAAAGTCGTAAGATATCATCTAATTCTAACATTCTTTTGGCTTGTGTGCATTACTGTTATTGGCAGTACAAATTTTTCCAAATCACTCCTCTTTGGGGAAAGCATCACTGCTTCGGCAGCAGAGCAAACACCCAAAAACGTGACACTTCAATGATGGCTAAATATTTAATCAGTGGCAGCTATTTTCTGCCAGGTTGTGCCTCCATCTGGGTAGCAGCCGAGCATGCACGCGCACATGTGTGTGTGTGTGTGTGTTTGTGTGTTTCTGTGACCTCAAAATGAAGTATTAAAAAAAGGGACTGTCTGCGTACCTTTTTGTGTCCCTCAGTCACACACACTCCATTTCTGCACTTGCACTGGCATCATTAATACAATGTTGCTGTATGCAAAGACCGTATGTTCAGTTTAGCAAATGCCAAGATATCACTGATACTGATTACAGCCATGATGATGTGTGTGTAAGGGGTGAAACCTTGAGGGTGGGGTGCGCTCATGACACACTGTGTACCATATAGACTTTATAGGTGCAATCCAAAAAAATCTGTTTCTCCACATTCTGCCATTGTATGTAATGTCCATGTGTTCAATTTACTTTAAGGGGATAAATATGTGAGGACTATGTGTTCATTTAGAGGGTGTCAGAATCATTCTGCATGCTCCGCTTTTGAGTATGTGCACATTACAAATCAAGATTGGAGCCCAGCTTTAAGCTTGGGTGCAATGTGATGTTTTTGTTTAATTCTGTGGACTGGTGAAAGAACAAAAGGTGGTGGGTGGGTGGGGGGACTTACCTGTGAGGAGAAGCCAAACAGAGGGAGAACAAGGCACATGGAAAAAACAGAGAAAGAGAGACAATATTAGAATCATTACTAAGCAACATATGGCCTATATTCCCACATTCAGCCTCTCTGAAACCATGTAATGATCTTTATATGAAAAGACTTACTTCATGGCACCGCAAGATGACCGTAAATCCTAAGTCACATTATTCCCCACCACAGTAATTATGTGAATAGCACGCATGTCAACAGTTATGTGCATTTTCTGTCTGACTCTGTGTGTGTGTGTGTGTGTGTGTGTGTGTGTGTGTGTGTGTGTGTGTGTGTGTGTGTGTGCATGTGTGTACAGTTTTAATGCCACCCAGCAACACAGAAAAAAGCCTTGTTAAATTCAAGTTGGGAACAGACGTACTGTCCACGCGACCACAAGCTCCCTCCTCCCCGGCGCTCCTCTTTCTCTGTCTCCCTCCCTCCCGCCTCCCCTCTTTCCTTACTGTGGTGTAAACACAGATTGTTAGGTTAGGGGTTAAAAGTGTTGTGCTTAGATTCTCTCAACACTAATCTGATTTCTCCTCTCTTTGCGCGTCTATATTTATTTGGTTTTGTCAACACTCACGTCTTCCTCTCTCCGCCTCTCTCTCTCTCTCTCTCCCCCTCTCTCTCCTCTGCCAGTGTATTGATCGTTCCTAATGGATTGGCTCTGATTCCGGAGACGTCTAACATGCTTTCCTATCCTCTTATTTTCACCCGGGGAAATCAATGAGGAAAGGCCTGCAAATTTAGACAGGATCGGGTTTTAAGGAATCTACAGTGAGCCGCAGCACACCGGAGTGTGAGGAGGCAGAGCGAGTGCGTATAGATGGGCTGGTAATGGCAAACACTATGTGGCTTTATTTTAAAGAGGCTTGCAGGGATTTTATGGTTAACAGTTTTGTTACATTTGGTGATTTCAGTGAGGTAAACTGCTGTTTGATGAAAAAAGCAAAACATGTTGAAATCAATAAGTATATCCAAATTACTGTTAAAAATATCAAGACCCCCTCCACCCTTCATCTCACTGTGAGTGGGCTGCATTGAGTGCACGCATTCTTTTAGACATTATTCTTGAGTATCAGTGAGCACAAGTACATTTACATTTTGATGTCTTTTACATTATATTTTAGAGCTTTACTTTAGCATTCCTGCTTTACTGATAATCTATGAATATAAAAAATGTCTACAGCGTAATAATTTACAGTAATCTACAGTAAGTTTGCATTCTGCATGCTAAGTATTTATTTTGATCACCAAAAAGTATTTTATTCAGTTCAATTCAATTCAATTCAATTTTATTTATATAGCGCCAAATCACAACATAAGTCGCCTCAAGGCGCTTCATAAAGCAGTAACATCACATTTTCAATGGCTAAATATTTAAAGACAGTGACAATTTATTTTAAAACCAAACGTATTTTGCTGTTAGTAAGCAAAACTTTGAAAGCAAAGTTTAACCCTCTGAGAATTGGACTAAGATAAATGCTCCAAGAGTCTAACATAGAATATATCTATGTGTCTACATGATCTGAAACTATAAATAGAAAGTTTGACATCAGTCAGTGGATGGCTCATACAAACTGAAACAGATACACCAACCACTATCTCTCTCTCTTTTGCTTGTTTTCCGTTCATTTTTTTCATGCTGTTAATCACGTGACAAAGCGGCTAACATGAGAGGTCCCATATGGAAAAGAAATAGAAAAAACTTATAAAAGACTTGTATCAGATTTGGCTTGCTTCGTATAGTGAATCATATAAGGCTTATATGATTTACACATGAAAGTGGCCACTTTCTCATTACTTTCATATATTGTTTTAGTAAGTATCCAAAACAAGTTTCATTTATATAATTTTTCAAGGGATCTTATATCTGTTTTCACTCTTGTATGCTTTTCACAAAAGACAGATACAAACTTGATAAGATTTATATATATCTTTTCCATATGGGGTAATCTTGTGCTACTCCTTTGACCTTGATTCACTGGGTAGCTAAATTTGCTGATGTGACTGTACAAATACAAATGACACACACACACACACACACACACACACACACACACACACACACACACACACACACACACACACACACAGGGATGAACATGGGCAGAGACAGAGGTCCCCACTGCTGCTCAAACAACGGATGGAGCTGTGTTAAATCTGAGAAGGCAATCAATGACCAATGAAGAGTGTGACTCTTTGAGTGTGTGTGTGTGTGTG
>NW_005187499.1:1615314-1618200 GCF_000239375.1 Pundamilia nyererei
TGTGTGTGTGTGTGTGTGTGTGTGTGTGTGTGTGTGTGTGTGTGTGTGTGTGTGTGTGTGTGTGTGTCACAAGCAGGGGGCAGAAGGGCCCCACAGGTTTGAAACTCTATCCCGGGGCCAGATCATTTATAAATGTAAGGATATTGATGACTTTGCTGTGTGTGCATGCTTGTGCATGTGTCTGTGCACGTGCAGGGAGAAGATTGCTCCTGAGTGTGTGCGTAGGTGGGAAGATATCAATGTGTTCCCTGCCCCTTCACACAGCAGAGCAAATTGGAGAAGTTGTCGGGAGTCACAACATGAGAGGGCCCAGCCAGGGGACGAAGAGGGCCTCAGGCAGCATGGCGCTAAGGTGTAGGAAGACCTGGGGCATAATGGGATATGCAAGCAGCAAAAGGGACTGTCATGTACTGAATAACTGAAGGCTGTTAATTTGCTTAAATAACCTGCCTCAATCTATTTTGGTAGAATGGATATTATACAAAATACAGAAGCTGTAAAAGTGGAATGAGTTTGGTTCATTAAGAAGAATATCTGTTATTTTTTACTAAAGCTGAGCCTGTGGTCATCTTGCTAGATTGACAGACGGTTCATAATTAGTAATAGTACCCTTATTGGTAAAGGGACTGGTTCTTATATAGTGTTTTTCTACTTGAGTACTCAAAGTGCTTTATACAACATGCCTAATTCGCCCATTCGCGCACATTCATACAAACAATTATTTCTGCATCTAAGTGCTTTGTATCTGACATTCACGCTCTGATGAATGCATCTGGAGCAACTCGGAGTTCAGTATCAATCAATGCAATCTGTTCCTTTCAAAACTGTTTAATTAGCAAGCTCATATATATGAAAAATTTGAAAGTAACTTAAGTTGATTGTTCTCTCGTGTGTTAAATCTTTGAGCATAAGAAACTTTGAAGTTATTACACGTTATGTGTTTAAGGAAATTGGATGTGGCACAGTTGAACAGGAGGCATCGCTCAAAACACAAACAACACTTTATCCAAATTAGTTAGACAATCAAAACCAAGGACACTCTGATCAGTGCATTTTCAGATTAAATTCACACTATATTGTACAAAAGAAATCTGGAAAAGTAAATATAATACACCTAGACAGAAGTGCACAACACACAGAAAATCTCACACTCCTGTGTAAGGACAGAAGTCCTGACATTTTTTAAAATAAAAGGTGGGATAAATTAAGAAGATGCAGAAGGCTGGGGGTGTTTTGTATGCCTAAACTCCTCCCACTCCTGAGAGCCGTTCAGTCCTCCACTCCCCCCGAAACACTTTCTCTCTCCCACACACAGCCACACAGAGTGCCCTCTGCTTTGTCCTCTTACACAAACATTCCCACAGAAAAGGGGCAGAAAGTCTTTTACCCTCTTTTTACTTACTAACCTTCTACCCCCCCTCAAAGGCTGTACTGGGGCAGAAAGAGTCCCCTCCTCCCCCCGCCTACTCCCCGTTTTTCTTCACCCCATTTTCACACATACACACTTGCACATATGAACACACACATCCATACAAACTGAACCAACCCGGTCAACAGCTGGACATGAGGTGACAAATTGGGGTCTTTGTCTTCTTAAAGGGAGGTTGGGGGGACCCCATGCACACATATACTCAAACACACACACACACACACACACACAGAGCCATCCAATCCTATTGTAGGCAAGTCCCACAGAACAGCAGACAATGTGCAGTGCCTCCAACGTTTAAGAAGAGAAATATGGTGCTGCCTTTGTGGGAGGTAGAGAGCTTCAGTTCATTGAGGGAGTGATATAGAGACAGACAGATTAACAGGGAGAAAGACAGAGAGTGCATAAGATAGAGAAAGAGAGAGCACGATGAAGAGAAGAGGGAAAAGATGGATCACCTATTCATGTGGAATGGATGGAAAGTATGGTACAGGTGTGATATAGTGCAGAGAGTGGTTAGAAGAGAATGCATTAAAGAAAATAATAGTTTAAAAGCTTACACTGTGATAATTACCTTTAGTTAATGTTTTCAGCTTCTATGCAGTACATTAAACTGTGGGCATCTAGGCTGCAAATAAGAAAATCAAGTAAATGTAGGGAGGGAGTTTAGGATGGAGATGGGAATTTAAACTTTGCTCTTTTTTTTTTTTTTTTTAGGTATAAATGAGTCTCAGCAAAGCTGGTAAAGATGCCCAGATAGATCCAACATATCATCACACTGATTATTACACTACTGGCTTCTCAGTAAAAAGTTATTGTAGAGCTGATGACAGTCTCTAGAACATGTTGTCCAAGATACACACATACATATATGCAAACGTATACATGTACATATACATGCTCAGCTGAGGTTGGCTGACCCTCAGGGTGAAAGAGCCAAGCATTTGACAGACTCCACCTCTTAACTTGTTAACTTGCTAATTAGACCTCACAGTCACTTCATGGGACTGGACAATAGACTGCTGGCTGAGCAATGACCAAGCTGTGATGCAGACACACACACACACACACATACAGAACCACAAACCCTAAACGCTAACAACCCCCAATACTCTACCAATGTGACCACCTGCCCCCTCCTGCTCTCCAAAGGACAGTGTGTGTTTGCTCTTGTGTGAATGTGTGTGTGCGTGTGGTGGTGGGAGGGCTGATGATTTGGGGTTTGGTTGTTGTGTGTGGGGTCTTGTTGCCACGGGAGCAGGGAGAAGAGGCAGGATTGATATATAGGGTGAAAGATGTTGTACCCCCCATTTACTTCTATATGTCTCTCCCTCTGTGTCTCCTTTATGCACACATCACTAAAGCCAGCAAAAAAGAAGTAAGGGCTAAAGCTGGGCGTGTGTGTGTGTGCGTGTGTGTGTGTGTGTGTGTGTGTGTGTGTGTGTGTGTGTGTGTGT
>NW_005187499.1:1618220-1629485 GCF_000239375.1 Pundamilia nyererei
GTGTGTGTGTGTGTGTGTGTGTGTGTGTGTGTGTGTGTGTGTGTGTGTGTGTGTGTGTGTGTGTGTGCATTGTGTTTGCCCAGTGGTCTCCAGATCAGGGCTAAACGGGGTTAAACATCTATCCATGTTAGAGTCCCGTTCTCTGAGTTCTGCCATTAGCCCGCAGCTTAGAGAGCTATTACTGACACAGCTGCTGGTGCTCGCTAGGTAAACACACACTTACACACGCTCATACACACAAATACACTCTGTGGTATAGCAAGCTGCCCACAGGGGACTGTGTGTACTGTCTCTTTGTGGAACAAGGTTGCCAAATATCACAAGGCTAAAACTGTGAGCGTCCAACTGGCATCCGATCCAATGACTGTTTTTGTTCCTGTGTATTGGTATGTGTGTGTGCGTGTGTGTGTGTGTGTGTGTGTGTGTGTGTGTGTGTGAATGACTGCATGTGCAAGAAAGCATTAATCAAGTATGATATAAAGCACTCATTTGCTGTGTTTCTTTTTGGCTTTACTTGATTGGCTGAAACAGTTATTTATTCTCAAAAAATAAACAAACATCCTCATCTTCTTATGAATGAAGACTGGCTGCAATTCTTTGTTTTCTAAAAAAAAAAAAAGAGAGAATATATTTGGATTTTGCACTGTTGGCTGAATCATTATTTTAGTAGCTCATGCTGCAGAACAAACAGACATTAATTCAACAGACAAAAAAAGTGGACAAGGTTTCCAGATTCACTATGTTATTCACTAATTATTGGGCCTTTCAGTCCTGCCCAGAGTGGTTTATAAACTCCCTGACATTTTGAATTTTGGCTATCTGAAAGAAGGAAAGGAAGAACGAATATAACTGAGAAAAGAGGACACTGTATGTTCATATGTGATGGACTTGTTAAATTCCATAGATTTCAGAACTTGATTTGAAGCTAGCAACTAAGACCATAACCTTCTCCAGAGAGTGTTTACTGCAGTCATAATTTAAGTCATCAGTGAGGTCATTTTCTCATGCTTTTCTATACAATCGAACTTCTTTTTGCAAACAAGAGGCCTTTAGAAATAATGCAGGTTTGAGGCACTGGCCTCACAGGCTTTGTAGATGATTCTGAGGCTCCGACAATTTTTGCAGTTGGACCTCTAAAATGTTAATCAGGTCACAGTACTGCAGTAGAGGGGTCAGAGGAGTGCACTAATTGCACAGCCATGCGCCTTTATCCTCCCGCTGGAAGAACCTACAAGCAGTTATGAGAAAAAAGGAGCTGACCTGTAGAGTTGGCCTCACATGAGGTGTTTGTAGCTCCCTTTAGCCTTGTGGCATCTGGGAGCATTGCGGGGAGTCACTGTGTTAAATAAATGACTGGGGAGTTTAGCCCATGTGCTAACCATGTTAGAATAACACAAGCAGAGCTGGGCCCGCCAGGCAGCGCTCAAGCCTAACACAGAGCTCATCCGCTGGGTCGCCTCCCCCGGGTGAAGCTCAGGCTCCACCCGGGGCCTTGTATATTTTTCCCTGGCTGCCTCTTTATTTTTCCTCAGCGGAAACTGGTCAGATCAAAGAACACCTTAACCTTCTGTCCTCTCATACCTTCTTGTAGGGCTTACATTGGCCTGCTTTTTTTTCTTCTTTTTTTTTTTAGAGCCACCAAGGTTGAGTGAAGAAGAATGCGTGCCAGGCAAGGTGTCACCGCTCATCTGAAATCGCAGTGTGTAAGACAAAACGCTTTGATCTTTCTATGACGAGAACAGAGCGAAGGGAAAAGGCGGAAAGAGAGTGAGAGAGACAAACAAGCAAGTCGGGCCTTTCGTCATTTCCAGAAGCCCAGTCAGTTGTGATACCATGGAAACGAAGACAGACGATCATCCAAAGGCTACATTCTTTGTGGGACTTTAGTAGTGTTTGCTAAAAGGCATGACTGTACTTTATTTAACTGAGCATTTTAACTTATTACAAACCATTTGTAAAATGTAAAATATCTGATCTGAGGAAGCGTCACATGCTTTAAATGATACAATGTGTATGTTGTGTACACACACGTGTGCTTCTATGGCGTCCTCATTTGTCCTCCTACCGAGCTCTCGTTGCAGACAGTAGCCATTTTCAACTTACAGGGTCCCTTCATCAAAGCTTCAAACCCACCCATGGACTTGCTTGCTTGTTACACACTCTCTTTAGCATATGTTTGTGTGTGTGTGTGTGTGTGTGTGTAACTTGCCAAGCTAACGAGGCACTAGGTATTGTTACAGGGGCTCACTCCAACCGCACCATGAGCAAGCCATTACACCAATAAGCCTGCATCATTTCCAAAGAATCCAATTAAATTTTGGTCTTACAGCACTGCACTCTGAAAACACAGATTTTCTCCATTGAGAATGTGCAAACACACATAGGACGTACACACACAAGCTCTCAGACACAGTGCAGTTGTCCTTCCCTCTATTTCCCATGTTTGCTCGCATTTGTGTCTGTGTGTGTGCGCGTGCTTCAACAATGGCAGAAGAAACCACTCATCCAGCTGTCCATGTACATGATATCTCTGTATTTGTGCTGAGGAACCTGCATGACTCTCTCTCTCTCTCTGCATCTTTTGGTTAGTGTCGATCACCCTCTCTTTGTCTCTTCAGAACTACTCAATATCTCTCTTTTTTTTTACCTTCCTTCCTCCACCAGCTTGTCTCAGTCTCGCCTTTTCTATCCCTCCCTCCTTTCCTCTCCACCGACTCTGGTTGGCATCTGTTAAGCCGCTAAAGAGAAAGCGCATACACATCTGCGAGTGTGTCTGCGCCTGCGAGCGTGCGTGCATGTCTCTGTGTGTGTGTGTGTATGTATGAGGTGGTCTTGCTGGGTTGGATTTGAACAAGCCCATGCCTGTTCTGCCCCGGTGGCCTATGAAATGAGAAAGGCAGCCACTGTGCTGCAGACCTCCACTGATAAATCTACCAGGGTTACCCCTCTGTGTGTGCATCTGCATGTGTGTGTATGTCAAATGCACGTGTTTGCATCTGTGTAAGCGTGCATGCATGTAATGTGCGCGAGTGTATGTGCTCGAGCAGTGATCATCTGTGTTTGCATCTTCACCTCCGTGACGCCAGAATAGAGATTTGGAGAGATTTGATTTCACACACCCCAAAGCCAAATGTGTGTATGAGTGCTTCTGCATGTGTGTGTTTGTGTGCGTGCACCATGTGGTGTAATCTCCTGTCACTGCCTTAAATGGATGACATTAAAACACCACAGTCGATTCTTCTTCAGACATTTTTTTTCTTCCTTTCTTCTTTCTCACTTTTATCCACACGCACATATTCGTCTTTGGAGAATTAGAGGTCATGTTACCAATCTATGGAGCACTCAAAGATGGAGTAAAGAGAGGCAGACTGAGGCAGAGGCAGAAAGAAAGAAAGCAAGAGAGAGAGGAGATACCAAAAGCACTCAAAGCCTGGGGTTACCTTGCTTATGACAGCAAGGTCAGATATCGAAGGGGTGAAGTCAATACAACACACCATTTAGCAGTCATATTCATCTCAAGCTTGTGAAGAAGCAGCGAAAGGGAGGAAGGAAGCCAGAAAGGAAGGAAGGAAGGAAGGAAGACAGAAAGAAAAAGAAAAAAAGGTCAACAGACCCACACAGATACTCAGTGTCACAATTGTCAAGATTTTGTTCTTTTTTTTTTAACATGCTATAAATCTCAGAGCTAGAGTATTTTATGATATTGAATTTCAATGTAGTTCATAAGAAGTTAACGGCTCAGACAATAATTGAAATCTGAACACTGACAGTTCCCTGGCAACTACAGTAATGCCTACCATATACTAGAAGAAGTCTTATTAAAGACTGAAGTCTGAAATCCTCTCACATGTATGAAGACGATGTGTCTTAGTCAGACTTTTTATTTATAGTCAAGGTATTGCAAAGGACATTGTGCTGTAGATGGAAATTTACGAGAATAAGAACTGTTAAACTACAAAATGAAAGCTTTGTGTGTCGAACGGTTTGTTCTGCAAAAAAATAAAGGCCCAAAAGAGAAAAAAAGATCTACATAATATGGAGACCATACTGGCTGGGAGAGTGGACAGAGCGCGTAGGTGTTGCCAGCAATCATGCGATTGAACTTTGCAGTTTTCACGGGCCAAAGACAAAAGAGCGTATAATCATTTTAATCATGTTTGATTTTATTTGAACATTAATGTGAGAAAAAGACTGACTTAAGACAGCTCTGACTAAAGTTTTACGACCACCTCACACCAAAAGACGGAGACTTTAACAAACCCTTCGTGATTTTATGGCCGCTTTGGACAATTGCCTGCAACAGTGGAATTGCTTGAAAAGTAATTTGGTTCAATGCTGACACAACCAAACTCTGTGCGTTATACACCATTAAAAGCTCCAGAGCAGATTTTTTTAAAAAGACCTTATAATAAGTCTGTTTTTAACTGCTGTTTCCAAGTTGAGAGCAGCTTGTTAACCACTGTCCATGTAGACTGCGCAAGGCATTTTAATTTCAAACCCTACAAATACCTTTGACAGTGTATTTGCAGAGTATATAATGATACGACTGATGCATGCAATTATCTTAAGTCACCTTTATTGACTGTTCTTGCCCAACAACAACAGAACTTATTTTTGTGAGTTCATGAAGTACACAGTGACCTTACATTTTAATATCTATATATATTTATATAGATTGATTTCAGTCTTTCAGCTGTTTTGTGACATAATAATCTATCAGTGAGGTCTGAATTTAACTTCCTGAATGTTATGACTCTTGCTTAACTTTGACTCAAATCTTTCAGTTGTTGCAAAGTCAGAGCATAACTATGATCAGTATTCTTTACATTCTTTGAATTATGATGCATGCAAGCCTTTCATATTTTCTTCCTGTGTACCTGCTGTTGATGTAAAAGAGGCTTTAGAGCAGCTCTTAAAGTGTGAGCCAGTGTTTTAATGTGACTAGAAAAGCTCTGCTGCTACGTGCGGAATGCTACCCACACCCTGACTCTCACCAAGGGGCTCGTTCAACAAAGCAAATATTGTCGCACACAAGCACGCGCAAACACACATATGTTTGTGGGCTCGTATCTGCACAATGTCACACTGTGATAATTCATACGCAAGAGGCATGGACCACACAGCCATGTTGCATCTTTAGTGCATAGACACACACATGGAACATAGGGGTTGTTGAGATTTTTTTTTTTATGAGCAAGAGCCTGCTCCTTGTCTGCCATATTTTAACCGCTTCGGGGTGTGTGTGTGTGTGTGTGTGTGTGTGTGTGTGTGTGTGTGTGTGTGTGTGTGTGTGTGTGTGTAAAAAGAGAAAAAAAACAGCCTGAGACATTATCTTCAAGCTATGACAGCTGTAATTGTGGAGCACATTAAAATGGGTGCAGGGTGAAACCTCTAACCACCTTCTATTAAGAAACACACACTCTGAAACAGCCCCCTTTCCCTCCTAATCTTCCCCCCTTTCTCTCTCGCTCTCTCTCTCTCTCTGTCGTGCAACTCCCCCATCCCATACACACATTTAAAGGTGGTTTCATTGTGGTCAAACAAGGAAATAAGCATCTCCAAGCCCGTCAGAGCTGAGTGCTTTAAGGAGGGCTGGTCTTGGGTAATGTGTACATGTTGATGGCTTGATTATATGTGTCAAATAGTTGTCTATGTTCCTCGATAGACAGGTCTGCGCACGGGGAAGGAAAAAAAGAAATTGTGAGAAATCTTTTACGCAAAAAAAAAAAAAGAAGTGGAGAAGAGAAAGAAGCAGGGGTGTTCGTTTCAGCGGTTTTTCCATCAGTATGTTGTTTTGACCTCATTAAACATTATAGACCTCACTGGTGAAAGGACTTCCAGAGTTGCTCTCTCAAATCAATGCATAGGGAGAACAGCAAGTGTGCCCCTACTGTACAAAAAACGTCATTATTACAGGCAACGTTGAAGGACAACAAACCTTTTGTTTTCTCTGATTTTTCAGGGTCTTTTATGTTCCCTCACCCACAAAAAGATAAAGGATTGTGTCATAAATCTATTGGAAGTTGTCAAAATTTACAAAGAAGTATTGATGCTTTACACTCCTTAGACGTCCTTGGTCTAACGTTCGTATTTTGATCTCTTGTTTTGTCCCCTTCTCATTTATACACACACACAGACCCGACGCACACACATACAGGAGGTACCATTGATACATCAGTAATCTGTGCAGCCGATAAGCTAGGCTCATGGCTTTGGTCGTGAACAAAGGCGAGGGCAGCATGGCTGTTATAGAGCCTCCTTCGCCTCTGTTCTCACTAAATCACTTCACCTTTCGGGATCACACACACACACACTACAGGAATGCATGCACACACTCATGCAATGAGAGATTTAACATGGACAAGTGGGCACTTGGTAGAAGAATTCAATTGGCCCATCTCTCCCTTTTCGCGCTCTGGGTCTCTCTGCCTCTCAGAGTGTCACAGGACATGCCAGGCCTTAATGCCTTCCAATCTTCTCCCCAACACACACTGTCGCCTTTCATTTAAAGGCCTGCTGACAGTGATGTCCACTATCCCCATTCCTCCATCCCTCCCATTCTCTTCACTCTCCTTCTTCCTCCATCTCTCTCTCTCTCTCTCTCTCTCTCAGTCTGCCTCTCTCTTTCTCACACTCGTTAATGTGCCATCTCTCTGTTACTTAAACCATCTGCCTTTGTCCATCAATCACTCAAATTATGCCTTTGCGTGTCTTGGGTATCTTTATTAGCTATTGTTCACTAGCTTTCATTGGCATATCTTCCGTTTCTTCTTGCCTTCCCTTTATCATTTCTTCTCCTTCCCTTCTTCCTTTTCTCTTTTTATACTCCTCTCTGTTGCTGAAATCAAATCTAATGTTCCCTTTCAGTGGAGTCTGTGCCTTGTCCTCCCTCCCTCCCACCCACCATGTCCCCTCCACTCTAACAGCTTTCTATCTATTTGTCTCGGTGTCAGTGTTCGGCACCTCACACCGCCACTTTAGCTCCTCTCCCCATTGTGCTTTCCCAGCCTGCCACGCTGGGTTTTCAATTGGCCAACAAGAGTAAACACCGGTTGCCGAGCATCAATCACATCACACACACTGGCAGAGAGAGTGAGCGAGAGTCTCCAATTTCACTGTTGCTTCTTTTCCACCAATTTTACACAGAATATGGTCAGAACAATCTAAGTCGAGACAATACCCCAGGTAACAGTGTGTGTGTGTGTGTGTGTGTGTGTGTGTGTGTGTGTGTGTGTGTGTGTGTGTGTGTGGTTCATTAGCTTTTAAATGATTCATATGAAATGGTATTTTTGCAGCAGCGCATAACTGGATGACAAAATATGTAGAAAATAATCATCAAATCACAACATTACAATAAAATTTTTTTAATAATAAACAATAATGCTATTAACTTTTCTAAAACAGAAACACTCTCAAAAAGAAATATCCATTATCATCCATATCCAATATCCATTCTTATAGTAAAAATATTATACTGTATAAAATTTTACATTTACAGCATAGTGCTGTCAGCTGCATATCCTCAGCCATGTACACTCAATTTAGATTATCCTGAAAATATACCACAAATGTTGATGTGTACCACATTTTATCAACTACCATAAAGACAAATGCTGTTTGTCTTCTGATTAATGGGTAAAGCAGTCATGGTCTTGGCCACACAAATGCTGTAATCCACATCACAAATCCACAAACAGTCAAAATCAAAATCAAAAATAACAAAAATTAAATCATATGACTTGAAAAACAAACAAACAAAAAAACTAGACTTCAAGACTTGTAGGTAAGGGTGCAAGGAGGCCAAATTTGGATAAAAGTGTAAGGTTACGTTCCTCTAGAAATAAATCAGTCGGGATGAGGGGGTGACGGGAAAAGGAGAAAAACAAGTGTTGCAATTGTCTGCAACAATCAAAACACACCGCAAAAGTCACTCATTCATTCACACTCAAATGCACTCACACACTCTCACACAGACACTGGACTGAAGTGCAGCATAGATGCCTTGTTAAAGCACCTAACTGAGCAGCATAACATGATGATTTGCTGTTGGTGAGGCTGCTCTTATCGACTCCTCCTCACTCTCTCCCTCCCTCACTTGCTCAAAAACCACACAAAAATGTACAAACCTATGCCGGTATATTGTATGCTGTGCTGTAATAAGGTATTAGTCTGTCATTATCTGTGCCCCTTCAGTCCACTTTATACTCTTCCATCCTACCAAATGCGATTTTCACATGCATATACACTAATGTGTGTGTATTTGTGAGTGTGTGATGCGTCTTTGGTTTGCGTGTATGCGTGTGTTTTCTCCCCCCGAGCAGTAAATCAGTGCTCTGTTAATTGGTAGGAACAACAGCAACACTTTGGCAGTATATAATGTTTTATGTTTGTTTCTTTATTACCAGCTTTAATGTTCATCGCTGCAGGTGTGTGTAGGTGTGTTTGCACGTTTATGTAAATGCGTGTGTTCGGACTTGTGTGTGTGTATATGTACTGCATTATGATCGTAATGAGACACCGTAGATGAGAGGGGACTGGAAAAGCACAGAGGAACAAGAGCATGATAAGCTTCTTAACGACGATCACTCAGTGTGTATAAGAGTATGGCGGAGCGTATGTGTGTGAGATGCATATGCGTGTGTGTGTGTGTTTGTGTATCTCTCTCGAGCCTCTCCACTCACAGGCGGAACACAATCAGCGTAGCTCTCATTTGCAATCAGTAATTAGAATGCTAATTAGCCCCTGGGAGCTAACGAGAACTAGTGTATTACAAGGGCTTGATTAGGACTGCTCTATTCCTAAGGGAGGGATTTACACCTGTATGCTATTGGCTCAGACACCTGTCAGTCATGACCTCCTATCCAGTAGGGTACGGTCACGAGTGAATCTGAATGAATTAATTACTGGGATAACACTTACTGAGCGGCAGCTGACTACAAACTGCTCAAAAATAATAAGAAAGCTCGTCTAAAGACACGGAACTGTCATACCAGAATCAGCTCAACAGTTAAAGGGATATGCCACTGAAACCGTTCAAGTATAACAAACACATCAGTGATGTTTCAAACCTCTGATGCATAATCCACTTCTCTTTGTGGATTCATATGTTGATAACACTCCAAACACTCCCCAGATGAACTGCATACGCTGTCTTCATGCCAGGCCACCTCAGAGCTCATATGCTTTGTCAGAAGTAGTGATTTTTAAAAAGACGTCTGCGCTTGGCTTCGAAACGTTGTCTTGTTTATCGTGCCGACGATCTGTGTTCTATTTTCCATACTAGAAGGCAACTTCAAGTATGTGGTTTCATGCACTTCCCCCGCTTTCATTTACCTGGTGCCTCTTCCTTTATCTCTAACCTCCACTCTTCGCCTCTCCATCCTCTAACCGGAGAATCAATCACAATGTTGTCTGTGCTGCTTAGATGTTGTGGCCATTCGGCTAACCACTGACTGCTCAGATCCATTCTCTTGTCTCATTTAACATAAGAGTGAGTTGATAACAGCCAGCAGGTCATTATACCAGCTCTGGATTGTGTCTCTAGCTTCTTCCAACAGTCTAATCTAAGCAGAGAGAGAGAAATGGCAATGGACTAGACAAAAGCTTTTGCAGCTTCATCAACCTGAAGCTGAAAGTGAGTAAATTTAGAGTCAGCCTGGGACTGAGACTTATTAAACCATACCAGTGCTATAAAGCGTAAGAACTTAGGGGTAAGGCAAAGGATGCGATAGCAACTCCTGCAAGGAATTTTGTCTTTGGTTTATTTGATGTTCATACAAGAATCTGTCAAATCTATCTGATTATGACCGGCACTCAATAAAAACTGGACTTTCTGCATTTTCAAATGTCCTTAGGTTATGTATGTATGCATTTACTTATTGCTTGAACGCTAACTCAGAAAATTTAATCGGATTGAATGGAAGATAGCCTGACTGTACTGTCTGCTGCTCTACAATTTTTATATATTGATTATTAAAGATGTAGCTCATTTTATTGAGTGGGTTCAGTCACTTGTTTGAGTCTCTGCTAGTTGTCTTATGCCAAGGTCACTACTCCTAGCCAAGAAGATACTCCAACACCAATCTTTCATTACTTAAACATTGATTTTATTTTTGATTACTGAGAAGTGCTAACTATCAAGCTTTAGAGATGCTGGTAAAAAAAATTGCTGGCATTGGCTGGATATCAGCAAACAGCGAAACTCAACAGTTCTCGCTATCTCAATTGCTTTCTTATATCTGTGCACAGTCAGTCTGCTTCACATGAAACCTTGTTGATATTCTGCTGTCTTTGTGTGCTACTGGCTCCAGTGACCGTCATCACACACTCACACACAGACACACACTGACAGTGTGAAGCATGACTATCATATCAGGTCTAATTTTCTCCTCCACTCAGCCAGCAACCTTAGACACTGGTAGGATACACACACACACACACACACACACACACACACACACACACACACACACACACACACACAGCAACCATTGTCACATTTGCTCACATACTTTGCTCACATGCATGAAGACACACAGCACACAGATCACAAAAGTATTCCTCCCATTCTCTTGATGTAAGACAGATGTATGTGGTGCGTCACTGTAGGGTGTGCAGAGAAGAGTGCTGGGTGATAAATAGAGGTATTACAACCTTGTGTGTCTATGTGCTGCTTTGTGCGCTTGAGCTTTCAAACTTCTTTGCACCTCCAGGCTGTACTAACTGCATAATGAACCCACTATACATTACATTCTGAAAATAACACACACACTCTCACACACACTCTCACACACTCAGAGTGCAGCCAAGCACTTGCACTACCCCCTTAAAGCACACTCATACACTTATCCAGATACATTGCCAGCCTATTCATTATTTGCATCAGGACTCTTCAATATTTCAGCAGACCCTTCTAATCCCATTACTGTGACTCTCAAAAGTGCGCGTGCCTGTGTGCATGTGTGTGCTGTGTGTCCATATTAGTAAGCTATACTGACTATATTGGAGAGCACGGCAGAAGGCTGCTTGAAATAGTGAGAAAGGAAATCAATCTTGGCAGAGGTAAAGAGAAAATGAGAGGCTAAAGACAGAGGTGATAAAAGGCTGGAGGCAGGGGAAAGAGATGGAGAGAGAGGGAAAGGTGGAAGAAGAGAGAAAGAGAAGCAAAGAAAGACAAAAACAAAAGAGAGATAGATTGGGGTCTTTACGAGGGGCATCTTTAGAGGATAACAGAGGGTGGAAACCCTTATTGAATGGTACAAACAG
>NW_005187499.1:1629522-1634939 GCF_000239375.1 Pundamilia nyererei
GGTGTGTGTGTGTGTGTGTGTGTGTGTGTGTGTGTGTGTGTTTATGTGTTTGCAGCTGTGTGTACTGCATGGCCACAGCTGTGGAATAGCTGGGAAAACATCCTAGCAACCTAACAACAGTCCAGCTAGGTTTGCATAAAAACACTGGGAATTAACATTTTCATCCATGCTAAGAGTTCAAAATCTCTTCAGCCAAAGAAGTTTAAACACCGACACGCTGGTAATATTCGAGTAAGACCGACTGCGGGCCCGTGGGACAAATTCTCCATAGCTGAGGGAAATCTGAAGTCTAACAGAATAAATACCCCCAAATTTTTAGAGTTGTAGTTAAGAAGGAAACCCTTAGAAGCCAGTGGAAATGAGGGTTAGAGTGTGTGTGTTTGTTCTGCACCCTGCAGTCCAACAGCGCACACACAAGTAATCACTGAGTTTTCCTTCTTCACAAAATCACACGTCTGTAAGTTTGAGTGTCAAATGTCTGCAAGACTAATTACTCTGCAGAGCCAGCCAAACACCTGTCTGTCTGCCCCGAAGGAAGACAAAACAGCCGAGGGAGGTGGAAATAGAGAAAGAAAGGGAGGAAGCGTGTCTATTTGTGTGTGTGACTGTGACAAGCCACCTCTGTCCAACATTTTCAACCTGCTGTTACATATTTAATATGCTGCCACCCTGCATATAGACCCCTCATTATCTAAAGAGTGACACACACGCACACACCTCCCACAGACACTCACACACGCACAAAGACACGCGGTGCGTTTCACGTTTAGGGTCGTAAGAGGAAATGTCACCTTGGTCCCACCAGATGACAAGTGATCTGTAAAAACCTCTGACACGACTACCCCAAGGAATTACAACCACTGTGTGTGACTACGTGTGTGTGTGTGTGTATTTATGTGTGCGTGTGAGAGAGAGAGAGAGAGAGAATGTGAGCAAAATAATTGAGAGGAACAAAAAGAGTCACAAAGTTAAAGACAGGAGAATTGTGCAGAGGAATCATGAAACTGTTTGTTTGATTAGCATATTACTGGTCATAGCTGTCTGATGTTTGTGATCCAGTAATTGGAATTACTGAGGCGCTTGTGTTAAGACACTGGGGATAAAACACATGAGCCTCACATGTGAGAAGAATTTGTGTATGTGTGTGTGTATGCATAGTAAGAGCTATCATTAGAAGGTGAGTGTGAGGCTAGCTAATTTGCCATTCAGCAGTGGCTGACTGATGCTCTGTAACCTTGTGCTGCTGAGGGGACCGGGGCAGTTTTAAGAGCGAACCACACAAGTTGAGGCCGTTCCTCGTGGTGACTTCATTAAAGTCTGAAATCCCCAATCCTCCCCATCCCCCTACACTAACCCCATCCTGTCCGTCACTTCACATTTCTCTCGCTGCCATGAACTCACATTAGGCATGTGTTTATGTTTTGTCTGAATGTGTGAAAGAGGAAAAATTAACTTACCTGAGGCAAAAGAATTGAAGAAGGCAAAGGCGAAGGTGATACACACAACAGGACAAGTCACCAGAGAAAAAGGGGTGGAGACAAAAAAGAAGAGAAAGTTAACTTTGCAAAGAAAAGAACAAAACATGCGTCAACTTTACAAAAGAGGCAAATGGGTTTGTGGTGAATGTTACATTTCCTTTTTACTGACAAACAGATCATTTGGCTTTTTAAATATCCCTCATGATTGAAGGATGTGAGGATAATTCTGCTTTTGTGTTGTTCCCAAGATCTATAAGGTGAGATGGTACTAACTTCATCCTCAGCTTCCCTTCTTTCTTTAAAATCTTTAAACTTTGTTGATGTGCGATCAGTTCTAATCTGAGGCAACATATTTTTTTAAAAAGCAGCGAGGGTTTTTTTGTTGCTTCTTTTTCAGTACAGCATAAAATAAGACAAATGGCTGGCAGGGACGAGACACTACGTAAATGATATAACTATGTAGTGAGTGAGCTGACTTATAACAGCAGTGTGTGAAAAACAGTACGACATGTGCTGGTTAAAAAGTGGAGCCCACCACTGGATAACTGCTCCTTGTAGACCTATAAAAAAATGCTAGATGGAGCAATGTAAGGCTAGAAAAAAAAAGAAGGAGTAGAAGAAGAAGAAAAAAACAAAACCGTGAACAACTTGTGAGGAACATGATGGTGAGAGGAGGGCCTTAGGAAAGGAAGCAGGAAGAAAACAGGGATGCTCATTAGCAGATAATGGGAGGTGTGAGTGTGCTATTGTGTGTAATGTGTGACAGTGGAAATAGCCCAGTATGCCCACTATGCTCTTTCTGTTCCATGTGGAGGGTGAAGCCTTGTTGTGGTTTGAGCAGCGGAGGCCACCTCCAGCTAACAGCTCCTGGTAGACCTATAAATTTACCTTCATAAACAGGAGAGACTGGGAGAGGAAGGAGGTAGAGGAGTGTAAAGGCAGAAGGTGCGGGGGCAAAGGAAAAGAGAAGACGGGGGGAGAAATGTAGCAGAGAAGGGAGTGGGAAGGAAGGTAGCAAAGAAGGAAATTTGACATTGATGACCTCAAAAGGGGTGCTCATCTTTTTTCCCCAACCTTATCTCCTTATACATTCTGTTGTCTCTCCGCATCATGTCCTTTCCCTCTTAATTTCCTCTTATCTTTTCATCACCTCCTCTCTCATTTCTGTCTTGTTCTTACATTCCCTCCTCTTTTTTAATCTTCCTTCCTTCAAGTCATTCCCTCTCCCATTCTTCCTCCTCTCCTCTTTATGTCCTCTTCTGTTTCCCTCATTTCTATCTTGTCATCCTCTCCTAGTGTCTCATTTTCTCAGCTAATTCCCTCAAAGACTTTTTGTTTTCTCTCTTATCCGTTTTTTTTAAACTCCTTTGTATATTGGTTTACTTTTTTAATTTGTTGCTATGTTTCTTGGTAAATTTTCATATCATCTACATAGATACTTTCCTTAAGATTCCACCGACAGGTTGAGTGGCCTGAGGGTGAAAATGTTCGTGACCAGGCTGGTTTGATCATTAGCAGCGGCTCTACGACTCATTGGAGTGACAGGCCTCCGAGGGGTAACCTGTGGGAAACCCCGCTAAAAACCACTCAAGAGGCTTCTTCTTCTCAACCACTTCCCCAGATGGCGCTGGGTCATCTAGGAAGTAGGAAGTAGGGGTCGACCAATGAAAAAAGCTGGCCAGGCCTGTCCCGCTGACCCGTGACACCTTCCTCTCACAAAAACAGACCTAACCTGTCCGTGTGTGTGTGTGTGTGCGTGTGTGTGTGTGTGTGTGTGTGTGTGTGTGTGTGTGTGTGTGTGCGTGCGTGTGTGCGTGTGTGTGTAGGGGGGAGGAATAAGAACAGATGGGTGTCCAGCCACCCACCACCTGCCAGACGAAGGAAAACCTTGACCATCACTGGTTAGGACACACACACACACACAAACATGCACACACACTTGCACACAGAGAAAAGGACTGTCTGCATATTTTAGTGGCCAAATGTGCATTTAACCTTTACAACTTCAACTTTATGGCCAAGACAAGCAACACACAGACAGATAAACACACACGAGTGACGTGGTATTTAATGGCGAGTGTCTTTTCAAAGTAAACTATAGCAAAGATATAGCGAAGAAACTATAAGCCCAAATTAAATAAAGGGAGAGGAAACAGACTCAGACAGCATGCCGTAAAACATCGCATTACTGTCTACAAACTGCACAGAAACGGAGGCGTATATTTCTCCAAATTGTTTTCCCTTGCGAACCCTGTCCCTCTCTCGCTCCTTCTCGTCCATCTATCTTAAGATGAACCCATGAGATCTCTGAAAACGAAGATGACTCCCGTCAATTTTCGTTTTCCTGTTATACTTTTCCAAAAAGTGTGCGTGTGTGTGTCTGAGGGTGTGCGTGTGTGTGTCCCTGTCTGTGTTTAAAGTTTTGTGTGTGTGCTGTCTTTGAGAGCAGCTGGAAACTTTGCAGAGAATTGAGCCTCCAGCTAAGGCAGTCATCCACTATTAGTTTTACTGTTAAGACCATCAGACTCTTCCTTTCACCCTATCACACAGACACACACAGACACGCACACACACGCTGTGGTTTGAAAGTCTCATCTCTTGACTTACGGTATTATCTATCTTAGGTCTGTCTCAAGTACCACAGATTATCTTACCCCCGCTGCCCTTCAGTGGCACCAAGTTCTTCTTAGAGTAACGCTCTTCTGCAAGGCTTTTTCAAGATAACCTCAAAGTTTGATTCAGAAGCCCTCGTTTCGATGTGATATCAAATTAAATATAACTTTATTTCACAGTTTTAGATCCAACAGCATCAAACCAAAGCTTTTTTTACATTTCACCTTCAATCTTTTTTTGTCATCTAGGAGAAGTATTTAACCAAAGTCCTCGTATTTCTCATCTCGACCTTCACGTCATCAACAATTTAGCATCATCTTAAAGCAATGAAAGGGGATTCCACACAAATCGAGACCCGTTTAAAGTGACCAAATCACTCTTTCAAAGCCACGTATCTATCTGTGCTCTGAATGATTTGTCATCCGGGGGAATCTTTGCTACATCTATCTCTGCTCTGCTTTGTTTTTCCTTTGCGTCATCCCCCATTCCTTCTTTTACCTCCTTCCCTCCATCTCTCCCGTGGACCCAGAATGCTTTGAGTCTCTTCCCCTACTGGCTTTGAACTAAGATCAGAGGAAGCATTTTGGCTCTCTCTCTCGCTCACACACACACACACACACACTGCTGCTCACTCAGGTGCAAGAGATCGTCTGCTGTTTTGATTGCGAGCCTCTCCCTGCATCTCCCCCGTCTTGGTCTCTGACTCTTGAGACAATTCTGCTGTTCTGCCTGATGTGTTACCTTTGAAAGTTGAGTCAAAATAAAACATTTTCCTTCATTGTTGGTATTTTTGTTTTCAAGCCGCTGCTGATTGAAATGTCTGTTTGTACCTCTTTTTGTGAACACGAACATGTTCAAGCAATGCCTGCTTAAATGCACTGCAGCTTTTGTAGTACTGTCATTTTTATGCATGCTGCACATGTTGTCAAAGTGCAAAACTCTGCTTTACTAATAACTGAGCTGCATGTAGTTGTCTGTAAAATATGATGAAGCAATAACAGTCATGATAGGTAGCTGGATGATCAGTTGACGGTTTGATTTTCATTTTGAAAGAAATGGCGACAGTGTCATTGTTACGTGTGTACGTATGTGGGTTTGTGTGGGTGTGTGCATGTGTGTGTGCGCGTGTGTTTGTGCATTAAGGTTTAAGAAATGTTAAAAAGTGCAACCAAAAAAAGAAAACAGGTAGGAGGGAAACAAGCTTAACAGACATCTTTTACACCTGTCAGGAGCCAACTCAGCTGTGTTCATACAATATTTATATCTGACACACACACACACACACACACACACACACACACACACACACACACACACACACACACA
>NW_005187499.1:1635053-1641932 GCF_000239375.1 Pundamilia nyererei
ACACACACACACACACACACACACACACACACACTCGGCTTACTCACAGAGTTACGGCTGTGTATATTGTGCAGCTATCATATAGTTGCTGTCAAAGCCACTGCCAATTATGACCATTAGGAGTCCTATCATGTCACTAGCTGTCCCTGCACCACTACCCCCCTGCACCTCCCTCCACCTCCCACTCAGAGACCAGACCCTATAATCTAACCTCACTTAGCTACCATCACACACACACACACATGCACACATAGACAAGCACGCAGAGGCAAACAGATTGTTACATGTGCCGTTTTATCTTTTCCTTCTTTCTTTGCCGTGTAATTTTTTGTAGAAAGAAGCAAAGGGGATGTTTGAGGTACAGACAGAGAGAAGAAAGTTTCTCGAATAAAGAGCTAAAAACAGTAAAGTGAATGTCTTGTTTCAGTCCCTTTTGTATGGATTTCTTTTATATATAAAACCAAACAAACAAAAAAACATTAGCTAGGCTGACTACAGCGGACAGAAAATAGCGCTTGCCAAGTAAAAATTTTCTGCCATTCATTTTCTTTCACTCCCTTTCCTCTATTTCCGTCATGTGAAAACAGCGCTGAGCGATGTTTGCGTTTCGTGGTCTGAATTGGAACAGAAATGGCCATTAAAAAAGTATGGAGAGCAGAGGGAGAAGAACACTGTCTCACACACTCTGGAAGTGTCTGTGCTATACATTGGAAGCTGTCACTGAGGGAGAAATACACATTTCCTGTGGGTCAGAGGATGTGTTTGGACAGAGGTAGATCATCTGTGTGTACAGGAAGCCATTCGCTTCATAGCTGGGGGCTTGACAGTAGTTAAGCCACCTGTTTCGGTTAACAGGTACCTCTTAGTTTATGAGTCTATGAAGACAGCCAGCACGTTAGTAGCTTTATGTTCTGAAGTCTTCTTCCAGTGCTACGAGTATGTGAGCCTGTTTTCTGCAGCTGCTTAGCAACCACAATGTAAAATATACCTTATATATAGTACTATAGTTCAAATCGCAGGTCAGAACATCAGAAGGTAAATAAAAAGCAAAAAATATAATATTTAATTCCCACAAATTAGAACATGAGTTAAATAGATGCCTATTTCCAAAGTCAGAACCAAGTGGACGGGATCACAACTTATACAGCATAACTTCCTGTGAAGTGATGTCACTGTCATTCTGCTCTCTCTCACACACACACACACACACACACACACACACACACACACACACACACACAAACACACACACACAGACAAACACATCACTTTCTTTGTCTGCTTTGCTGCAGCTCTAACTGGGCATGGAGTGTTGGCGGAGCTGGCAGAGTCACCAACACATTGCTGCTGCAGTGCCAGGAGCCGACACTTCTCTGCTCTCTCGAGTGTTTCGACAGCCCGAGCAGGACCCAAACTGGGGTCAACGCAACATTTAAACGAGTGCCCGAACTATTCTGTGGCGCTCTTCTTAGTTACGTTAAGGAATTTTTTTTTCTTTTCTTTTTCTTTGGATATGAAGCAGGCTTGCCTTTTGGTTAAAGCCAAAGCTCGCCTCTCACATTACAAAAAGTGTGCTGCTTCTGGTGATGCAAGAACAAAAGGGGGGGGGGGGGGGGTTACTTCAATAAAGAGGAAAGAAGAAAAAGCAGGAGAGAAAAGGGAAAAGTATCATGTTAAGTTATCACAGCGAGTGGTGATAGCTCCAAGACACACACACACACACACATACACACACACACACACACATACAGGTGCAGCACCCTGTAGTGTCCCAATGTGTGTCATTAGGGCTATCAGGGCCACTCTAGAAGGATTAGAGGACTGTTAGAAGAACAAGGCTTCACACACACACACAGTGACAGCTCACCACTGAGTCGTCTACACCCTGCTGGACACCAAATCCCTGCTCACATATGAGTGTGTGTGTGTGTGTGAGACACGTGCCAGTATCTTGTGTATCATGCTGTGAGCACTGAGCAAAGATATCAGTGTACCGCTGAGCCCCTAACAGAGCTAATCCATCACACACACACGCACCCACACATGCACACACAGAGCAATCCAAAAGCAGATATTACAAGCTATTTTTAAGTGCACACTAACAGAAAATGTGTTAACTTTTACATTTTTGTTACATTTTTATTAATTTGTGGGCAAACCTGATGACCGAAATGTGCGCACTTCTTCTAACTTTTATGGAAAAACTAAAAGAAAATTTGGTTTATTAGTCCCAAAAAATAGTTAAAAATACTGACAGAAATGTATATTACAAAAAAAAACAAAGTGGAAAAGAGAAACAAAAGTGTCTTAACTACTTGTTCGAATAAAACCAGACAGATGGTTCTTTAAATACAGGGGAGTACGCTCACCCACCCAATATATGTACTGACAGCCTGCTTTTCTCTATTCACTGTTTCTTTTCACTTTACCTCTGCCTTCAAGGGCTCCCCAAAATACTTTGAGAATGGGAGGAAGAGATGTAAAAGATGAGAAAAATGGAGTGATGGAAAATGAATGGATAGATAAAATGATAGGTAGAGGAGAAAGGTGATGGAGGTGGGTGTAAATGCAACAGCAGTGAGTCAATGGTTTGGGGAAGGAGCCAACACCAAAGGAGTCGATGTGTGTGTGTGTGTGTGTGTGTGTGTGTGTGTGTGTGTGTGTGTGTGTGTGTGTGTGTGTGTGTGTGCAGGGGTGCCCCTCTTTCAGCTGCAGTTTGGGTTGGGGTGGTCAATGGGGTGGAGGGTTGGGTGCATTAAGCTCCCTTATAGTAAGCTGAGCGCAGTCACTGAGCCAAGGGGCTGGTCATTTTGCTGTTTTCACTGAAGGGGAAAAAAGGAGGAGTGGTAGGAGGTGGGGGTCTCTCTCTCTCTGGTGGCAATTTCCATCTCCCCCCACCCCTTTTTTTTTACAACTATTCTTCTGCTCCTCTGGCCACTTTTCTTCAGGGTTAATACAGCCTACAGCCAGGGGTGGGAAGGGGAGGCTTAGTGGAGGTGAGCGCTTTGAGTCCGATCCAAACCCCTGCAACCCCGAAGGCTTTTATTACTATCAGAAATTGTCGGAGCTCTTCAACTCTGACTGAGGAAACTGAGAGAGACAAGAAGACAGAGGAGATTTGATGAATTTTGTCCTCATGTATAATATAGTTATAGTTTTTACTGTAGTAAAAAGATGGAAAGATGAAAATAACTGCAAAATACAGAGCAATACAAGCAAAATGCTTTCAGAGTTTTTCCACAATATTTTACCATTTACCGCTAGCAAAAGAGTACAGGCATTTTAAAAGTAACACACAGCTAGCTAGCTAAAAATACATGTTTTGATCAATGATGCTGGGACAAACATAGCAAGAGATGAATCAGTAGCAGACATTACTCTGAAAACGGAACATCTTGCTAACATCTCACTAGATTTACTGAGCCAACAAGCTGCTCATTGCAAAGGATTTCAAAAATATACTTCATTTTAAGCTAGATCACATTTAATGTGCATTGAAGGTGGCAGGTAAGAGCTCACTTGCGTTTTAAAAAAAAAACTTTCAGCAAATTGCTCAGAAAATGTATCTTGCTAATTTTGCAAAATGTACATTTGCATTTGAAGTTGGAAGAGGGGAAGAGTGACAAAAGAAAGAGGGAAGCAGCAACAATAAGTGAAAGACAGAGAGGGAAGGATGAAAGCTGTCTCCACTTTAAAGTGGATTAGAGGCACACAGCGCTGAAACAATGGGAGGTGAAAAATCAAATTAGGCCTCCGAAAACATCGAATGAGGGAGGCCAGGAATAGCTAAGCTTCCTCTGTCGCTAATCTGTTGACTCAATGTGAATGATACTCGCTGCTATTCAACAGCCCAGGCAAGCTGTTCTGCTTCTCTTCGCCTCCATGTGCTGCGTTTGACTTCTTTTCTCAGCTTTTTCCTTCAGCCTTGTCCCGTCCTGCCTTTGAGACTTTTGACTTCAAAAGTGCCTTTACTCAGGTAGACCCTGAAGTCAGACGTGAAGACGTTGGCTCCAGAAAATGATAATATGTGGTTACACAGAGAAAAAACACCAATAAATTGGCTGAATGACTGAACCGTGCTGCACGGATCCTCCTCATTTTTTTCTATTTCGCTCTCCAGTGTTTTGTTTTTCGCTTCCCTGCTGACATTCGTGCTTTTCAGCTTTGCTTATTGTACATATTCCATATCTATACTCTTTTCCTTGGATTCTTGTTTCCTTTCATCACCTCCTGTCAGTTGTGTTCCCTGTGGGATCTGACTTCACAGGAGTGAAACTTACATAGAAATATCCTTCTATGTATAAAAAAAGCCCTTTGTAATGAAAACACACAGCCTAACTTGGACTTGGGCTACAAGTTGTTGAGGGTACAAATAGGGTGACTCACAATAACTAGACAGGCTATAGAAAACCTGAAAACCAAAGAAAAATAATGATGTCCTAACTTTAAGTCCCCTTTAAATGAGGCCCATTTTAAATGCTTTTTATGTAACCTCTATGTCCCTATATACTTTTTCTCATATTCCCCTCAAACCTTATTGTCATTGAATACATAATTAGATATTTTTTTAATCCAACAACATGCATGAAATATGTATGAGTATGGGATTACTTTCGTATTGGCTAGCGCAAACCCAGCATCAAGACACTTCACTGCACTCACAGTCTACAACTGGGTGTCTATTGCACTAGAGTTTGCTCACAAAATGACTTTCTCTCCCTCTACCCCTCCCACAGTTCCCAGTAAAGAAGAAGAATGCCCCAGCAGCGATGCATGTTCCATTGTTCACGCTCTGCCTCCAATTTGCTCTCCACATTCTGCGGCCTCGGCCGAGACGTTACGCCGGCTTAAGGGACAAATCGCACACACAAAAAGGGAAGAGAAAAGAGAGAAAGACGGAGGTGGGGGTCGCCGAGGAAAAGATAGTTTGAGAGGAGAAGAGAGAGGGGAGGGCGAAAAAGGGCTAACCCTCTTCACAGCAATGCAATTATAGTCTGCATTTGAAACCAGTGGGGTTTTGTGGCAGCCTCTCTCTCTCTCTCTCCATCACTCTCTGTACTTTAGCGCCGAAGCTAATAGCCATAGCCACAGCAATTTCTACGGTACATGACATTAACATGGTAGCGTGTCGCCGACAAAGGGAGGCATTCAAAGGGACTTAGAAAAGAGCAGCGGTTTCGCCTGGTTAAGTAGGCCTCAACCTGCCAACACTGCAAGACAGACAGAAAGCTAGCGTGTTTATTACCCAAACCACCTAAGGAGAGGAGAGGAGAGGAAAGGAGAGGAAGATAAATGAGTCAGACAGAAGAAAAAGCAACAACATGCCATTTCTCATGGTGTCTGAGCTCTTCCCCTTTAGGTCTGTCACAAGTGGCTCTTTAAATATGCACTGCTGATAGTTGAAGGCATTCACACAAGTCAAAGAAACCTTACCCCCCCGTGTCGAAGAAGAATTTAGACGCTTAAAATCACACCATAAAACAACGCCACAGAGGGAATAGCACACCAAATAGGATTCGGTTTCATTTTACATACAAGTAAAATTCAACATATATCTGGGACCACCAACTATGGCAGCTGCTTTCATTGGTAGAATTCATACAAGCAGAAAGATAATACACGTTGTGGAACTGTGTGTGTCTGTGTGTGAGAGAAACAGGTGGCTGGATTTATAAATTGCTATACAGTAGCAATGATTTTTACCCTCTTTGAGTGATACCCTGACCAATTTGAGTGGCCATGTGTTTGCCTTAATGCCAGATTCTCCACGGGGCCTTGAGATGAATATACAATGAGAACAGTGTGCCACTGTATGATAATCCCTTACACACATATAGAGGTGCACATGTGTGCAAATATTCCACAGAGTATTTCCACAAGATAAAAGCACTTTGTAAACATTTTCCAAATATTTTGGATGTTGTAAATGGATAGTTGTGTGAGTGTCTGCCAGCGCAGTTTTTGCTGCATTTGCTGTAAAATTGTACAATAAATTTGCAATAAATCCAAACTTGTCTTCATCGTCATGCTAAATGGCAGTCTATACTTTTCTATCTTACAGTGACATTGCTATATTGTGTCTGTGGTGATCTCTGTAGAGCACTGTTATAAGGGCACTTGTCTATATTTTTGATAGTAATGCTTTGTGTCTCTGAAACCCCCCCCCCCCCCCACACACACACACACACCCACCCCCACACACACACACACACATAGGAGGATGTGTGAGGTGACACTGGGGACAGATGAGCAGAAGGCAGAATTGGTCAGTGGCTGTGGGTCCGAAACAAAAGACGTTTCCAAAAGAGAACGTTGGGAGGCACAAAGAGAGAATGAAGCGAAGGAGCAAAACGGCTGCCCGGACACATAGGAGGTGGAGGAAGAAGAAGAAGAGGGGGAACAGGCTAAAAAAGCGAGGGTAAACTCCCACATTCAAGCACGCACACATACACACAACAACAGAAGCCCCTGCTTCCATTCAAAGGACCATCTGTGGCTTGAAATGGATGAGTGTTGTGTGTGTTCAAAAACATTTCTGTTTTCATTCTTGTGCCTCCCCGAGTGGGCGGAGCAAAGGGGGGGAGGAAATGAGAAGAAGAGGGAGGCAGGCGTGAAAGGTCCTGCTTCTACGTCCTACCAGCTTCTTCTTTTTTTCCCTTTAAAAAAGGGAAGACCGTAGATAAATAAATGAGAGATACAGGAGTCTGTGTGTGTGTGTGTGTGTGTGTGTGTGTGTGTGTGTGTGTGTGGGGCCTGCTGATCAAAGGGTCAAACATCCTTGGTCAGGAAGAGGGTAGCCTCCCCCTCACCCTAGATGGTTCATCCTAGATAACACGGTGAGGAAGTCCTGCAGTTCATCTAAACAAAGAACACTTAGAC
>NW_005187499.1:1642521-1661372 GCF_000239375.1 Pundamilia nyererei
CACACACACACACACACACGCACACACACCATGTCAATTAATTAAGTGCATGCTTTTCTCTGGCCGTGCATACCAATTACCATGAGATAAATATGCATTAGCTGAAATTATCTTGTCTTGTCTTTTACTCCCCCCCCCCTCCACCACACTACCCCTTTGGCACCCCTGTTCTGATGTTCATGGTAATTTGCATCATGAGTATTTTTAAATGTGTGTTAATTAGGCCCAGGTATTAAGCTTTACCTTGACACGGGACCCGAAGAACGTGTTCAAGTGTTTTTACAGCCAGTGGGAACCTGACTTATTTTAATTAAAGGGTATAAATGAATCGAGAGGCATTTGCATATGGCACAAGCATATAGTAAGACTTCATTTTTTCATAGTTATTATTACAATTAGGTGAAACAGCAAGCAGTTAAAGCAATACCAATATGTTGTTGTTTTTTTTATTCTATATCTCCAATAAGTCCAGAGCCTTTAATTCAAACTTTAAAAGCATAGATGCTGTATAAAACCACTGGCCCACTTTTAAAGCTGAAAAATGTGATCCTTTCCCATAACATGATGCCAGTGGCCTTCTCCAAACTTCCTGCAAGATAATCAAATAATGGGCCCAGAAGTCGATTTTCTCTAATAGGCAAAGGGGCAATTCAAACGATAGACTTCATAGCATTACATCACTCACAGAGCACTCTGACAAGCCATTTACTGACAATGAATTACCTCACTGCCCATAAAAACTAAACTAATGTGAAATATCACATATTTTAATCAACTTGGAGGAGGGGGAAAAAGTATTGCTCTTCTCAAATATTTGGACCAAGGCCGGACATTTTGGAGTAAGGCCTTAATTAAATTAACATGGGCCTATATTTGATTTGTGCCCATTAAAAACTCTGGGCTTTATGGCGTAATTCCTAAAAAGTATCATGAGAGGTCAATGACTAGTGGAAAAGGGACCGTGTGGGTTTTTTAAATTACGTTTGGGCAGTGTTTTATTGTCCAAAACGAAATTCAGGAAAGTGATTCTTCAACAGGTTCTCTTAGTGCCGCTCGGCATTAAATCAAAAAAGGGGGATTCATTTAGTGAGTGTCTGAAAAACGAAGTGAGGAGAAGAGCGGGGAGGATGAATAGGGTGTCTGCAGCTAATACGTTCTCTTTCACACATATACTCATCGCCCAGCGGGTCATTTCACTGGGAACTTACTCTTAAAGAAATCAATTATCACAAGAAGAAATCGAAAATAATTTAAAGAGATAACTAACATGCTGCGAAAAATAAGTTGCCATAGGAGAACTGCAATTATAATGTATCTTTTAACTGCTGACACCGAGCTCCACCGACGCACAATTCAACTGTATAGCAATATGAGTAACTACGGGTTGTCAGCGGAGATGGTCGATGGGCAGTATGGATTTTCTACATGATTTTAAATATTTAAAAATATTTCTGGTTTAGCAATTAACTAATTTTTTAATTTCATTTAATAATTGTCCTGGATTTTTACAACCTTTTCCTTGTTATAAATCCTATAAAAGGCCATAAATATGGATCCTGTCTCAAAATTATCATTATTATTACTATTTTCAGTAATTTTGTAAAAGTGTTTAGGGGATGCAATTCTCAGCAAACGTTGCTCAACTATTAAATACTTCTGTGTGTTTGGGGGGTACTATTTTCAGCTATGGATTAACACAGGTCCCGGGATTGTACATGTAGTTCAGAAAAAGATTAAGCTACAGCATGCTTCTTCAACACAGTAGAGAAAATAATAAGCCAACACAAGATGAGTTTTGAACAGCAGCAGTAGTGTATGGCACAAAGCTGTATGAGGAGTTTGCCAACATGGGCAATTCTTTAAAAAGATCAATTTTTTTGATATTTTTAGTCTTATCGTGAGACCTGTCAACAATAAGAAAACAAAACTGAATACTCTCTGCTGCTATAGCAGTACTTTACCACAGTCGTGAGCATGAATTTCTGAGCCTCATTTGTTTGTGCTGTAAATTTTATTGTGACCCAAATTCATCATAGCTCTTCCATTAGAGTCTCTAACAGACCAAGAGAGAGAAAGAGTCAAAGAGACAGAGATGGAGAGCTTCATTAAGTCAAAGGAGAAGCTAAAGATTGCTTACTGACCGTTTGCCGAGCACTAAATTCTCCCACATAACAAAGCCTGAATGGCTGAGAAAAAGCATGCAGAGTAGCGTCAATGTGCCTGTGTGTGCGTGTCTGCGGGTGAGACCTCTTGTTTCTTGACCCCTGGAGCCCTCAGTCCAAGCTGATCTACCCAGACAGGACCCCCCACTCGCTCTCTCTCTCTCTATCAATTATCATTTGTCCAGATTGAGAATGCATCATCTGCCTCAACTTTAGTGGACACACTTACTCAAAATGCTAATTTTTCCATCCACCATTTTTCCCCGATGAGATTCTTGTCACTTGTGTGTGTGTGTGTGTGTGTGTGTGTGTGTGTGTGTGTGTGTGTGTGTGTGACAGAGGGAGAGCTGGGAAGGCAGGGGGTCTGTCTTATGTATTCAGTAAAAGAAAAGCTGCTTGTCAGCATTATCAGCTTTTCTTCATGAAACCACAGGCCGTTTAGTGTCTTGTTCAGTTCATGGGGAATTGAACCCCTGACTTTGTGCACTTTGTGCCTTGCTCAGATGGACTTTATTTTATCCCTTTTTTTTAATTAAGTAATTTTGTAAGATAAAGAAAGTGAAAAAAACTGTTTTATATTGATCCTTAATCATTCAAGATGAGCTTTGTGGCACAAGTGAAATTCTATGTCTAAAATGAGCCTTGAACGTAGAATTTATAGATTGTGGAAAAGGAGCAATAACTAGAAAACTAGGAGGTCGACAGAGCAAAGGGGATGGGTCAGTTTGTGTGTGTGGTGGTGGTGGTGGGGATTTAAAGGGTGAAAAAGGGGTGCCTCATGGAGGCTGAATGCCACCACCCAGTAGGCCGTGAAATCAGAAACCCTTGCCAACAAGGGAGCCACCCGCACACCAGTCGTCTCTCAGTGTGTGTGTGTGTGTGGCAGTGCTCCGCTGGGGAAAGCGCAGTCATGCAAGGTATCACCCAGCTCCTCCTTCTGCTATCTCCCGCCCCTCCCTGTCCCCCATTCTCCCCCTGCTCCCCAAGGCACTTTACATCCATGTACGTAATGTCTCAAAGTTTCCTGTCACACACTCTAAACTCTAAGGGACTGATGGGAAGCATCAGCATCTTACACAACAGAATAGGGCATTATTTTTTTTTGTTATGAAGCGTAAAAACACCTAATATTTCCAAAGTAAAGACAGGATGTACTAAAAGAAAAAAAATCCCAAAAATCTAATTAAGCAGCAGTGATGTCACTAAAGTTTCATATGTAATTATGGCAGCGAAGACATCCGGTAATATGAAATGATACATTAACCCATGTTGCCTAAAATAGCTCTTTAAACCATTAAGCTTATTTAAGTGTGCACACTGTGCAAAGAGAATAAATAAAGGACATGAATGACCCCAGAGAAAGGTCGCTGATCGGAGCACTGCAGTAAAAAGACACCTGTTTCCCACTGTTTCTTTTTTATTTTCTTAAAGGAAAACTCTTTTCTATTTGCATGTAAAGTTTACTTCCCTCCTTTTTTTCCTTCAATGCTTTTACAAAAAAGTTTTCTGAAAACCTCCCCCATCCTCCCCCCTCTCCCCCTCTCTCTGTCTTTTCTTCTTTAACAAACTCCACTCTTTTCGCGGTGTCTCGGTTAGCGGGCCTGATTACCATGCTGCCGGTGACTTTTCCCCTCTTGTCTCACTCTCACTCTTTCTAAAGGGTACTTAATAAAATTCTGAGTCTGGTCTTGGTGCGTGTGTTTGTGTATGCGAGAGGGAGAGAGGCAGAAAGAGAGAGAGGGAGACAGTGCGAGAGGGAGACAGAGAAAGACTTTCTCCTTGTTTTGTTTCTCACTCCTTCTCTAAAGGGTACTTAATAAAATCGGAGTCCTGCGAGGCCGTGTCACAAAAGCACGGCAAGTCTCTCTCTCTCTCTCTCTGTCACACACACACACACACACACACACACACACACACACACACACACACACACACACACAGCCCTTAATTTCCATTAGAGAAGAGGAACGCAGAGCTTTCACAAACTAGAATCTGGGGTTGCAGTTCATTCTCACTCCAATCTGCACAAGTATATAGTTTGGCCAGACAAAGAGAGTGGCAGGGAAAAGTAACGAGACAAGTACCGTCTGCATGTTTAGCAGCAGATTGCTCCAAATACTGAGAAACAATTATGAAGAAGCTCTACATTGAAAAAAACTCAATCAATTATTATTTATCTGAAGTCCTTAAAAATTCCATCTAGGCTTAAAAATAAATTAGACATTCTTTGCTCCTATAACAAAAAAGTACAATTATCGGGTAAAAAAATATTTAGTGTGGAACTTTTGCCGCCCCCTTTAGGCAATAAGGCTAATTACAGCGTTGCTGTGCGCGTATAATGGATGTCTCAGATGAAGAAAAGCTACACAGAACATCTGCGTTTGTCCTCGATGTTAGTCGCGCTCTTTCTCTGACTGCAACCCTTCTTCTGAATGGAGAAGTGCATTTTTATCGTGATCATTCAAAGTTTTATGTTTTTTTCTGGCTCGGGCTACAGCGCTTTCTTAGTTGCTGTGCCACACCGTCTAACAGTTGCTTCTCTCTGGCTCTACCAAACCAGTCATGTCTAAAATGTCGATGCTGTCACCACAAAAACACTACACTTAGAACTGCGGTAAGCTGCAAAAATATCCGATTCTATCAGCTCAATCAGCAGCCTGAGTGGCAAAGCGTTGACTGTCTTTGCAGTCAACGCTTTGCCACTGCAAAGAGAGTCGAATAAATCATTTTTCAGTGGATGGTGTCTTTATGATGTGACATGGTTGATTTTATTAAAAGAAAAAAGAGGGGGGGAAAGCATGGCAGAAGTAGGCCATTACTGGCACTTATCTGCAGCGTTTCCCCAGTCTGGTCGCAAAGAAGAAAAATGTTTATCCTGTACCTCTCTAATCATTTAAGGGGTTGAGGGATTCATCTGTAACAACCAAATATGGGCTTCCCTTCTGCAGGAAGACTAATGGCTTTTGTATTAATGAAACTCTTTCTTTCCCAGGATGAGAAATTAATCAAGGATAGAGTGTGAGAAGGAAGATATTAAAAGTTTAAGTGGGGCTAAGTAATTAATTACCCTCTCAGAAAGCATCTGACAAAGATAAACTCTTCCAAATTAAGATTTGTTTTTTTTTGCATATACACTGTCCAAAACGAGTGCATCATGAACGGCTGTGACGTGTGCAAGAAATGGAAAAAAGATGAAAGACTGTTGAAAAAAGGTGAAGAGCGGAAGACGCAAATGATAGTAGCAGAGCAGAAGGAGCAAAGAAACAACAGGAATCACCAAACAAGAAAGGAACAAAAGCATGAAAGATGGTAAAAACTTGACGGGGAAAATAAAAAAGAAATGTAAGCCACAACAAGCCTTACGTGAACAAGCATTTACCAAAAAAACAGAACCGGTGAACAGAAAAGTAAACTCAGAGTGGTGCACACAGGGAAGAAACTGTTCTCATCCTTTCCTTGTTCTCCTGACACCCTCCTCCTCCTCGTACCTATCCTTCCCCTCGCTGTTAAATTATTCAGGACCACTTCTGCAGCACGCTTGATTAAGTTTTCATTTCTGCAAATTACCATTCGGAAACACGCCACGCTACTGAATCACATAACCGCTACAAGCTATGAGGCTGTTTACCTGCTGGTATACAGAAAGCAAAAGGAGATATGCAAAGAGAAAACAAAGGCAGCATAAATGATTGCGTTATACCTTAATCATTTCTTTGTATTGTTGCCATCATTACGTATTGCAAACCTCTTTGTCAACACTGCTAATTCTTCAACGGGCGCTCCGCTAAAGCATCTTTCAATTTAATTGCAAATTACACCCTGAGAAGGGGACAAAAGGAGAGGCAGAAACACAGAAAAAAGATGTAGGAGAGGCAACGGCTGCTGTTCCACTCTCTAATCTACTGTACGTGCATAGTGATGTACTGTGATTGCACAAATAGTCAATAGGTCCAATTAGGAAGAACAATTTGAGGAAGACCAAACATTTTGCACCCATTTAAACCGCTATTAGTGTGAATGGACTGTGGTCACTTTTTAACCGTTTGAAGTGTTCAGCACTAGAAGCCTTTATTGCAACTCTGCCTGACTAATTAATTCAACTTGTTTGTCCAAGTGGACCTGTTGCTAGATGATAATAATGAAACTTAAAAGGGGGATTTTTTTTCCACCTGTTCACTCTCCCTGCTGAAAAACCTGTAGATGTTTTCAGTGACAAATGTTCGTCCACATCACATTTTGAGCACAAGTAGTAGTTCAGCAGGTAGAGCAGGTCATCTGCTAATGTAGGTTGGTGGTGTTGCTCCAGTCTGCATGCCAAATATCCTTGGTATATGAACCCCAATGTGTTCTGTGTTAATGTTAGAAAGCAGATACGCATAGAAAAAAGTGCTCGTAAGAATGGGTGTGAATATGTGAACGTGGCACTTGGAGTCCTCAGGTAGAGTAGAAAAACGCTATACAAGAACCAGTCCATTTACCATTTCATTCAGCTGATGTTTCCCTCAAAATTCCAGCTGCTTCCACTGAGTTCAAGCTGGTTTTCATCTCTTGGGGGAACAGGTGGTCGAATGCAGGGGTCTGCTCAATTGTCACCTTGCATCTTACATCTTCTAGAGCACCCTGCAGAGCGTCCTGCATGCAGGCCATCATGCCTATGATCAGCAAGTAGAAGGAGTCCTTTGGGGCGAGGCGAGCAGCAGTTAGGGAAATAGTGGTGGTTAGGATGAAGGACATGCGTGTCTGAGCCATGGAGAGGTGGTGGGAGGCGTACGAGTGAACTGTACATTGTTGTTTCTGCAAGCGTGCTATGATTAGGAAAGGGGAAGGTCCTAAGTAGGGCTGAGGGCAGTGGGTAATGCATATGTTCACATTTGTCTGGTCTTAACGCAAGCACGGCTGCACCGTATGTGGGACAAAGTAGTCTCTGAGGCCCACTGAGGCACTAGGTATCCAGCTCTTATGAATCTACCAAATAAATTTCACAGGAAACCAGGACAAGATCCCCATGGAAATTACAAAGCAATTATTAAAACACACACACACAAACAAATATGATCACGCTGCGTGCACTTTCCCTTTCCTTATGCCTCATTAGCACCAATATTGGTTAATGTAGAGGCTGCCTAGATTTATGGTTAGGTATGTGTGCAGACAGCTAATCAGCAGCAGACCACAAAAGACCCCTCTGTGGCTACAAGATAAAGATAACCATCAGTCCATATACAAACATGCACACACCTGTAGCTAGCAGATAAGGAACGGCCTTTCATGATGGAAAGAACAGCTTCTGATTTACTACTTTGGATAACTGTAGCAAAATGCCTCCTGATTATGCTTCCCCTCACAGTTTGTGTGTGTGTGTGTTTGTGTGTGTGTGAGAGAGAGGGAGCAGTTGGCAGCTGATTTGTGTAGTCTCTCTGATGAAAGTAATTCATCACTGAGTGGTGACACTTGTGTCAGCTGGTATCATGTACAATGTAACGCTGCATCTGTATCGCATTGTGAGCTTGTGCAGCGTTAAAGGCTGTGCCGTTAATTTATGGCCGTCTCCCATGGTGGAACATCTAACACGCTCCCTGCTGTAGAAGCGGGTGGTGGATTAACGGTCCTGCTTCAGTCTTCCTCCTGTCTTTCTCTCTCTCTTCCTCTCTCTTTCTTTGCCTCGCTCTATCCTTTTTAAAGACCGGTCCCTAATTAGTGCTTGTGTAGTCCAGTGATATACAGTCCTCTATCTTTCTGACACATGCTAAAGAAGACATTTATTTTAGCAGCCATTGGTCTTTTCCCTTTGTGGCCCGGACAGTGTCTGATTGTTTACACGCAGTGCCTTTCACTGACTTTTGTTCCTCATTTAGAACAATTGCTTGTTTTCTCTCCTGCTTATCTCATGTTAAATTAGACTGTTTTCAGACCAGCATTGGCTCAGACATTGCAGCTGAACCAATCGCAGACCCTCAGTAGGGATAAAATTGCAGAGCACACTACTAGAAAAACTGTGCAAGATTTTAAATGTGTTAACTTTTGTAACATCCTATTCTGTATACTGTATTAATTGCACTGTCAAAAGCATAAATACTTTATAGCATTTGCAAAAAATCCATTTTGCATGTCCCACGTGTCCTCCTTCCTTTCCTGTTTCCTTTTCTGGGTTCAAAATAAAATCATGTCAATCAATTTAACCCTCATCTCTGTTCATTTGAAGCACTGGGAGCAAAAAGTTGAAAATAAAGACAGGATTGTTTAAAGATTGAGCTGTCACAAAATTTGATTATCAGTGTCTATAAAATAGCAACAATGCTTTGTTTCAAAAGTGTTTTCTTTCCTGGGAAATTCATTAAACTAAATATGCATGAAGGTCAACTGAGGAATTCATTATTATATCATCATAAGAGCATTTTTAACAAATTCTAAATATCGTGGTTATTATAAATATATGATGTACATATGATGTAAATAAGAGGTATATTATATTTTTAAACTGCAAACAGCTGACTATCTGTGGCAAGGACTGCACTGCCAATGAGTACAAAACAAAAAATATTTAGTGGCAAGTCAAAGAAAATTCTGAGAAATTCGCAGATACAATTTTTGCACAACCGTTAAGTTCAGATTGGCCCACATGTTAAAGAGTTCAGGTACATGCAGATATATATATATAATACACATGTCATCATTACAGTAAGAAGATAATCCATTGGACTCCAAAATCAAGGAGATTCCAACAGAAAAATGGCCTCTGTGACCCAACAGTGGACTGGCATTATATTTATGCGATATTTATATGTAACTTCATGACCTGTGTTAAAGCTAAATGACGCACATAGCACCTTTAATCTTTGCCTTTCTCTCTCTTCTGTTTTTTTCTTGTTTTACCGCATCTCTCTCTCCCTCTGTCATGATCTGCTCCTCTCTCTTTCTCCCCTTCTGCCTCTCTCTCAGCGCTGAGGCCATAGATCTCTCTAACAGGCACTATCTGCAGCCCTAAGCCCTAATGAGGCATCATAAGGCGAACAGTTTGCAGCAGCACCGCGCTGCTCTTTTATTTGCCAAACCATATCTCTTCCTCGCCCCCCCTCCTCCCGACTGCCCTCTCTTCGTCTCTCAATTGCTCTATCAGTCTGCCCTGCTCACCATATCTCTCCCTCTCTGTCTCTTTCCACCCCTCGTTCCCTCCATCTCCTCACTCTCTCTCGCTCTTGCTCTCTTGGTCTTCTTGCCATTGTGCTTTATCTCTCTTCTCATTCACCCGTTGAGCTCCACTCTCCCCTGTCGTGGCGCTTTGAATCATATCTGGCCGTCTACATATGCTAAAGCCTGTGTAATTACAGCAGCTCTTAAATAAAGACACGCTCCTAAAGCTGTCGGCTCGAATCACAGCTAAACAAGGCAGGAGGGGCCTCGCAGCAGCAACAAAGCTGTCATAGATAGCTATGGATTTATCACCAGCAAGAATAGGGGGAGAGGGAGGAAGTGGGGGAAAAAAAGAAGATATTTCACATGTTGTCTCACATAATGGAGGGTAAAGTTTATTTATGTTTTTGTTTGGGAGAAAATGAAAACAGATGAGTGAATAGAGGGAAGAACTCTGGTGCAACGTTTTTTTCTCAAGTTGGAATATGGTTAGCTGTTTGAGGGAATGAACTGGAATAATTAACAGTGTCTTCTGAGAAACGGATGTAGGCTAAATAATGTGAAACTAGCAATATGATTCAATGTAATTTTATTTATCTACCACCAAATCAACACAACAGTCATCTCAAGGTGCTTCCCATTATGAGGTAAAGACCTACAGTAACACAGAGAAAACCCCAACATCCCTATGAGCCTCTGTGAACAAGCACTTGGTGACAGTGGGAAGGAAAAACTAAACACACGGTGCGTGAGGAAGTCCCCAGCAGCCTAGGACTATTGCGGCATAACTAATGGAGGCTCGAGGGTCACCTGATCAATCCATTCATCAATCAATAACTATATGCTTTTTAAAAAGAACAGTTTAAATCTTAAAAGTAGAAAGGGTGTCTGTCTCCTTAATCCAAACTGGGAGCTGGTTTCACAGAAGAGGGGCCTAAAAGCTGAAGGCTCTGCCTCCAATTCTACTTTTAAATATCCACAAGTAGGAACCACAAGTAAGGCTGCAGTCTGAGAGTGAAGTGCTCTATCGGATATGGTACTATGAGCTCTTTAAGATAGAATGGGGCCAGATTGTTTAAGACCTTTTGTGTGAGAAGTCTGGATTTATCAGGGAGCCAATGAAGAGAAGCTAATATGGGAGAAATATGCTCTGTCCTTCTAGTCCCTGTCAACACTCTTGCTTTTTAAGGAACTTTTAGGACAACCTGATAATAACTTATTGCACCAGTCCAGCCTGGACGTAAGGACGAATGCACACCTGAACAATGATTCTTCAGAGATCACCACTAGTGTCTATGACCGTATGAGCCTTTGTAGCAAAGTACTGCTCACCTGTAAACACAGCACATATTATCAACCTCCAAACCCTATGTCACTCTTTAAAACAGCACAACGTCACAGAGTCTCAATTCCATAAAACAAAGACGTCTATTCAAGCCTAACATATTGCCCCGGCCATAAACTCCTCCTGTCTCTCAAACTGTAACAGCTAGGGAGGAATTTCAAGCGCCGGGCTTCTGTATATCATCTGTCTGTCTGTTCTCGGACTCGCTCCACGAGTAAATGAGAGATCCATGTGATGGGCGCCTGCTCTGTTTTTCTATCTTCTTTATTTCTTCTACTCCTTCTTTATTCCTGGGGTGTTTGCTTCCCTGGATTTTTCTTCAAGAACTTTAAGCCTCCCCTTTACACCCGTATGTTATTTCATCGATACCATCGTCGCCATACCATCTATGGCTCATGTTTTCCTAGCCGTTTCCTCCACCTGCCCCTGTCTTCCCTGACATACATCTTTGTCTTCTTTTATCTTCTCCTCATCCTCACCCTCTCACTCCTCCGCGGTCTCCCCTGCCTCCTTTTCTCCCCCCCTCTCTCTTTCATTCTTGACTTCTGTAATTCATCAGTGCGAGCAGCAGTACAGATTGATCAGCCTCTAAAGGCAGTGTTGTGCGTCCTGCTGATGTTGCAGTAACCTCTGCTGAATAGCGAACAGTGTGTCTGTGTGTGTGTGTGTTTGTGTGTGTGTGTATGTGAATCGCGCGGAGGGAAAGTGGAGGGGACATTTTTTAAAATGTATTAATCGTGGTGGTAAACGGGATGAGAGTGGTTGCGACAGGCCCATCTTTTGAGGGAGAGGCCATACGTGACACACACAAACACACACGTGGCTGCACACACGCCCGCACGCAGTCGCATTCTAATGTCCCGAGGGTTCAGCCCAAGTGCTTTACACCCTCGCATCAGCCAACAAACACAGACATCTAAAATGCAATCCTTACACACACACACGCACAAACAGACACCACCTATGGGGAAATACAAGGCAATTTATCACTAATCACTAGACACCTTAACTTTGTATTCATCTGGATTTCCTATGATTAATAGCTTTCCGCAGCAAACTTTATCTCTCTGAAAACTGCACTCGAGTGTTCATGTGTGTGGAAGTGCCCCACAGTATAAGCAGACATAAACAAGTGTTTAATTGTTTGGGGAGAGCATGTTGGATTAGCCACAAGATTACCTCTTCTATTGCACATTTCCCCACATTCGACCTCTTTTGCTTTACTGTCTTTCTTTTACTTACTTTGGTTCTGAACTCGATCTGGTCACATATGGGAAGCAGGGGGTTAAATATAAGTATTTTTTTTTAAATTGTGATATAAAGGTTTTTTTTCTGTTCCATCCACTAAAAGAGACAGTAAACGCCAAGTTCAGTTAAATAGTGCATCTCGCTTCAATTAATTTTGCTAAAGAAAACGGTAAAGGGAAATTCAATCTTTCCCAAATGCCTTTCCTATAATCAGAACAATATTTCGTGTTGTAAGCAATCGATTTGACACAAACCATGAGTGTTGAAGGATAAACTTCAAGTTTCTGGAGCAATTCAGGATCTTTTTATTAACTCGCACCACTTTGGCTTTAGATGCTAGATCGTGTGTGGTCGAGCTTTCTGCAAGAGTGGAGAGGAAAAGGAGGAGGTGGAGAAGAGGAAAGAGGAGATGAGAGCAAAGAGGAGGAGGAGGAAGGGATGAAGGCGACAGAGGAGAGAGGAAGCAGGGAAACTGGCGAATGGAGGAGAGGTGACAAGGCTTCGGGGACAGACAGGGGCATGAATAATTTATCAACACTTCTGATGGACAGATTAGGGGAAAAAATGAAGAGAGACGGAGCAAGAGAAAGAAAGGCATGGTGGGGTGGAGAGCGAGAGCGAGAGAGGAAGCGAGATTGAAAGCAGAGGAAGGGGAGGAATAAAAATGACAAACGGAAAGAGAAAGAGAAGAAGAAAGCAAGTGAAGGGTGGAGGGGGCCCACACACTGGAGCTTTTTGATCCTAACAAACCCCTCTCGCCCTGACACCACCATGCCATCTGTGGCCCGCTCTGTGTGTGTCTGTGTGTTAAGTATGTGTGTGTGAGAGAGAGGAATAGAGGAGACAGTGACAAAGGAACCGGGAGACACAAACAGATAAAGACGAGGGGATGTATAGGATGTTTTTTTATGATTTCAAATTCAGATATGCACTCCTCCATTTATGGGAGACGCATAATCAGAAGTCGTGGCATCCACAAATTGTAAGAGTGCGTGAGCAAAGCAGAACTAAAGTCCTCAGCATTTTAGTGGTTGACAAAGAAAACTGTGTCATTTGTTTCTTAGGAGGCAATTGTGGAAGAATGATTTTGAAATAGCGTAACAAAAAGAAACAACATATCTACATATGTTATGAAACAAATGATAGGTGGGTTATTTCGCTTGGAACAGCTGAGTATTCTTTATCAAGCGCGTTAACATGACCGTGATATCAAACCTGGTAAGAATGTGTGTGGGCCCACACTGATTATACACCATTTAACCAAGACCTTCACAGCCATCACATTCTCCTTTTAGGTTATATAAATTAAAAGTGTCAGTTGGGTGACATGCACCTTTAATTCAGGAGGATTTGAATATTTAAAGAGGCCGTGGTTAATTTGTCAACCCTGGTCGAATGTCACAATTAGCATTCTGACCACTTATTGATGTGCGCGCGCGTGTGTGTGTGTGGGTGCGTGTATTGATGTGAATTATGAATGCGGTGATGACAGGACTGGGTTGGCCAAAGTGCCATCAGGTGCTACAGCGCATTAACATATGTACACACACGCACACACACGCACACACACAGAGGAAACATGTTCTGCTTTTTGGTCTTCTATCCATCTTACTAATAGACACAGAACACCTGTATCTCTGTCACACACGCACCACACACACACAGTGTGTGTCCACAAATGTCCACAAATCAGTCACTCTTCTTCACCTGCTTTGACTTTCACATGTTCTTTTTGTCCTTTCTCATTTTCTCTTCCTCTTCCTCTGCTGGCCTCCGGTGCACCTGCCTTTCATTACTGCAGCCGGCACTTTTCAGCTTATACCACTGACCGTGTTATGGGTGTGTGTCTGTGTGTGAGTGTATGTAGTGGTAGGGTCAGCATGTGGCCCGTCGACATTATACCACGGCACAACCACGCTGCAGACAGCAAACCCAGCATGTCAAGTCTTTACCTTCCAACACCACACAAACGGCCGCGACCGGTCGCCCCCGGTGACCAGCCATTACCACAGACCTTGCACTGAGGTGCCGGGCCGGGTCGCAAGACATGTGACCTAACAGTGAGCGCCAATACTCACAGATATGTGCAACGAGCTTTCCTGACATTGAAGCAAAGTCAGTGTTGCCTGGCAGAAATCTAAAGGCTGGCTTGTTTAAAGCTGCACTGCTGAGGGGTTTTATATGAGGGAGGTGCCAAATTACTGGTTTAATGTGTACATTCTGGCTTGTAGTGACACACTTAGAGAGAACTATCATGATGGCCACAAGAGTTCCTCTCAAATTAACAAAGTGCTTTAGCGTCTTTCAGCTCATTGTTTTGGTTTTCCAGCCAACAACTTCAATCTTTTGAGTTCTCACAACCAGCTAAAGCATGGAGCAGTGAAAGTGTCAGAAAAGAAAAAGAATATTCATATTTACCTTTACCGTTCATGCTTATTAATCAATTTTGGGGGACAGTTTTTTCCTTTTTACAGTCTTTATGCTAAGCTATATTAGCAGTGAAGCCAAACAGGGTTTTTGTATGAAATTGTTTTTAATGCATAGCAGAGGTTAAGTTTACTTAATGTCTTCATACAAAAACCAAAGGGAGATACCTTTATCTTACTTTCTGTTACAGTGGGTTTTGATCATATTTCCAGTTAGAGAACACAACCACTTCCTTGCAAATGGTTTCTTTGTAAATTTGCATTTTCTGCTAAGCATGCGTCTCATATTGAAAGGAATGCGTGTTGCAAATATTTAAAGATTTTTAGCGCAGATATTTTTAAACACACAAACAATTTCTTCTTTCTGACTTTTTCCATCTCTGGTATCATGTCATGAAGGGCGCACAGACTAAACACAGTCCAGCGCAGTTACTGTTGTCTTGTCATTTATGGGCCCTGCAGTCGTTCCACAAAGTTTGGCACCACACAGCAAAAAGCTTTAGTTAACACCATCTTCAGTATGATTTGTGAGGTTGATTTTCAATCTTCCCACCACTAGTCTTTAAATTCTGACCCGAGCTTTGTGTGACAACACTCCGGCAATTACACGAAAGCACACAATGGGTCCCTAACAGTCTGCAAAGCCCCGACTAGTGACATCCCATAGGTCATTAGGCTTGTTTCTTAGAAACAAGATAGAGCTAACAAGTGCACAGCGAGGTTTAATACGGTGTCAGTGTTAAGATAAGAGAAAAGCTTGTCTCTGTGGCATGCTAGGTTTATATTTCTTATACAAACCAAACCAAGTATGTAACAGACAGGAAATAGAGCAAGACAAATGAAAACCCCAAAGAACAACAAACTAGGTCAGACGGTGTTTGAAGATGTGAATCTCTCTCGAATGAATCGCCCTGTGTGTAGACGCAAATGATTTCATTTCATTGCCACTTTTTCCACACATATGTGATTAGTTAATAATGTTGCAGGAAAAAAGTCTTGTGAATGAAGCAAGGAGAAAAGAGGTTGTGCAACACACTTGTGCGTGCACGTGTGTGTGTGTGTGTGTGTGTGTGTGTGTGTGTGTGTGTGTGTGTGTGTGTACACGCGCTCCCCTGTTGGGTGTAGAGGAGAATCAATATGTCTTTGAATGAGGGTCAGAAGGGTTGTCTGCCCAGGGAGAGCTGACAGATTTGCTCTCTTTTGCTCTGCTAAGCCCCTGCCTGCTTCTAACACCCCTTGACACACACACACACACACACGCGCGCGCACACAGATGGAGACACACAGACACATATAAGAAAAAAAACAGATGGAAGAAAACACTTGCACACATGGATGAAGCGCTTCTCCAAGAGGGGAGAATTCCGAACATTTTTGCCATCGGGACGTGATATTAGACGTTCCACATCGAAATGAACCCTGCTACATACCCTGCTCAGTGTGTATATGTTTGGACTGCATATGTGGGCGTGTGTGAGACAGAGAGATGGTGCAAGAGAAGGGCGGTGAAAGCCAGGTTTGAACAGCAGAACACGATCTACCAACACCGCCGGCGAGTGTCGTAAATCAGGTCCGGACAGACAATCATGCAGAAACCAAAGAGGAACGAGTGCGACGCCCGAGGACATAAATAAACACATCGAGCAGTAATGGTAATTTAGAATCAAAGTGGGCCTTTTGAATAGTTAGAATTTAAGCAGGGACAGCTGTATATAAAAAATACCTTGTAGGCCTTTCTGTAATGCCTTACTAGTCACCACTTGTCTTTATTTCCAGAAATATCCCTTTGGGTCTCGTGAGTTGACACCCCTTAAATATTAATGGTATTCCCACATTCTATTGCCTAAAATGTCATTCTGCTTTACACTGGGGTATGCTGCAAAGTTATGCCTGATTTACTTGCTATTTTTCAACACATTCACATTCCACGGATCAAATACAGCGGAATTTATGGTTCAATGCGGGCGGTGCGTTTGCTGTCCGCTCCTGTCTGGCGATGGCCAGTCTGCCTGCAGACAGCCCTGTTACTGGATGGTCTACAATGTGGCACAACTGGTTTGTGGGCCACTCTTGGCTTGTGATGTTGTTGGTCGATCAGCCAGCTGTGGTGAGGAGCAAAGTTCTACTGTACAAAGGGCTGTCTGAACAGAAACATGTATGCAGACAGACACGTTTGTTGGACCACATATTACGCTTCACATAGATGCAGTTGGTTATGCACCCCATCCTCCTTTAAAGGCATAAGCATGGCGTTGAACTATACCACAAGTTTGTCAAAGAGTTAACAGCAGTTCACAGAGTGTTTTGCACTGTGCACCTTTGTTTGGTTTGGTTTTCACTCAGTAGATTTTGCTTACTGGATAGGTTTAGGCACAGGAACAAACTTGGCTATTTAAAAAATGGTCAACGTTAAGGTTGAAATTTACCTCTTCACAAAAAAATGAAGGTTAAACAGCGGTCAATGTGATGCAAAAGGGACCTTTTCAGAAGCTTCCATACATTCAGAGTTTGTTGGCACAGATTCAAGAAAAGTGTTTTTGCCCAACTTGGAGATGTCAGCAATTTTAAGAAACAGGCAAAATTTGGCATCCTTGGGAATGTGTTTTATTTCTTCTTCAGTATATTTAAAGCTTAAAGTCGACCTGGATTATGCGTCTCCTGAGCAGATAACAGTTTGTGGTTTTATTTGCTGTTATTAAGGAAAATCTTTTAAAAGTGAATGCAAGAATTCTTGTACAGATAAACAAACATGAATTGACAAAGGGCGATTAATGAGGGTAAACAGGTGTGAATGGGACTTAAGTCTCACAGCAAAAGAAAAAAAAAGTCTGAGTTAAGTAGATAATCACCTCATTTTCTGGATATTCCTACTTACAATAATGTAATTAAAAAGCTGATCAAAGGACCCAAAATCATTAAATAAATCATATAATGTGGACTTTTTACACAAAAGCAACACATATAGTCCTGCCATGTTTCACACTGTATATTATTTCATTTTACTGTTCCTCAATCGCTAAAAAACCCCTATATAATCAAATCTGACACATAGATTCAAGCATGGAAATGTGTGTGTGTGTGTGTGTGTATGTGTGTGTGTGTGTGTGTGTGTGTGTGTGTGTGTTTCATGAATGTTTTCACATGTGTATGTCACTTGCGTGTGTATGCATCCCGTGTGCTTAACATACTAGAACAGCAATTAGTAATCACTCATGGAGCTAATGACATCAATCAATGAGCTTTTAAAACCAGCCATTTGATAATTACAACCATCAGTGGTCACCCATGGATTCATTATAGCGCCGTTTTCTCTGGTAGTACGATGCCGCTCTCTTTCCCTCCTCACTTTCTTTCTGTCTGTCTCCTTTAACATTTCAGAATCATTTAATGAAGTATTACATTTACTGTATATAACTATTTATTCCTTGTGCAGCAAGTTAAGATGCCCCAGCACTGAGTATTTAATATTAAAGCTTTTGGTAAACTTGAACTACAAAGTCTGTCTGAAAAAGGAAAGAAGGTGAAGATGGGAAACTGCGATGACTAGAGACAATCCTGCCTAAATCAGCAAGGAGATTATTTAAGGATGGAAGAAGGAGCTATAATTCTCTCAGAACGATCAAATGAGAAAGGGAGGTTATTCTTTCTTCCTCAATTTCACCGAATTCCCACTTTCACTGACACATTTTACACATTTTACTTTCTTTCTTTTTTCAGATCAAAGTCATCCCTTTGATCAACAACTGATTACTTTAAGTAGAATCTGGAAGAGTACGTTGAGGAGTTTTAAAACTGTGGTTATGTCACTGGCACTGAAGAAAGTGTTTCATCTGCAAACTAATAGAGTCCCATGCTATGGTATTGTTTGGTCTGTGATTTTATTGTTATTATTTTTAGGTGTTTAGTGTCAAGAATGATGTAAATATATAGCATATATAATTCAGATGTTATGGGACAATATTACTAACGTGAAATTAAAATTATAGAATGCTTTTGGAAGGCATTACATTTGTAGGTGATAAACAGGCAACACAACTACATCATAATATGTGATATATATATATAAGAACAATCAGCTAAGATGTACCTCTTTGCCAAGGTTGATTGCTCAACACCTAGTCTCACATGAGGAGAATGGATGAACAGATGGACAGATATGTTCATTATAGCTCCAACAAAAATGTAATTAAATCCAAGAACATGAATGTTATATATTAATGGATGTTTCTAGGGGGGGTTCTTCAAGAAACATAAAAAAAAAACCTTTTCAAATATTCTAAAACAAAAACTCTCCAATGTGTTGCATCCGATGTTAGGACACTTTTTCTGACCTTGACCCTAAATTCAGTTTGACTCAGTGTAAATGAACTGTCTAGAGGACCAGCTGACAACTCCAGGAACTGAATATGAGCTAACCTGCACATCATATAGGTGTGTGAGCGTGTGTGTGTGTATACTAAATGTGTGGGCTTGTGGATGCTCATCTGCGTGTGTTTGTGTGTGTGTGTGTGTGTGTGTGTGTGTGTGTGTGTGTGTGTG
>NW_005187499.1:1661392-1667677 GCF_000239375.1 Pundamilia nyererei
GTGTGTGTGTGTGTGTGTGTGTGTGTGTGTGTGTGTGTGTGTGTGTGTGTGTGTGTGTGAGGCACGGATGCACAATTACCAGGCAGGCGCGAATCGATAGGTGGCTGCTGACAGATGGATTAGCACGGTAAACAGATGATACACACACCGCTAAATTATTCATCTGCTGAACAGTGGGCTGGGTTTCCATACACCCCCGCTGACAGGGGGGAAGCAAAGGAAAGGGGTGTAAATAAGGAGGCTGAAGAAGAGAACCTAAAGAGGGCACTTGGCTGTGCATATGGTATTTTTTCTTGTTTTTTAGCACAATTTCACTGTGTTCAAAATTGTGATGTGATCACCGACAAAGATTATTACGTAGTCTGCACAGCTCTTAAAGAACACACTCGTGGACACATGGGCTCAGCTCCTCTAATGCCTTCTAGATATGCAGAGGCACCACGAGGTCAATGTGAAGTGTCTTGGGATCGCAAACACACATGTGCGCAAACATCCGTTCTTTATCCACATCTTTCTTTGAAGTGCGGGCAAATCCGTGATCATCGACTGTTTATGCCTTTAACAAAGTCTGCAGCATGAATGCAATTTCACAGGCATACAGAAGCATAGCGGAGGTACAGGCAGCGCTGTGGACAAACCTGATCACACACCATTATGTTTGCTGCTGAAGTATCTTTACATGAGCATGGGATGATTCATTCAGACCAGTGCTTTCAGATGACCTTTTAGTTGGAGCACTTTCAAAGGCTGCTTGGTTTAACTAACTATAAATTATGAATTAAGGCAGTGTGCTTATTAAGTGGATGGTGGGACATAGTCTTCTATCTTCTATCTGTTAAGTGATGATGTATGAAACCTGCTTCTGGGTCCAAACTACACTGTACTCATTAAGGCTGTTGTCTTTTTAACGTGTTTTAATGCTTTGTATCTTGTTCTATTTAATTTGAACAAACCCCTAAAACTAGTCACTGTCTGCCTCTCACGGTTTTATTATCACCATTCATCTGCAGCATGTTTTAAAGCTCAGACACAAAATATTTGAATAGGTCAGAAAAGAATCACTCTGAGGCTAACAAAGATTTGAATGGGTACATAAAACTGGGATCAGGATCCAAAACCATGCAAAAGTATATTGCAGAGTTCTGGAGTTTAGTCCGTTTACAGCATCTTTTTGCTTCCCTGCGATTGTGTTTGTCTCTACCCAATCGGAGACTGTCACGTTAACTTTTATTTAGGGGAAAAAAGGTTAGCGTTCACCCTTCAGTGTCAGTGTGCTAATGTCTTTATAGTATCCTAACCATAGCTCTGTATCTAGCCACCACATAGCACACCGTTATATACCAGCTAGCCCAACTTCAGTAAACCCTACAAATGTTGCTGCTGTTTGGTTTTCTGTCTTCATTTATGTCCGAAGTGATAGTAGAGTTGTACCTTTCAGTTCATCAGAAATCCCTCAGTCAGAACATGGTATGTCATCTTTAGATGGAAAGCAAGCTAACTGTTTGCTAACTTCTAATCTTCTAGATGTTAAACTTTATTGTTACCCCCAGCAGTGCAGCCACACTGATCATTTTATTAAAGATGAAAGAATTTAGACAGTTTTTTAACTCTCAGTGATGTCGCAGTGTCCATTTGAGGTTGAGAACTGAAGGAGAGTTTGAACCTGGAAGCGTTTAATGACATCAGACTTAAAGAGCAAATAGAACCTTTAAATCTCTGCACATGCCAGAGCGCACTCCCAGTATTGAATAGTATAGATTCTGGTGTATGCAAATCATATGAGCGTGCACACACAGACACACATCCACACATACTCTGGCATGCATATAAAACATGCATTATTGATTTGTTTCACCTTTACAAGTGACTTTGGGGGCTTTTCCTGCAGCAGATGTTAAGCTTTTGTGATAAGGGGTTAGTGGGGGCAACTTTTCGGATGGAGGAGACCAGTGAGGAAGCGCTGGTGGCAATAACACAAGTTGCCATCAACTTCCATCTTGAAGAAAAGTTATGCAAAAACACACTTTCCATTCAAAGAGTTGGGCCTTACTTCCACAAAGCTACAGGTGCAAATGGATGATTTAGTGGCTCCTGTTGCATTAAAAATAATTATATATTAAATTGCACATGCGTGTGCATGTACTGAAGAATGGGCCGGCCCAGCTTTGTGAAGCAGCAATGCACTGAGAAGCGCTAACGATCTCATACCCCACAACACCCCTACTCACACAGACACACACACACACACAAATCGTTCGCTCGCATCATGGCCGCCATCAGCAGGAACCAATCAGATTTGATGAATAATTCAATATTAAAGAGGGTGTGACCAAGGCAGAGAGGGGGCGAGGAGGGAGTGGTGGAGGAGGGGGGCATTGCCAAGATGTGGGCCTTTTTTGGAAAAGGGCCTGCTATTTGTGTGTGTGAAAGTGAGAAAAGTGGGAGGGGAGTGTGTGTGTGTGTGTGTGTGGTGGTGATGGTGGTTGGGGGGGTCTGTCACAGTAGACTGCATCCACAAACTGGCTGCAGATTAGATTACTGAGGAGAGGAGAGTAAGGGGGGAGGACAGAGCGGAGGGAGAGAACAGGGCAAAGAAGGTGGCAGGATAAGATAAAGGAGAGGAAACGGGGAAAAAAGGAATGTTTTAATACGTCTGCATTAAAAGGTATCTGAATCCTGAAGCTCCTCCGAAGAAAAAAACTTAAAGGTGCATAAAGTAACCCGGCAATCATTTTTGCATTAACTTAGATTCCTTTAGGGGAAAGTTAAACCACAAATTACAGAACGCTTTGCTTGACCTTTGCTTTAAGAAAAAGAACATATCTGAGCTGCTTTTATGACAATTTGCGTCTTGTTGTGCCGACGAGCATTAACAGCAATAAATCAGGTTTGTGTGCTGTTAAAGTCCTGTCACATGCTTTCTTCAGACGAAGCACCGCGAATGTACCAAAATTTAAAAGCCAGCACACCGCAGAGGTCAGTTTGGGGCTATGGCACGCCAGGGTCTTGTGTGAGGCCGATTGTGTGCATTTGTGTGTCCATATTAAAAAAAAAGAAGAAGAAATGTGTGTTGTGTTGCCAGGTGTGCTGCAGTTGTATGAGGCTCAGCGGAGTTTTAACACGGGGGTTTTTATTGGCTGAGCTGATGTCACCGAGGGAACAAAGTGGAATTCCGGAACCAGTGCATGTGTGTGTGTGTGTGTAAAACTTTCATTTTAAAGCAACCACTCGCCTGCAAACTAACATCCTTTCATTTGAGTGTTATCCTTATTACATGCTTCTAGTTTTTCTCGATAAATAAAGCAGCAGTGGAAACAAGCTGGTTATTATATGTCACCGTGTTAGCAGGTGTCCTATTATGGGAGACAAGATGAAATCACTTTTGAGGCTGGAGAATATTTTGCAGAGTGCTGCAGAGGGATTCCTCTCATCTCATCCTCGCTCCTTCATGTGTCTTAAACCAGCTCAGTTGCTCATTTGTGTAACCTGCTCATGCACACACAAACACACACACACACAAAAGTGATCTATGTTGAAATGGAGTGGCTGGGCAGACAAAAGGCTCGACAGGAAGCAACTAATCCTTGATCTGCGCAGCATCGCAACAATGACTGCAAGAGTCACACCAACTGACACACACACACACACACACACACACACATAAGTAGACAATTGCTTCCAGCTACCACCCAGAGAGAGAAAGGGGGTGGGGAGTTTGCATAAAAGAGCGATAGTAAATAAATATTTTCATATTCCTTACAACAAGAAATATGAAAATATTTCCTTTCTTTTTGCTTTTTGTTTCAAATAGAAGCCTTTAATAATTATGTGCTCACATGTTATAACTGCTATATGAGGAAAATATGAGTTGGATGCATAAAGGCTGTTATTGACAGGGAAAAAACGCACACACTCCTCACCCTGGGGGAGCTGCCAGAAGGGCAGAAGGGCTCACACTTGAGGGTAAACAAAGCTACCGCAAGTAGGACAGTCCCTCATGATCTTGTGTGTGTGTGTGTGTGTGTGTGTGTGTGTGTGTGTGTGTGTGTGTGTGTGTGTGTGTGTGTGTGTGGCACACATTGGCAACTGACAGGGAGGCAACATGAGAGGGACAAGCCTTTTAACATCTGGCTAAGCACTGACAGGAAGATGCACACACACACACAAAGACACACACAGGAGAGCAGGCAGGCGAGTCCCAGTCCTAATTATTAGAACACTCTTACTTAACTTAACCCTGCCACTAGACCGTGACAGGCAGAGATGGAAGGTGGTGGTGGTGGTGGGTGGGAGGGATAAGAGTGAAGAGCAGGGCAGATTGTTATGTGAGGACAAGGAGAAGGATGAGTGTTTCTGAATCCTTTCTGAACCCAAAAAGGAATGGAAAGGACCAAAAAAAATACAACGTTTTAAAAAACAAATAAATCAAAGACAGAAAGAGTCCACGTAGAAGAATTTTGCTTGACTGACAGTCAGTCTGTGGGAATTGGGGTGCAGGAATCCCACAGTGATGACCGCTAACAGCTAAAGATGGACCAAAAAAAAAAAAATACACCCCGAACCGAGACAAAATCTGTTTTGACACCCGCTAACATCATCCATCATCCCTTTCTGAGAACTTCATTGCTCTTTCGTCTACAGTTTATTTTTCTCTACCGTGGATTTTTTTTTCTTTTGTGCAACTCAGCCCCAAAAAGAAACAACACACATGACATTTGCTCTGTTTTAGATGAGGGTGAACATAAACACACGCGAAAAAAGGAGGCGACACCAAAAAAAGAACAGAAGAAAGGCGAAGAGGAGGATGCAGAGAAGGAGTCTTGCTGTGTGTTTTAACAGCTGTGCCTGATGTTGGTTGATGGGAATACAGAGAGAAATGGGACTTTTAAACCCGTTCCCTTCAAATAGAAAAGTTTCCAGCGAGGCTTTGAGGTCTAATTTCTGGATTGATGATTAGGAAGCTCTTGAATAAAGATCAGATTTCGTAGGTATTATCACTATCTACCTGTCTCGGTCATGTTTTCATAAGAATTCTTCTGCTTTTATTTCAGTCCAGCAGCTGGGATCTGCATTTCAGCTCAACATCTCACCATCCTGTTTCTTCCTATCTTTCCTTCCCACTGCTCTTTCATCCTTTCTTTTATCTGATTCTACTCTTCCCTCCTTCATACATTCCTTCCCCCTACAAAAATTTCTGGACTTTCTTTTTCCTGCCAAACGTTTCTGCTCCTTTTTAAAATTTAACATTTGTCATCTAAATAAGGCTTTTCACCTACTTTTCCTGTATGTAAAGTGTGTGTGTAGAACATAACACAAAAGAAAAGAAGAAAAAAAGGCAAGGAAGTTGGACTAGGCATTTGGGGTGAGGGTCAGTGTAAATCTCTCAGCCTTGTAAATGTGGAGAGCGGAGAGAATGTCAACAAACAGACTACAGCTGTCACACACTCTTATTGGGAGACACACACACAAAAAAATAAACAGGGAGAGGAAGAGGAAAAGGATGGGAACATGGGGAAAAGATGCAGGAAAAAGAACGAGAGAAGAGAGAGGGAGAGGGGGCAAAGATGATGGAACGTGACACTGACACGTCACGCAAAACTGTCAAATCCCCTCCACAAACAAACAAGTACACTGCAAGGGTGGATTGTTTCATTTGTCAACACTCGCATTAATACCAATCACACATCCCATAATTCCTTTCTCTCATTTACTGACATAAACCCTCATCCACTTTGTATTCCTTTGCTCTTCTGCTAAAATCCCACAGTGTGAATACAGTAAATGGTAATAGCTTTTACCATAATATGACATGCATAGTCTTCTTAAGGCATGATGGGGCCTTTATGTGATGGTTTAGTGGCTGACAGGTTAGCAAGTTTAGTTAACAGCCAACGTGCCTGCCGGTGCAGTGGAGGGATTTAAGGAGGCTTAGCACAGAGTAGGCCACTGTTGCTTGGAGTGGCATGAGGCAAACTCCATGCAAAGAAGTTAGGGTTACATTGTTTTTCGAGTTTTTCAAAAATCTTTTTTTTAAGTGTAGAGCAAAGGAAATCTCGCATTCTAACCTGGGATTAACTTGCATGAGACGTGACTGAAAAGAGGGGTGAAAATGGGTTGAATTTAAGTGTAAACTCATTCATGAACAACAAGATCTGCATCCTCCTGATAGCACTGAAGTGAAGGCATTGTGAGCAAGATAGATAGATAGATAGATAGATAGATAGATAGATAGATAGATAGATAGATAGATAGATAGATAGATAGATAGATAGATAGATAGATAGA
>NW_005187499.1:1667720-1680354 GCF_000239375.1 Pundamilia nyererei
AGATAGATAGATAGATAGATAGATAGATAGATAGATAGATAGATAGATAGATAGATAGATAGATAGATAGATAGATAGATAGATAGATAGATCAGGTGTCTGCTTAAGTATGCCTAATGGCTTACACTAAATTAGAAGAACCTGCTAAATCAAGCACAGCACTAGTTCAGGCAGGCCACAGAGACAATCCCAATCAGCTAGCTCACAGCAGCTCACAGCTCAGTTTATACCCCTGTACACATCCAGTTGATCATCTTCATTTATTTAAGCTGCTTTAACCTACTCAGAGTTGTTGTGCATCTGCAAGCCACTTGGCAACCTGCTTAATCAGTATCATACCTGCTGCCATAACTGCTCTGCTCTGTTCTTTTCCTGTGGTTGACTACTGTGTGCAAAGCTCTGTAAGTAATTAGAGATAACACTGGCAAGCTGGAGTCTGAAATCTAACTTAGGCACCTATTGGAATTTTTTTTTTACTACAATTGTGCAACAAGCAAGTTTTGAACTTAATCTTGTCAATAAGTGACATGCAATTAAGTTAGTATTTTGGAAGGGGAGAAGGATATCAGTACTTTATTAGCAACCATAAATTAGACCCATGTACTATAAATAACCCCAGCCTAGATAAGGTGCAGATTTAATGGCTTACATGGACTCAAAGTTCCCTGAAATTTACAATGTCACTTCTACACTGGATGCACTCTTATGAGCTAAGCAGGACAGTTTAAGCAAACTTCCTTGGAGATCTGAGGATTTTTTAGTTAAGAGTTTAAAACATTACACCCTATAAATGAAAATTAGCATGATATCTTAGCTTATGTATTTGACCTGAGGAAATGCCTGTCAATAATAATGACTTTTTTTAGACCACACTCACGGTCACCACTGTATGATCCTGAACATTAAAAACCTCTTCTTTTTTTTTTTACAGTGGAAGTAAAAAATAGCCTCATGTATGTGTAAAAAAAACAAACAAACACACACACAGAGAGAGGCTGCTAGTTAGCTAATGTGTGTGTGAAGCAGCAAGGGCGCTGTTCTCATGGGATTGTACCAAAGTGTTGTTTGTTCTTTACGCCTCCCCTGGATAGCCAAAACCAGTGAAGGAGAACCCATAATTCTTTGCTGTAAGCAGTGCCTCTGCACATCCAATTGCATTAGAAGCCTATGGTAGAGGTGCCGGCTACTTGTGCCAAGATTTAACCTGATTAGATACAGATTCAGCCGTTCCAAAAGACAGCACAGAAGCCCTGTACCCATCTCCCATTCTGTCTCTGCCCTCGGTCTTATTGCTCACGAATTATGAGCACATCGTAGTGTGTTACTCACCATTCAGAGTTCTCTTGAGCAAGGCAGTGCAGGTGTGCCTTAGTGCTGCCACAAACAGATGTTAAGCTTCACGTGAAACAGGCCTAGATTTCAAGCTAAATCTGGAACATAATGAACCTCACATACTCTGTGAGATTTTTCTCTTTTCCTTCTCTTTGTTCTCGTTTCCTTTTCTCTTGCATTTTGTGCACTTTGATATCTTTCTTTTCCTTCTTACCCTCCACCCCTGCAAAAACCACTGGGTGTCATCTTCCCAATTTCCTCCTTTCTGTTCGTCCTCCCTCTATTCCTCTCTTTCTCACCCTCTCTGTCTTTCCCGCAGTGGTCTTTTTTATCGGATCAGTCTCAGGTCGTCGCCTCTGTCTCTCATGTGTTCCATCAAGGATGCATCCCTCAAACACACACACACACACACACACAAGATCAAAGATGGAAGAGGATTGGGAAAAGAAAGAGTGTAGAAAAAGCCGACAAAGGTGAGACACTGTGTTAAGTTAAAAGAAGAAAAGCTGAATAATTAAAAACACCAAAAAAGGGAAGACTGCCTAAATTATACACCATAAGCACGTCGCCGTCTGCCTCTCTCCTAATTTGTCACTGGGATCCGATACAGCTTGTTGACATGTGTAGGAGCTGTCGGCGCTCATGCTAAAAGCTGTTTGTGGAAGAGTGTTTGCCCATGCTTGCGTATTTGCGCTTGGAATTCTTACAGCTCCTCTTCCACCTTCCTTTTATTGCGCGCACACACGCAAACATGGCTTGCCAAGCTTTTGGGTATGTGGGTAAATCTTTTGGCAACAGGGCTGCCAGCGTGGAGCTATGATGAATGCTGATGGCAAAGAGCATGGCCGGTCTCTGAACCAGTCACTCACACATGCACGCACACACAGACACACACACACACATGCTCACATACTAATCAGATTCCCAGTGCATGAGGGCCAAATGGCATCCTTCCACTGGTGAATGCTAATGTGACCAGTGGAGCTTGTGGGCTTTTGAAACAAGGATATAGGGAAAGCTGGGAGATATGATGACAGGAAAAACATTGATGTGATTGTTTATTGGTGTGTGTGATGCTAATGTGTGAACATTTGCATTCTTTTACACACTGCAGCAAGTTGTACTTTGAGTTAGTTTAGAATTACAGTGGACTCTGTGTGCCTGTATGTGTAAATCTGTTTAGTTTGCAAGCCTTACTATTATAATTGCATGTAGAATAATGGGAAAAATTTGCCCTTCTGCATCACTGTATCAGTTTGGGTGTTTTTTAATGCAAGATTATTATGTTTTAAGTTGTGATTTTGCCACCTGTCATATCTGAAACAATATATCTAGAACAGGTTTAATGTATAATGCAAAAAAAAAACCTGGCTCAGTCATTGCATGTGTATAAAGTTGTCATCGTACAAGAGCAAATGGGGATTTATTCGGGTTTATCCTGGAAAACACCCTTAGAGCAATAATGTGTTAGATATTTTCAACATGGTTTAGAAAGGTGACACACATGTCAACGTAAAGTGTTTGAGTGTTGTTCCACTAGACGCCTCCAACACATTACCAATGCCCCAGTATTCCTGGTTATAGATTTTCCAGGTGCCTAATTCAGGAGGGATAACTACAAATGGATATTCTTTCACTGTGTGTGTTGATAAAGGTTGAAAGCACCAGTCCTTAATCCCTCATTAATGTTAGTACTGTATGTTGTATGCTCATACTGTTAGGTTTTCACTAATTTACTTTTTCCTGTGGTTTGTCACACTTGTGCTTGCATAGTTTGATGTGGCTAAACGAGATGTGGAACAGATATGAATGGTTACTTACAGCGTTCAATGCGGTCCTCAGGACTGGATGAAGTCTCTCTATCAGACAGGAGGCCTGACACAGCGAAGATCTTTTTCCCACTGTCTTCCACTGCTTTCAGGGCGCTGCTGGGGGAGCCCCCGGGGGGGATCTGTGCACCACCAAAGTCGTACTCTTTCCCTTCAGCATCAGAGTACCGCAGATGGGGTGAAGACTCTGCATCTAGGCACCCTTTGAGGCGCTTGGCTGGGGTGAAAGCAGACTGATACCCTCCTGGTGCCCCATCCCGATCTTCTGGAGGCGATGCAAAGGGCCGGAAGGCGCCAACGCCGCTGTGATTCAGCATGCTGATGGGCGAGCAGTCCAGGTTAGGTGGGGCAAACTGATGATGGAGGTGAAGGAGGGATGGAGGAAAGTCCCTATTGGGAAACCCTGGTGGGACAGCGCCTTGGCGGTGGTACATTGACGCAAAAGTGTAAGAGCCGTTGTTGAATGGCAAATGGACGTCTTTCTCCACAGAAACTGGCACACCAAAGGGACGCGGCTGCTGGCAGGGAATGGAAGCATCGCGAGAAGCTTCAGCTGTGGAGGCCAGGACCATGAGAGCTGGAGAAGCCAGGGGATTGGGCAGGTAGGAGGAACTCTCCATCTTGAAAGCTGCCCGGTGGAGGTCCATGTCTGGATTGACAAAGAAGGCTGCGGGAATTTCAGAAGGAGGAAATTATTCCTCCTCAATGAGATTAAAAACAATGTCCAAGACCCTTGGAAAGGGTCTGAAGAAGTAAGGGAATCCGGGTTGGAGACTTGAAGGTTTTGGCTTGTTGAAGGAAGGGGCTCCAAAAACAGCCCTTAGTGAGAAAAGAGTGTTTTTGAAGAAAATGAAGACTCAGCCAACGTCTGTTCAGATTAGCTTGAATTCAGTTCATTTCTCTGCAGTGGAACTAAAGTTTTCTATTTTGCCTCTAACCAAATAACCAAACTCAAACTCTGTTCAGTTCAGATCATTCCATGCCTCGTATATGCCATTGGGCATGTTCTGTCATTCACTAAAGTAGCAGTCTGGATTAGGTTAGTGCTGATATTAAATACAATGACTGTTCTAGATAACGTTTTTTCCTCTCTCCTTCCTGATTGCTGGATTTGTTGGTTAAGTTGAATGTTCTGGGACAGGTGGATATCTGTAGGTCGTCAAAGCCGATTCCGCGTCTTCAGGGGGGTCACCAAACTGAGGACACACAAAACACAAGCATTAGATTTCAACTGAGACTCAGAGCTGTGCATAATGTTTCAGATTCAGTGCAAAGTAACCTTTCAACTGAAAGCTTCCCATAAACTAATTTAGATATTCAGGTATTTACTTGAGACTTCTCGTCAATTCCGCCATTTTTGATAGTTCAGAAACGTCCTGGCTGTGCCTGCAGAGGGCTTCAAATCAGCTCATCTGTTTCTTTATATCCACAGTAAAAATGTAAATCCCTCTGCACACCCTCTCACATTTATCTTAGACCTCCTCATCTTTCCTTAATGATAGGTACTTTCAGAAACAAGAGGCGTGCTGCTTTTCCAACAAAGATCGATGCCTTGCTCTCAGTATGTATGCAGTGGAAAGGAGAGGAGCTGAGTGGAAAATTTTTAATAAAGAAGCTGCTGGAAGCCAAGGCTTGAATTCAAAGCCTTTGGGGGACAGAGTGTTCTTAAGCACTGTTGTTGAAGCTACAAACTCAAAACCTCTTGGGAAAAAGTGTCCTCGAGTTGACACTGTTGATCAAATCCTGTAAATCCCTGCCCTTTGACAAAAAGCCAAGAACTTTTTCAAGCCACAAACTTCTCTCAGTTTGCCCTCCTCTTTTTTCCTCCTTCTCTTTAAAAAAAAACTTCTATAAACTGTTTCCACATCACATCTTTCCATTACGATCTCTGCAAACCTCTACGTCTCATCTCTTTCCAAATGCCCCCCTCCTTGTCCTCCATCCTAATCTATCCATCCCCTCCTCCTCTTCTTCCTCTTCTCTCCATCCACATCTCCTCCTCTCATCTCCCTAGCGCCAGCTATTCTCCCTCCCTCTTCCATCTCAGATCTTGGTCTAAGCCGCTTATTCTTACCATCTCCCAGGATATTATTGGACCAGAACCACTTGTCTTAAGATAAGGACACACACACATCCACACTTCCACCCACACCCACACATGTGATAACAGCCTGTGTGGCTCAATGTTCAGCTCAGCGCCCCGACTTGGTGGGGCGAATACACTCTGCATCCTCACAGGCTATGCTACCCTATCTCTCCATCTAACCACTTTTAATTCCCCCCAATTTTAATCTGTCCTCTCTTTCTTTTTACATCTCTCCTGTCAATCTGTTCTCCTCTCATCCCTCCCATCTCTCCCTCTCTTCCCCATCTCTGCCTCCCTCCCTTCTCCCTTGAGTGATTCAGATGGGTGATATCATATCAGGCCTCGCCATCTGCCATCCACGAGCCAGAGGAAATCTGACTGAGTGAATAAATTAGCCGTACTTGACCCCACGACCTCTCGGCATCCGTGGCAACAGACTAGAATCTTTCCCTCCCGGGGATTAGATTGTAGCATGCGATTGGTCGGACAGAGGAACGCAGAGAGGCAGCCGATGAAACGACAGCATAACACTGCAGAGATTTTTATCCCCAAAGGGCAATTTGAAGGTGGCTGCCTTGTTAAAGGTCCAATATGTTAAGATTTAGAATAGGTAAAGATGTGCTTGTTACAAATACGCAGCGGTGGGATTTAGCGCTAGATTAAGAGAAAATATGCATAATTTAACAGTTTATCAGGAGTGATATGACGTGTACCATGTATATGTATATATTATCCCCCCCAAAAAAGCAATCTAAAGTCTCACTCGTGCCATCAAAATTCGACACTCATGCAACTTAAAAAAGGTCAAACGTGAAGCCTTGTGCATACATAAACACACAACAAATACAAACTCACACAGTATCAAGTAGCAGCCTCTCTAGACAAGGTTCAAAGCTGTGTTGACTAGCAGCCAACATCAAAGGAGAAACTCCCTGGGAAATGAAAGGAGAAAATCTTTTATAGCTATCAGCTGTCCACAACACTCATTCAAATCAATTTCCAAACCTGATCTTGGCTTTGGCACGCTGCTCTGCCTCCCACACAGAAACACACACACACACACACACACACACAAACATGCAGAACAACAACTGCCAAGAGAAAGGAGAAGGCCCAGAGACAGAGAGATTGGTGGGGGAGATGTTTTACATTACCGCAAATGTACAGTAGACCAGCACGGAGTGTTGAGAAGGGCTTACAATAACACACCTCTCTGGTCTGGACTGATGCCACAGAGTCGCATTACACGCCTCACTCCTAGCCCACCAACGCCCCTTTCCACGCTCTCTCTCCTCTATCGCAGTCGATACAGGAAATAACACCTTCCATAAGTGACCACAACAAAACTTGCTTTCTTTGTCCCACAGCTTCCTCTGTCTCTCAGTATACCCCCTCTCTTTCTCTGCTCCTACCCACTGTCTTCACGCCGTATATCAGATCGCTCTTTCTCCTCTGTAACCTCTAAAATAGGAGTGTGTCTGAGGTGTTGATAGCAAGGTAATACACTGATAAGTACTAAGATATTTCAATTTTATTATCATTACCCAACAGGCCGGCGGGCAGCGAGTAAAGGGCCGCCAACGTGAAGCAGCCAATCCAATAAGAGAACACTAGATATTTCCTTACAGGCCGCAGCAGGAGAGGAGCGAGTCGAGGGAGGGCGAGAGGAGAGATGAGGAGAGATGAGGAGAAGGCGGGAGATGAAAAATTAGAGGTGAGGAAACAAGGAGAAGAAGAAGAAAATAGATAAGATAGTGAGAGGTGAGGAAGACAGAGGGAAGGAAAGGGTGTGATAACAGAGCAAAGGGTACATATCTCATCTCCCAGGGTGACTCACATAATCTGGCTGCTTTCTGGCTTGGTGGTCCTGCATACGCACAAAAGCATGAGTGTGTGTGTGTGTGTGTTTTCGAGGCCTTAAAATCTGTGTATTTGTAATATTACATGAAAAGAAGTGTCAAAAAGCTTTTTTCTTTTTTTTAACTTCATCACTAAAAAAACAATCATAATTCTAGATGACATACACCTATGTATATCATCAATATACAAGCGCAATTACATCTAACGCAAATATGCATAATGTCGGTCCGTGCCACTTACAATCCCATTTGCCATTGATGGATACCACCCACACAATGTCTGACACCGGGTATATGCATTTTATAATAGAAAATGTCACAGGGGAACATTTACCACGCTGTCATAATTTGATTACAGTGTGCAAGAATGATACAGCTGTCAGGGCGATATTAAATACAAACAGCAAGAGGGGCTCTTCACGTCGAGTCTGCACTTTAACTGACAATGTTGCACCAATCTGCGAAATTGCGGTGTCAACAACAATGTGCATTTACATCATTCTGAGAGGGAATCTTAGTCAGAAATGATGAGTTACTGGGAGGTGGGCAGCAGGTGGAGTCGCAGATTCCACATAGGATAACTGGTGAATGTGGCCATAAACGTTATTATTGGTTTCTTAAGATAATCATTGAATTTTATATGATTGCTTTGTTAGCTAAAAGAAAAAAAAATAAGAGTTGGAGACATTTTAATGGTGGAATCATGAATGCAAGACATCACTTCAGGTCAGCCATAATCTGACGCTTTTCATAAGTTAGGATCACTATCTCTGCCGCCCAGATGTTGCAGTGGATTACCTCATTCATCAACATGTGGAGTATAGAGACCTAAACAGCTTGGAATGTTAGGTTCAGAGACGCAGGAGGGAAATTGAGCTCCAAACAACTACACTAGTGACAAAGAGCAAGCTTTTTTTTTTTTTTTTATCGGAGCCTTCCTTTTTGTTGACTGCTTGGAATAAATATTTTTCCCGCATGGCTGCTTTGAGTGTGTAACTGACGCTTTTTTGCTGCTCCAAAGCGGCGCTGAAACTTGTCAAATCAAGTTTTCCAATGTGCCGACTTGAGTTTTGGAATGGAACGGAGAGGAATCCAATTGTTGTTATAAAAATATCCTGTCGACTGTGACTGGTGTGTGTGCGCGCGTATGTGTGTGTGTGCAGGGGTATCTGCAAAACTATCGGGAAGCAAAGCAGTTTTTTTTTCCTCTCTAATGGAGATGGAGAGAAAAGCAGTCAAAACCGCAGGCCTGTCTAAATGTCTGTGTGTGTCTGTGTGTGTGTGTTAGCGTGCACCTCCCAGTCGGTGGGTATATTTAGAGATTGTTGACAAGCATGAAAGTGCCACTCTTACATTCTATTACAAGACAGGCCAAGCTGTGTCATTCATCGCATCTCTGTGGTGGACACACACACACACACAAACACAGATTCACTCACACATACCAAATCATGTATGTATAGACAAATGAACGCTAGAAAAAATCTACACAAAGCCATGCAGCATAGTTTAACAGACGCCTCCATGCTGAAGTCCTGGCTTTTGACTTTAACACTGTGAGCATATTGTGTAAAAGCGAGACAGCAAAACTCAGAGAACAAAATATTATCTGACACTTCAGATACAATTTACAGCTCTTAAAATCCACCCTAATCTTCTGCAATCTATCCTGAAAGCTTTGGTACATCATGTTTTAGCATAATCATTTCAACGTACACTATTAAACCTCAGCATGTCAGCACAGTTAAATAGATGCTACATTAAAGGTTTACACACAATATATATATATTTATATTTATTAATTATATCTAAATATCTATATTCTTGGTAGCAGTCATTTTCATAGATATGAAATCAAACATGTACCCAAAAAAATCATAAAACACACACTATATCTCTGATCTCTTCGGGTCACAGTTTGGGGCATTTCAGTAAACAGGGATAGGTGGCTTTTTAACTAAGCATCCACATAATGTGTAATTGACACGAGTGCAGCTCTGGTGCCTTCTCTGAATAAGTCATTAACATAAATCTGTGCTGCCAGAAACGACAAAAGCTTTAAGCACAAACAAAGCTATAGGGTAAGACACACTGAGAGAGCACTGCATCAGCCGAAAGTAAAGACAAAACACTGCTATTTAAAACCCGACGGTCAGATATTAAATATTTGGCTCTGTACTGCTCACATAGAGGGAAACATAAGTAAACTGTTGGCTTGTATAAGGACAGTGTGCTTGTGCGTGCATTTTAGCATAAAAAAGTGTGAGCTGACCTGCATACAGGTCCGCTCTGTATTCCAGACAGACAGCAGTATTTGTGCTCTAGTAGATGTTTGTGTGTGTGTGTGTGTGTGTGTGTGTGTGTGTGTGTGTGTGTGTGTGTGTGTGTGTACGTGCGTGTGTGTGTGTGTGTGTGTACATGCGTGTTTGCTGATGTCCAAAGCAACAGTCGATACTATTGAAATCTACTCATTCATGTCTGGCCGCGAGGCAAAGCTCAAACGTCCTTGTGAATAAGAATCACACGCATTTATCTCTCTCCTCTCTCTTGTTCTCGCTCATATTATTTGTCCTTGTCTTTCCGTTCGCCTCTAAAACCCTAATTTTGTTTCCAAATGTCTTTCGAATATCTCTTCTTGTGTTTCTTTCCTCCCCTTTTTCTTCTTCGCTCATCCTTCTCTGATATGAAATCTGTAGCCACATTATTTGCTGCAGTCAACAGCTGCTGCAGTTAACCGCAGATGTATGCATCAGCAGTGAAAAATATTGCAGTTAGATTTAATAAGAGGAGCACGCGCACACATACAGATATCATCTTGGGGTGGATAATGACACAATATTCACCAGTAAAATCAATAATGATTGGACAAGAGTGCAATGTACTCTGTAGATTTTCTTGACTTTTTTTCTCGCTTAACCATGAGCGATTTATTCATTTTGTGTTTTCTTTCCAAATGTTTAAATGCAGAAATAAAGAGAGTCTGTGTGTTTTTTTGGTCTTTCCCAGAAGCTTTCTGTGACATTCATTCTGCAAAGTAAAAAAGGGATTTCTTTCTCAAATGAGTCTTTGTGATTTCTGAGACGCAGAGTCATGGCCTGCACACAGAAATGATTCTGGACCTGTGGCAGGAATTTTTATTCATGACAGCAGCAGCAGCGAGGCCTACTTCAGCGGGGCCAGCTAATTTCTGGTGTCAGGCAAGGCTAAATGAGAAAAGCACACTGTTCCATAGCTCACGGATCACCATCATCAAAGGTAATTGCTGGATTCTTGGTTTAACAAAGTATCTGCATGTTGTTGTTTTTTTGTTTGCTCGAATAATGTTGTTAATTTTTGGATGTATCAAATTTGATGCACATAAACACAGCTTTTCATAGAATTAAACATATAGACCACCCTGTGCTCTTTAGTTCTTTTAAACCACTCCCTGTGCTTTATCTATGGTGCTGTTAATATGGAAGGTGTACCTGAGTTTATGACAGTGAAGTTAAAACCAGAAAAGACCGTCTTCTGTTGAAGACATAATCCTTATAAATTCTGACTTTTCAAATACAAAAGAGCCAAACAGGTGGCATGCTTGCTCTCCATCCTGCAGGAGTGGAACTGACTGTGTGTGGCACCAGCCACCCTCCTATGAGTCTTTATTGCTGTGCCGGGTTGTACAACAACAGCCACTAATCTAGCAGGCTGGCAGGCAGACAGGCGGCTGGCCGGTTTGTTCTACAGGCTGCGTGCAAGCCAATTAGCTCCAGTTTAACAAGGAAAAACTGTTGCCAGGTACACTGTTTTCACTTACAGCTTTTGCTGCAATATAATCCTCTACTGTGCAGTAAGTATCAATGATATGACCAGAGAGAAACTTCTGTTCACGCCGATGATCCTTTCTGCTCATCACAGAGGTCAAAAGTCGGCCTCAGGCGGCAGGAGGATGCTCAAGCAACAACCAGATCCTTTTCTTATCATAAGCCGTCCACAGAGCATAAAGTGGCTATGTGGATATCAGTCTGCTTTGTGTGCAGATTTGTAGATGTGAAAAGGCGACGCTTCTGCAGGTGTGTGTGCACATTTCCACACTGGCTGCTTAGATCACCCTCCCTGTATCAGTCTTGTTTCCTTCTTGCCTGGATGACTCGCTGGCCGCAGAGAAAAATGATAAGTAGGCTACACGAATAGCGCCTGTGTGCAATCGATGGACGCAAATGCACCAACGGTGTCTTCTGGGGAGGTGTGCGAAGGAGAGAGGAGCGAGAGAAAGGGGGGTGGTGGGTGAATATTAGCTTATTTTCCAAGCAGGGAGCCTGTGATCCGGTTCATAGTGTAATTGACGGATAGGGGGGAAACCTGAGAGAGATATGATGTGGCGGCTGGGCGGGGGGGGGGGGGATTGGGGGGGCAAAGGTGGTGGTGCAAGGGGATAGAGAGAGACGCACAGAGACACAGAGCAATATGGAGAATAGAAAGTATCTGACACCCGACACAACTCTCTCCCCGCCACCACCTCCTTCTCCCCATTAGGCTAATTCTTTGACTTTCTCTTGTTGCCAATAACGTCTCCAAGTGATATTTCCCTCTATAACGGCATTACCAGTGGCTGCCTTCTCCAATGCAATCAAACCATTAAACACACAGTGCCGCATCCCCTCCATGGAGTGATTTCCGTCCAGCAGAAAAATGACTGAACGTGAGCTACTCCCCTTTCCTGTCATCAATAAAAGGAATAATTGCATGTTTGCAGAAAGAGGATAAACTTTAAGACTGCACATGAATTCTCATTTGCTGGTTGGTAAAAGAAAAAATAATGACATCAATATTGGAGGCCTGTATTCCATATAGGTCCTTAATATGATTTAATAATGCTTCCATAGCTAATAAAATAGACAAAGCACATTCATTCATGTTAAAATATCTAGTATGATTTTTTTTCTTAAATATAAATCGATAGATATGATGACATGAAAGTAATTTGTACAAAAAACAAAACAAAAAATATATAAAATAAAAACTTTTGCTTCAAGTTCAAATATGAAGTATTATACAAATCAATCAAAACCTCCTCATAAAAAAACAACTCTCTGCATTGCGGACAGGCTGCAATTTCCAGGGAGGGAAAACATTTGGTGGGTTTTGATAAGCGCGACAGCCCTACAATATCCAGCCATTAAATGATTGCATCCGGCTCTCCGCACTTAATTACGGTGATTATATCAGCGCTAACGCGACAACAATGACACAAAGTTTTAAGATGCAGACGGCGCAGGACGCACTTTCTCTCCAAGGAGGGCCTCGCTCTCGTGTCTGCGTGTTCAAACACTTGTTATTTACCGGCGACGCGTTTATTTCAATTACCCGTCTGCATGTCAAATAAGCTCCAGTGTTTATTAGCACAACAAAATATAATAAAACGCACTCTGGATTTCGGATGCGTGGGGGGAGGGAAGGAGATGTCGGATAAGTGGAGAAGGACCTGGTTCTGCTTTTAATAAAGAATGAGGAATTAGTGCATATTGATAGGACTTAATAAACCGGGG
>NW_005187499.1:1680374-1687106 GCF_000239375.1 Pundamilia nyererei
TCCACCTGACATCTTTGGGGGAGGGGGGGGGGGGGAGCATCATCAAACTAGTCGAGACTGAGCGGATCGTGGTTAATTTACTATGGGAGAGAGAAGGGGTGGGAGGGGGGTGTTAATGCGCGCGTCATGACGCCTTAGTATTTCCAAATGTGAGAAATGGCCTCTGTTTGGATGAGAACGAGTTTGCGCGGATCTGAATGACGGTGAATTTACAGCGGGTTTATTCTGGGAGCTGTTCACAATGAAATGAGAGGTGGGGGAAAGTTGGAAGGAAAAGAAACGCTTCTTGCAACAAGTTACAGTCCCGCCTTTAGGGGAAAAAATCTTAATTACTGTCGTCCTCCAGAGAGACGAACAAATAAAACACGGGAAGCAGCAGAAAAGCTTCTCACACGGCGGCAGAGGCGCACAGCATCTACATCTGATTATAGATGTGATTCTGGAGCGATCAGCGGTGCCGCAGTGAAAGCAAAAGTTTAGCCGGTTTCCTGATAATTAAGCAGGCGGGAGGCTTTCCTTTTATTCGGAACGCGGCGCTTCTCTGGATTCCAAATGAAATAACACCTCCCCTCCCTCCCCTGCAGCTATCGATCCGGGAAAGAGGTGTGAAATGGACATTAATTTTTAGTCCACTGCTCTGTGCGCAAAGAAGGGGAGCAAACGAGATCAGCGGCGAGCATTAACAGCTGACTGCTGAGGGAGAGGAACACAGAGGTGGCAGGAGGAGGGGTAGAATCAAAAGCGCTGACGAATAAATCATCTTTCGTTAGTTTTCCCTCGAACTCGACACTTTTCCTTCTCTTTAGTGCGCCTGCAGACTTTTTATGTAGGAAGTGCAAGGAGGGGGGAGAGAGACAGAGAGAGGATAGGCCTATATAAAAAAATAAAATAAGAAAATGAAGTATTTCGATACTTTCAATTACAAAGTGCACTTAAGTTCTTTCCCTTAAAAATAATTAATTAATCCTTTCATATTTTTGGATACATACATTATAAATTATTCTCATTATTCTTGTTCTCTGAATTTAATAACAGAGAGCACAAAAAAGTTATAAATGAAGAAAAAATATAAATAAAAAATAAGAATTATCTTAAAGAGAAATAAATACGTAAAGTATTAAAAAAGGCGTTTTAAATTTGCCTATGAAGCAAAGCCTGCTTCGTGTCAAATGACACGAGAAATAAGCGGCAGCCTATGAATCACCAAGTCTGAAAACAGCAGCCAAAAATAATAATAAAATCATACATCAGCGTCTGCGTGACAGCGTTTTACAGTCAGGCACGTTTAATTTGAAAAAAGTAACTATTTAAAAAATAATCACTATTAGTATACAGATAAAAATACAACTTTAAATTGCCCAAATTAAAAATAATGCCAATTATGCCAATGCTCTTTTAGTCCAGCGAGAGAAGCTGGACTAAAAGAGCCTTTAAATTAGAAACACTTTTAAAAAATGAAATTGGTTTAATACATCATTATAAGTTTCTTAATTCAAATGTAAAAATTTAACTGTGATTTGAAGCTTATTTTAGAAAACTGACATCACCACCTACGCAAAAAATGAACCTACTACTACATGCATGGATATCAACTTTGGAATATTAGTACTTTGAAATGTTATACAATAACACATTGATATATCGGGGGAAATGGATAAGTATCGGAGCTTTTAGTGGAGAAATGATACCGCTAAATATGGAAGAAAGGAACGTTTTCTTCACCGGTAAATGAGAGCAAAATAAATTACAAAATTGTTCTGTCCCCATCGGAAGCCTCGGCTATAAATCACTGTTATCTATATGAGTAATTGGACATAATATGTCAGCAGCACATGTTGCCGTTTAAAAGATAATTATTGCTCGCTAATGTGTTTGGCTGGAAAATGAAAAAGGTTCGGCTGCTCTTTAGAAGTCAGGCCTCGTTGATCTGACAATCAATAAAATCAATCGAAAGTGATTCACCAGATCAGTGGATCTGGACCCGGAAGAGAGCAGAGTTTCTGATTTTTATTATTTCATTCATTTATTAATTTACTTATTCACTTATTTATTTCGGAGGGGCTATAATTGTGAGTTCAATGACCCGCCTCGAGTCCACCTTTGCTCCAAAATGCGTTTTTACGCGCGATTTACTGCCGGCGCTGAGAGGACTTTTTAACTTGGAAATTACTGCTAATAGGTGTGCCGCATTTTTCCCAGACTCCTAATTTTATTATTCCCTCTCAGAAGCGTTCCGTCTTTGCCCACTAATGCGCGTGGATGAGGGCGCGTGCTCGAGAGCTCTGTTGTTTCCTTCTATGAAGTCCGTCATAAAAAATATAAAATAAAATAAAAAGTACTGACTGACAAGGCCAGAGTACAGGGAGACTGCGAACAGAAGAGTGAGCAAAAGTTAAATATATATATTTTTAACTATTAACACGAGCTGTTTGATTCCTTGAGTCCTTAATCATTTAGAGAAATGGAAACAAATAAAATTCAACACGTCAGGCCTGAAGTGAATAGAGGAAACGCATAAACTACACAGACTATAGGGGCGTGACATCTGTTTGCCAAAGTGATACTTAAATAAAAGAAACGATCAAGTTAATTGTTAATGTCAGTAATAATTACTTTTATTATTTTTCCCGCCGATGAAGCACTGAAAAATGTTACAAATGTGGTCTTCCATAATGCAAACGCAGCAGCAGCAGCGGGAGCTGCCGCTTAAATGAATCCGCACTTTGCCTCTGTGTGCTCGGCCATGAAGCTGGAAGGCCCCCGGGACTTCCACCGGCTGGGTGCCGCACATCTAGTTTAGGGGGAAGGATGTAAATTGCACTGTGCTCCCTAGTTAACAGGTGTTTTCCAACAGAGTTGAGGCCCGTGTGTGTGTGTTTATGTGTGTGTGTGTGCACACGCTTGCGTGTAAGCGCAAGGGAGTACACAAAGTGGCACTTTTTCTGTTTAAATTTACGCCGTCTGTTTCTGTGAGAGCTTCATTTTAAGAGGAGTATTTACAGCCGCTCGTGGCAGCAGAAGTAAATGCAAAATCACCTCGGCGTCTTTATTCTCCTCCTTTTTCTTGTGTTCCTTTTCAAATAATTCTTCAGTAATTGTATGATTTGAATAGATAATCGATATAAATATGAGTTCCAATTTGAAGATTAAAACGCAGAAGAGTTTAGAACGATGAGTGATGCCAAAGCTGTGGAACAGAAGTCCTTCATAAACTCCTCTTTGCGCTTTTTGTGATGCATTAAAATCTGACTGATGTGAGTGTTTATTAAACCCCAGCTAACGGAGCCAATATGCGGCCGTTTGAGCCACATGCCTTCATCATTACGAGCGTTAGTGCTACAGAGCAACAGTAACTTCCACTGAAAACCGCCGGTGGAGGCATTCAGTGAGCTGGAACCCCTGAAACCTTCATGGGAAGAACTAAAGCCGAACTTTTAAATAAATATAGTCACAGCAGGCCCGCGACTGACGCTTATAATCGCCGGTTAATAAGACAAAAGTGGTCCCAGAGGAGGAGCAGAAATAATAAGGCTGTAAAATTTTATTTCATTTCTCTGACTGACTGCGGGCTTTGGCGATAATTCAGGTGGCTTCCAGCAGCTGTGATCCGTCTTTATCTCCAGTGATGATGTTTAAAGTTTACAAAGTTCAGCCTTTGGTTGCAGTGAGATCGCGCGGTGCGGCTGTAGGTCGGTCGTGTTCGGCCATGGTAATGTACGCACAATGTCATCCACACACGCACAAATAATGCGAGTGCTTTCAAGAATCTTGTTCTTGTTTGGGGACCTCGCATATGCGCATGCACGCGCGCATATATAAAGAGACAAACAAATATAAACGCACACGCATTCACGAAGAGATTTGTTTATATAATTATGTATATATATATATATTTCATTCTTTTCCACGCGTGGAAATCTCCTCGCGCAGCACTTACAAATCCCCGAGAAAAAGTTTCCCGACTCGAAACGCGCTTCCAAAGCGGAGAGAAGCGGCGGAAAGGTGTGGAAGCACAAACTGTGTGAGCTTCAAACCCAACAATAACAACAACAACAACACAAAAAAACTCCGAGTGTTACTCACCTTGCCGTGGATGAATCCGCTTTTCATAAAGACGACTCCCGGGTTTCCGGCTTCTTCTTCTTCTTTTTTATCCTCACAAAAAGCTGAAAACTTTTCTGCGGGTAGAGTATCAGCAGCTCTGGCCCCTGTGGCTCTTGCGCAGCAGCGCCGGAGATAACGGGAGGCGCTTTGGACAAGCAAAAGTAGTTAACACCTCCCTGTTAGTTTACCAAAGAGCAGCCGGAGAGGAGGAGAAGAGCGCGAGGGAGAGAGAGAGAGAGGGAGAGAGAGAGGGTGACTTTCCACAGACACACTATAAAGTGAGTATCAATAGCGCAATCGCGCGTGCAGCCCCTCTATCGAAACACCGAGAGGGACGATCAGTGCGAGAAAGAGGACTGAAGCCGGCGAGAGAGCGCAGGATCGCAGAGACAGCGGCAGGCGTGAGCGGTGGCGTGAGGGGGGAGGGTGGTGTGAGAGTGTGTGTGTGTGGAAGGGGGAGGGAGGGGGGGTGCTCAATAGCGACGTGTGTGAGGCTGGAGCTGGGCTGCGCGAGGCTCTGAGAAGGGAGTGTGGGGGTGGATGGGGAAGACGGGGGAGGGAGCGGGTGTCCTGGGTCCAGTGCGCTCTGAGGTGCAGTGCTGCCGCGCAGCGCTCGGGTCGCTAAATGACTGACAAACACACGCAGACCGTCTGTGTGCCCCGTCTCGGGTAAAACTCCACACTTTCACTTCATAATCGTTTGCGAACCATTTTGATGTGAGCGTGTTTATCGTGCGTGGCCTTCACAGCGGCCAGAGTCAGGAAAGCTATCTTTCCTTCCCTGGGAACGAACGAAAGAAAGATATTCTTTTAGTAACCTAAAAGTGTTAATATCCCGAGAGCGTTTAACGTGCGTTTAACATTCCTGCCGTTTTAATAACTTAATCTAAGTGTCGTTTCGTTTTCGAATTCCACAAAAATAAAACGTAATTAAGGCCTTTTTTTGGTTTTTTAAGTTTTTATTTTTCTTTTCTTTTTTTGTTGGGGGGGGGGGGTGTGTTTGTTTTTTGTTTTACGAATGACCAACCTCGCGCATGTGTGGAGACTGTTTCTTAACACCACACCATCCCATCTCCCCCTCTTGCCTCTCCCCTCTGTCTGGTGTTTCGTTCCCCTGGGTGATTTCCACTGCGCTTTGTGCGCAAAGTGAATGAATTATCCCCCTTCTCTCTCTCTCGCTCCCTCTCTCTCCTTCTCTCTCTGTGTTTTCCTCTTTCACCAGATGGAGAGACTTCTATTTGCCATAAAGCCAATGAAGTCCACCTCTTAACAAAAAGAGGTGGACTACCAGACAGTCTTATAAAGTGCGCACTAGAGACTCAAGTTAGTCACACAGAAGGAAGTTCACTAAACCCGGAGCTGTGCGCTAAAGTCCCAGCCAAGATCAACCAAACCTGCAGAATATTAACAAGACAGATGATTTTTTTTATTAAGTTGAGAACGTATTATTATTATTATTATTATTATTATTATTATTATTATTATTATTATTATTATTATTATTTAGTACAGTACTAAACTTATTCAACTCAGCCCTTAAGGTAAACGTTTTTAAGGATTTGTTGAAATGTATTTTCCTTAGCTTATGTCTTTTTTTGCAGCTTCTGGTATAATCCGCCTGTTAACTAGAGTCATATTTCTGAAAAGAAAAAAAAAAGGCATTTGGAGTGTGCTGAAATTACTCAAACTCAAAGACACAATGAGTATATGTGCATGTTAGAGTGAGTGAAAGACAGTGAAGGCGCTTTGCTGTCCCCTGTCTCCTTCTCCATTACACTCCTCTGCTGGTCAGACGTGGAATTGACCAACATCACAGACTGCTTTACACACTTGTCTTCTAAGCTAACTTCTTTTGTGCAAGTGGTGCATTTTATCTGCTGGATTTAAAAAAACTATAAGAAAAAAACTATGTATGGAAAAAATATAAAACCACTTTGTGACACCTTCATCAAAAACAAACAAAAACATGAAGGAGTGTCGACTGAAAAAAGGCATTTTTATAACAGTGTACAGACACAAAATAAAGGGGGACACTAAGTTTTGTTTTATATCAGAATTCCTGGCAATAAAGATTTATCACAGAAGAAAGCCCACTCGTCCTTAATATGCCACAAATAAGTAAAAGGAGATATCAGATCTATAAATCACTCCTCTCCTGCTATAAGGGACGGTCATTATTATACACTTTTTTTTCTCACATCAGCATTCAAGACATAATCTACCTCAGTGTGCAAACAAGAATTCCAGATTTCTGGTGCGAGGATTAACACAATGAAAACAATTAACAACTTGTGCAGATTAGACCTGCTTCTTCAGGTCTTCATACATGGCCTCAAACATATTTAGTCAGAGTGGTTGCCTTTCCAGTGGAACTCACACTTTGATCTGAGTTTCACGCTATAATATACTGATGTTTTAGCTAACAATACCGTGGGAAACGGGTTTTGTGTGTGTGTGCTGGGTGGTCTCCAAACACATGAGGGGCAGCAGCAGCAGTAGCAGTGCCATTAGTGATGTGTTGTCTTGCTAATAGGCTCAGTTTGGAGTCAATGGGGTGACTGAGGAAGAGGGTCATCCATGTATTAGATCCCCCTCCATTCAAAGTCTAATGGCACCCTTAAGTCCCCC
>NW_005187499.1:1687126-1690354 GCF_000239375.1 Pundamilia nyererei
CCCCCCCGTTGTTTTTAAATGCTGCCTCTGTGTGTATTGACTAGGAAGCAAGGAAGCACTTTGATTCACCTGCACCTGTTTCACTGCTCAGCTATCTGTGCTGCCCCCTCCCTTTTAGCTGAGCATGACATCACTCGAAACGACTTCCTAGTAAGAAGTTAAAACTTGACCAGTTTGAAATGGTGCAACTTTAAATGAGCTGTGGGCATCTGTTTGTTGACAGTTTGGACCGAAGGAAGAGCAACAAAAAATGGTTAAATTGGGTTTAACTCGAAAACTAGTATGTGCTGGTTTTCAGAAAGATTCTTGGGGAGTCTCTCGTCATTAACTGTGGTTTTGTTGAAACTCCGTACCTGTGTGGACTGTACGGCTCTATAACAGCATCACACTATTTCCCTGGTGCTCTCAATAAAGACAGTCACAGTTTTAACAAATGGTATCTGGCACCCTTTAACATTGCTGGCTCTACAAAGTGCTTTAAAATGTGTTTCTGGTGTGAACACACAACCACATTCACCTGGCGTCTTGCTACTTGGGTAAATGGATGGCTGAGGGACTGAATCACCACCTGGCCACTGATGGATAACCACTTGAGCCAAGGTCACTTCAAGAACTGCTAGAAGGCTTTGTGAAATTTAATTTCAATAAGCAATAACTAGTATTTTAATCAGTAAGAGTCTGCATCCCCAACATGATCATAGAAACTTCTGGGCAAGATCGCTGGATTAAAACAGCAGAAAAGTATCTGCCTGGACTCCCAAATCCTACAGCACTTCTACATGTTATTAGACTCGGGTTAGGTTAACATCAGGACTCGTTTTCTTCTCAGCAGGTTTCTTATATCCATCTGAACTGAGTCATGTTTTGGTGTTATGAAACCCCTGACATCTCCAAGTGATAATGAAAAGCCGAGCTGACAGCAGAGGGCCAGGACTGCCCTCTCGCAACCTGCTTTCACCTCGGCTTGGCCGGGTTTATCCTTAAATTGAATTCCTTTTTTTTAAAGCTCCAGAAGAGGCGGGCTAGACTGAGCCGAGTGAAGTGGAGAGGGTGTTGAGACAAGCTGTGCTCTGCCTTTGTTTGTGTTGCTTGTTGGCCTCACTATCAGACATTCGATTTAAATGGAAAAGGACAGAAAACAGGTGCAGTGAAGGCATGTTGCATCTTTTTTTGATCTGGCTGGTCTATAAACAGATAAAGACAATGCTTCACACCAGGAAGCCCTTCTGTATTTTATGGTTTGAACCCATAATCCTTTGATATTTTAAGGCAGCTCATACTTGACCCTCCCTACCACCCAGTGACTTTAGAAATACCCTGTAATGTCCTTTAACACCACATGGGACTTAATTCCTTAAACAAACCATGTTTGAGTGTGATTTAGAGCTAATCTGGACAGGCGACGGTCATTTCTATCTTTCCTTTAATAATTTACGATTGGTGGAATTTATAGCACTGGCTCCCCAGCCGTGCATGCCGCCAAATCCATATGTCTGTAATATAATGAGATTTTAGCGCAGCGAGAGTATAAATTATGGTGTGATTTGTTCTCTTGCTGTTTTGTCAGGGCACAGCCTTTGAGAGTGTGTGTGTGTATGTAGCTTGGGGACATGGCTGGCATTTGGCTGCCACAACGCTCTAATTGCTGACGTACACACAGATAGATGGGACCTGATGGTTGGTGTCGCCACTGGAGGGAGAGAGGAGGAGGAAGAGATGGGAAAGGAGAAAGAGGGGAGAAACAAGGGTTTAGGAAAAGAAAGAGGACAGATCAGGAAAGATGAGGAGGGGAGGAGAACAGGGGAGCAGATGGACAGATAGACACATGGAGAGACAAGTGCGAAGGAGGGATAATGTCTTATGGCTGGAGATCGAACTTCCTGCAGCTCCACAGCCAAGCGGGTAACCACACAGAGGGAGCCACATTTAGAGAAAAGAGAAGCAGAGATGGAGAGAGGAGGGCCAAACTCTGCCACATTCATCTCCCTCTCAGATCCGATGCTCCAGGGAGCTGTTGGAAAATGAAGAATTACATGGCCCTGATCAGATTACATTACCGAACAAGTGATTACATGCATTTGACTCTTGTACAAAGGAACAAAAATGAAGGAAGGGAAGGGAAACATACATGATCTGATTAATTATGTAATTATTTGGTATTTGCTCTGGCTATGATACATGGGTAACGTTTTGAGGGAAGGTAGACTGGTAATTTCATCAATGTTTCACTGCCTGCCATCTAAACCTGCCTTCATATAAATGTTAAATTTGTTCCAGTTGCCAGTGGTAGAGTTGAATACTGTACGCTTAAAGCATTTTCTATCATTGTATTTCATCGGCACGACAAAAAAAAGGGGAAAAGACGTGGAATCAGAAAACCTATGAAATACAAACGTTTGACAAAATGAATCATACTTGACGTGCCAGTTTCAGGCAACAATTCCTACTAAAACTGATCGCCAGGTAATTATTGTAAAAATAAACTATTTTTAAATATCCTATATGATGTGACATTAGCAACACATTATGTATTCAGTATCTATGTCATCTCTGTATCCAAGACTCGTCCCTCTCACCGAGATTTTAAAAAAAACTGCAGAACTTATCAAAAAAAGAAAAGAAACTTTTCTCTTAAACTAACAAAAAAACTGTAGAGTTAAGTTCAGAGAAATATTGAGGCTGTGACAAAATTGCTATTAAGGCTATATGACTGGAGGATGGTTAGACAATATTTTTTTATTTCAGAAAATAATAATATTTAACAATAAAAAATGTAGTTACAAAATCTGACTTGTTAAATGGCCATATGCCTCTGAGCTTTAGAGCAGATTCAAATTTTTCTGTCAAACTCAAACTTTTGCTTGCTTTAGCTAATTCCAACAATAACTTCTAGTTTACTTTGATGCCTGTTGAGTATTACATTTGCACAAAGCCTTACATTCACCATCGCAGGACAAAATCTATGTTACTCAGACCCCAGTAGTCTGGAAAATATGGCATGTACTTTACCACATAAACCAACTGTCTATTATAGCTTCAGAACAAGCTAAAAGAAAAGAAATTAACTAAAGTATCATTTTCTAGAGCCTCCCAGAGCTCCAGTAACCCGCTGCTTGTTAATATATGGATAAAGGTGAGGCTATCTATCTATCTATCTATCTATCTATCTATCTATCTATCTATCTATCTATCTATCTATCTATCTATCTATCTATCTATCTATCTATC
>NW_005187499.1:1690374-1696813 GCF_000239375.1 Pundamilia nyererei
TATCTATCTATCTATCTATCTATCTATCTATCTATCTATCTATCTATCTATCTATCTATCTATCTATCTATCTATCTATCTATCTATCACAGTCAGCACAAGATGTTTTAATATTGAGCCTCAACTGGAAGTGGAATCTGTCAACTTACTAAAATCATGTACTCCTGCTTCCCGTTACTAGTTGTGTACACCTTGTTTTATATCAAACAAAGTAATAACTATTTATATGAGAAGAAGAAGAAAGAAAGAATAAAGAAAAATCTCTTTGTAGTAATAAAAATGCCTTCAGAAGTCTTATATAAGTGGCGCGTTCACCTCATATTTACACATCTCTATATGGAAATCAAATTTTGTGATATTTTTCGCCCCAGTAATGAATTATACTTAAAAAAAATAAAAAAATCTTATTTTCAGGGGATTGTTTCCGTACAGCTTAGCATTTCAGATGTTCTTTTTTCTTAAATTTATAAATTTCAGCACTATATCTATAAACCTGTCTATAAATCTACACAATAAACAAGCCACAAACAAATACATGATTAGATGACGCTTGTGCAGAAATGTGTAATATTCAGCTGGCTTCAAGACTGGGAACGATCACAGTGTATTTTCTCCCTCACTGCTCCGGTCGCGCCATCATCTTCAAACATCCACGGGGAGTGACTTGTTATTTGCTCTGAGCTGTCGGCACGGTTTGGCTTTTTGATTAGAGAAAGACAGAAAGAAGAAGCGAGGGAGACAGAGGAAGAGAGCCGAGATAGTGAAGAGAGAGACAGCCTTGAGGCACATGTCAAGCAATGTCACAGATAATCACACATTGTCTTAAAATAGCTTTGAAAATGACAGTGTTAGGGCTGGGCTGGGGAGGGTGCAGGAAGGGTTTAGGGGTGTGTGAGAGATGCACCAGAGCACATGTACCCTAATTAAAGACCAGATAAAGTTAATTTCTGACATCTCCCAAGGGGAGACGCTTTTATCAAGGGCAACAACAAAATATGTTATCTGTAAAAGTAAGATGGGAGTTGGAGCGGGGCTAACGTGACTATCTAACACACTGCACTTTTATCTGACACACGTCTGCTTTGTTCTCTCAAAAAGAGGAAAATATGAGGGTCACTGCAATGACAGAAAGAGAATGACTAATTTTCTCAACCAGTCAGGTGAAGATGGTGAAGGGGCCTTCTATCATCGTCCACCTAGTAAAACCATTCGATTTCACTCCAACTAACTTCCACATTACTGCTTCCACTAAATTGTCCCGGTTGCAGTCTGAGGGACTGGAACGTGATTGTTACACGTTCGTTAAAAATGTCTACTTTATCCACACAAAACCCTCCTATTTACTGCACGTTGCAGTGCAGTCACACAGGTCAAGTCGGTAGGAAATCTATGTTTTAAAAAAATTTCATTTTATTCAAAATTAACAACAAAAAAAAAAGAAAAGAAAAGAAATGCTCAGTGTCTGGCACTGTTATAACAAAATGTACTGACTGGCGAAGAGTCTAGTGTTAACTCTACGTGGATCCTAAAACGGGACCATGTTGTGCCAAGATGCTTATATATACATGAGCCAAAGACTGTGTAGGTGTGCCTTCTGCCATCAAAACAGGCAAATCCCATGTATGTAAATCAGGGAAATTTGAAGAACAGGTCACTACCCTGGCTCTTTGTCATGTTCGTAGAGCCTGTAATGAATATTTTTGTTGTGTAGTGTCCTGCTAAAATAGACTACTTTTGTTGGGGGGGGCGGTGTGCTTGGTCATCAACAACGTTCAGGTAGGTGGTAAACGAGTTAAAGTAACATACACATCATTGCCAGGACACAGAGTTTCCCATCAGATAACTTGATGGTAACGAGATAATCGACCAATTTACTTATGCCTCAGTCATGCAGACCTAGAGAGAGGTCAGCGACTACCCTGCAACCTCCAGTCACTAGGGAAAAATGTGTATTCCCTGACAGCTTGGGTAGTGGTTGCTGGGTGAAATCGGTCACAAACAGGCTTGGTGAGTAAATGTTTACTCTTATTCAAACTGATTTTGTGGCTTCTCTTAGTTTAGCACCAGGTTTATAATCTTGCTAGCTAGTTAGTGTTAGCCTAGCGTTGCTGCTGCCGCTGGGCTCATGTTACTTAAAAATGAACACCACAGCCTTAAAAACCTTACATAAAAATATGTCTGTGAAATTTTCTGTTGATTGTTTGAAATAAAAAGCATTACATAGCTACATTCTCGGCTGAAAATATCTTAAAAGGTTATTTTGTCACCCAGAAAGGGTAGTCTGGGGAAAAGGAGGATCGCATTTGTCGGCCACGGTTGTCGGAGCCTGTGCGTCCATTTTTTTTTCATGCTTTGTGGCAGTTTTTGAACATCTGTGACATCTATTAATGTCAAATCTAGCCTTTATTTAACAACATAAGCAAACTCTATGTTACAATGATTGCACAGCCATTAAGGATCAAATCGGTTTCTGAAAAATGTTCTGCTTTTTTTCCCTCTGCTTGCTTCTTACTGTCTTTGAGGCTCGGGACCAGCACTCCTGCTGTTGGACAGAAAGACATCAACTCAGTGGTAAGTATTTTGGTTTTCCAATATATTAGCAACTGTCAGTGACATTTATATTAATCAGGCTGAACTTTAATCATACTTTAGATCAGCCTGTTTTACTTATTGTTGTTGTTGTTTCTTTACTGATCTTTTCCTGTCTTCTGTTATCAGACTTGAGATATGACTGCACTATGCTGTTGCTGGTGACTCCAGTTAATTCTACAAGACATGCTGTGTAAGTAAACAAACAACAACAGTTTGGTCTGCATTTCTTGAAAGATCATATCCCCCAAACTTAGTTTAGAGGGTCTACACTGTATAAAGTGAAGTCTGCAAGTTTTCTAACAGCAAAATTTGTTTTGTGGCCAAATCATTTTGCACATCATTAGAATGAAAGTTATTGGCCATGTTTGCATAGCCCTTTTTATGTTTGCATAAAATGATGCTTTCATGACATTATTGTGTGTTGGGTGGTGGTCACGGCTATCCAGACTGACAATTGGGACATTGAATGTCACCTCTCCGGTGGGGAGGGAGCCTGAGATTGTCCAAATTGGAGTCTGTTTTATACCAAATGCAGAAAAAAAATGTTTTAAGAAAGCAATTAAGTTCATGTTCCAAAAAATATGATTGTTTGCTTGCAGGACACCAGGAGAGATGAGTCCTCCGTCACAGATGGTGTGGTGAGTGAAGATGGTCGCCTGCAGGTTCAAGTTCATTGCATCTCCAACCCACATCCACTGGCACTGTACTTAAGGGAAGTTAAAGACTTTCTTCTGCACCTACATTTGGATCACCTGGATCCATGACAGTCATTCAGGCAGTAATGCCTGGACTGGAAACAAGCCATCCTTAAAATATTACAACATTCCAGCTCATGTGTTGGAATGCAAAAATAATGTGTTGTTTAAATTAGAGACTGCACTTGTGACAGAACAACAAGTATTTCATTTTGATTATATAAGTAATGTAAGTACAAAACAAAGTTGTGGTAGGCCTAAACTTATTTTCAGAATAATTACATCTGAGACTTTGTTTCATTGTAAGATTATAACAGTGATGGCAATATAATTGTTTGTTGTTCAGCAGAACAGTGTCCAGTATGTTAGCTGTTATACTTTGTTGTGTTTGAAAATAAAAGTTGGGCTGATTTTAACATCATTACAAAAAGTGTTGTTAATAATTTTTTATCATATTCAGGTTACCACAAATTGTTTTTTTCATTCAGTTGAACTTGAAATGTTTGTCAGTAGGTAAACAATTAGTATTGTACAGTCAGGAATATCAAGTTATTCTTAATACTGTAGACTTGCACTGTATAAGTTGTCCTAAAAGTCATCTTAAGTAAGCTTTACTTAGTTTTTTAGAGGCAACGAGTTTCCTTAATTCTTTTGAGTTCTGGGAACTAACAAGGCTGTACAGTGTACTCAAAATGAGTAAGTTGCCCTAACTTGGTCATCTTACGTAACCTTGATCCAATTTTTTGAGTTCTGGGAACAAATGAGCTCGTACAGAGCACTCAAAATAAATAAGTTGTCCTAATTTAGTCATTTTTAGCTAAGCTTTACTCAATTTTTTTGAGGCAACGAGTTTCCTCAATTTTTTTGAGTTCTGGGAACTAATTAGATTTTACAGTGTAGTTTGAAATGGTTATACAAAAGGCTAAAAGGTAAATGGCTGCAAATAACTTTGTTTGCAAAACTTGTGCATAGGATTTTAAAAATATGATTCAACGAACATGTTTGTGGTTGTTACAGTAAAAAATTTAACTTTTTCTACTCAGATTTTATGTTTTTTGTCTGATTTTAGATCAATTGTGTTAATACAGTATCAAAATGAAAACATAACTGTAAATTCAGACACGTGAGGTTGTGCTGAAAAGGATGATACCAAACAAGGCAAAGTAAATAGTTTTTAAAGGTGAAATGTAGAGGAAACATCAAAAGTAGTTAAAAACGGCCAATTATACCCTGGACCCCAGAGGGCTAAACATTTTTTTTAAAGTATCGCAATAGTTACTTTTCAAGTAATTAATTACTTTTACAATCTTGTAACTCAGTTACTAACTCAGTTACTTTTTTGAAGAAGTAACTAGTAACTATAATTAATTACTTTTTCAAACTAACTTGCCCAACACTGATTATAAAGCAATAGACCTTTCAGCCCAATTCTCTTTTTTCTGCATAATCCATCATATAAAATTGAATCAAATGAAAAGGTTTCTTTAAAAAATTTTTTATTAGTTTTAATCTTTTAACTTTATGCTCATTGCATTAAGCAGAAATGCAATTATATGCAACAGTCTCTGACTGGAAAAATTTGTTTTAACATTTAAACCTATTTCCTGCATATTCCAGCGTATAAAATAAAATATTTTTTTGTCTTTACACCCACTCTTTCAAATAGATACAAGTAAAACACAGCAAAAATAAATAAAATCAAAGATTCAGCAGCATTAAGTCCTGTTGCTCTTAAACCTATTTTTACCCATTTAGCAGGAGTGGGACTGGTGGAGGTTTTCCCGGTGCTGCAGCGGTCATGTCAGTGGGGAGGATCCAGGGGTTTCTCTGTGAATTTCACATTCCCGTGGAAGATGCTTAGTGCTTGCTCAGATCTGAAGTCAAATTTTTCGCTGCAGAAAGAAGTTTTCTTCCCACCCAGAGTGTACAGCAGATGCTAATGTTTTTGTCACTTTTTACAGAATCAAACTCCAAGTAATGTCAGTACTTCCATGCTTTAAACGCTGCACGGTCATACTCTATCCCACATTCCATCCATTGTTGATCTATACACGTCTGTTGGATTACAGTAAAGCATTTTTTTTAACACCTCACGTGCCCACAGAGATGCTACCACGAGTGATAGCAGACAAGTTGATGTCTTCCACACAAAATTGAAAACAAACACAAGGAGGTTTTCAGGGCAGCAACACAGATGTTTGCAGCCAATTAAATCTAAGCAACCTCCCACAAATAGTCACTAACCTCTCAGGGAATATATTTATCCTTTGACCGGTGGTTATCAGGAGGTCAGTTACAGGTCTATAGGCCTGTGTGATCGGGGCTTTGCAGTGGATTTCACAGCAACTTCAAGCAACCACTCGCAACTTTTAAGGAAGTACAGATTTGTCTCTATGTAACCGGTTGTCACCAGATGTTCCCCAGCCTGTGCAGCTGGTACATTAACCTGCCAGTGGTTGTAGCTGATCAGTGCATCTTGGACCAGCAGACTACAGCTACAAAACTTCTGAGCATACCACAATTAGCATGTCTATGTGGATTTTATTTGTTTTTGTGTTAGTTTCTTATTTGTAAGAAAAGTAATGTGTGAACTACAATTCAAAATAATGCTTGGGATGTAACACTTTTACTTATCACATGCAGGCTGCAATGTATTTTTGAAAAAATGGTCACCCTGTTTTAGAGTGGAAACATTTTTTGGATCAACTGTTAAAAAACAAAAAATGACCATCTAGAGAGAAATAAGATGGGGTAAATATATATATGTTGGAATAAACAAACAGCCCAGACTTCTGTGCCTCTAAACACCACTTTTATTTATTTAATTTTAGAACGATTCACCCATCTACTCTATAGCCGGCAGAAGCTGGTAGTTAAACTAAAAATAATGTTTATTCCTGCAGACGTTTAATGGTCCGTCAAATGGGATAACAAGGACGGCTGATTTGTGGGCCTTTCTCTGCAATTACCCAGCCTCCCCACTTCCTCCCTGTTTAAATTAAACAAGCCATTGATTTTATGCTGAATATTATTGTGCCATATTTCTGAAGAGCTCCTTTGATAGTGATATAGAGTGATTGGACTCAGACAGAGGCAAAGAAAGACGCATATAAGGACTCAAGCAAACCAATATAGAGGAAAGCATATAAAAC
>NW_005187499.1:1697263-1705000 GCF_000239375.1 Pundamilia nyererei
TGTCTGATCACATGCCCTTCCGCCAGGCAACGTAGTGCTGTACAACAGCGGAACAAATAAAACAAATCGTCTTACGATATCACAAAAAGTCATGGACAATCCATAGAAAAGCCGCACCTGACTAAAAGCCGCAGGGTTCAAAGCTTGTGCAAAAAGTAGCGGCTTATAGCCCGACAATTACGATACATATTATAATATATCTATATTTAAAAACATTGCTTTTTGTATGCAGAGAGCAAAGTGAATCACAGTCACATTCCTACATTCACATTATATTCACATATTTTTTTACGCATTGCCAGCATTTGTTATTAAGATGTAGAATAACTTTAACCATTAGAGTTGGGACACATAAAGATAATTTACATAGAGCTACTGTATCATGTTGAGCTGCTTAACACTCCTTGTCACTCAACACACTCTGTGACTTCACTTTAACAGTTCAATGTGAGATAAGCTTCACTCTTATGGTACAGTCACACTAGTGAAGACAGTGGTTGGAGCCTGAGGCACAACTAAAATTGTCGTGCCCGTGTGCAACAAACTTGCAATCTTGTTGCCTTTTCTTGGACTCACCCATTCGTCAATTCAATTCAGTTTTATTTATTTAGAAACCAACCCACAATAGTTGCCTGAAGGCGCTTTGTATTCTAAAGTAAAGACCCTACAATAATACAGTGATTCCCATTCTACTTTTTTACTTAATATCCTAGGAACCACAAGTAAGCCAGCAGTCTGAGAGTGTGGTGCTTTAGTGATATGGTACTATGAGGTCTTTAAGATAGAATGGGGTCTGATTATTCAAGACCTTGAATTTGTAAATTTGATTCTGGATTTAACAGGGAGCCACTGAAGAGAAGGAGAAATGTGCTCTCTTTCTAGTCCCTGTTCATGCTGACTGCAAAATTTAAAAACTAATTTGCGGCATTTATTTTTCGAAACAGTCTCTACTTTTTGGATCCAAATAAACAGATCTGACCAATCAGATCACTGCTTTTGGTAAGAAATGTAAATTTCATTTGCAAGAACTTTTAAAAATACTGCTTGAACATTTGTGTTTTTCAAATGTTCCTTTGCTGTTTGTTAAAGAAAACAGTGGTGTTACGAAAAAATATTACAGATTGTGTTATTTTAATGTGAAATGTCACAATATTGGATACTGGATGTGTTTTTCTTAAACAGTGTACTACATTTCTCAGTTTTATTACTTAGGCATTTGTGCCAGTGCAGACTAATGCTGCCTTTGGTGGCTAAAATCTGTATTGGCCAGCTGCTGTGGACAAACCAAAACAAATCTTCAGACTGTCCTGCCTGAAGAGAGGCATAGAAAAGAAGTCTGTAGGCTAGGCTGTTGAAAAATTCAAACAAAACAAACAACTTCAAAGATCCCTGAGAAATAGGAGAGCTTAAAATAGAGCCCAATCGGACGTCCCGCTTATAAAAGAAAACAAAATGAATTGTAGGGAAGAACACTGAAATAGCATCTGCAAATTTATAGGGGAAACCCTCAAAGAGGAGCTCAAAGAGTAGAAGAGTGAGGAGAAAAGTTCATGAGCTAGAAAATATGAATATGATGAAGAAAGAGGAAGAATGGAGGGAGATGGCAAACAATGTAGAAGAGAGGATCAAACCCCTCAACAACCAGCTACAGGTATGCATCCAATACACAAAGCTAAAGCCAAAAAGGAGCATTTCATGAAAGAATAAACTGAAACAATTACGTCTGAGAAGGAAGTCTGATAAGGCACACATCTTGATTGTGGTTACGCACCTGTGGCTCAGATAAAAAATAGAAAAATAAATATAATAATCATGATAACTGGAAAATAAGGAATACTGTTGGGTTCTCCCCATGTGAACTGAAACTATGTCCTTCTTTTGGAGTTTGGCATACACAAGGTCCATATGAAGCATGATATTGTTAAAAGGTTTCAGGAAGAATTTAAAATCTGTGTATTTCAGCTTCGTGGGAAAAGTTCTTGACTGATAGCAATGGGGTAAAAGCCACCAGGGTCAGGGTTGTTCTCAAAACAGCAGGTAAGGTCTTCGATGTACAGATGGCAAAGCTGTGATAGTTACATCCAGTGCTGCTAGGTGTTGGTGGTCCACGGGCAACTACTTTACTGAGAGCAGCAGTACACTTTGGTGATCAGAAACAAAGGAAAATCCACCCAGGTGAGGAAAAAAAAGGTTCTCATTTTGGCTATGTGGCCTGTTACATTGTTAGAATGAGCCGATATGGACAGCAGTGGATGTGGTGGGCATTGGGTATTTGTCCTGGATCTTTCTCTGAACACCTGCAGCATCATCCCTCATTACAGCCTCCGCCATACACCTGGCAGATGAGCTTACTCTTCTGATCTTCAGGAAGGATGGTAGCAAGATGCTCTTTTACAGCAGTAGCAACAGACTCAGCTGTAGCTGACTGCAGAAGGATGAACTCAAAAAATCTGTCCTGGCATTCCTCCTGGCATCCGTATAGTGTAGCATAAGCACAGATGGCAATATCCAAGGTAGAATAGATAGAAAGTGACTGCACTGGGCTTTATTGATGACATGCTCCATCACAACAGAAAGAATATAGGCTAGGAGCTTGGTCTGTAATCTGGGTCTCTGTGAACGTATTTGGTGGCAGCACGAGGCACTTAAGAACCTTCTAAGAACTCAATTACCCAAAAACTTCTCTATAAGCATAATCCTCTAGGTCTGACTCTATATATGACTCTCAGCCATATTCTACACCGATGGAGAATGGATTGAAGTTATATTTTAATCACTTCTCATTGAATTGGGTGCACAGAATTAATTAGGTACAATGAAAGAGACATGTAGCAGCCAAGGGTACATAAAGATCAAGACAAGCAAATGTGAAATGCCTACAGTGTCTCACCCGTATGCGTCAAACGAATCACAAAGTTTTACTGCGTGCCAAGTTCACATTGTAAGTCAGCTTAAACTTGCCTAGTGAAATATAGTGCAGCTGCATGCGAACAATCACACAAAGAGTCAAAGTCTCTGCTGCCAGTGAATTTTGAATTCTCTTCCACTGTGTTAGTCATGCTTCTGCAGGCGATTACATTCCATTGTTGTGTTTGAAGGAAAAATGAGATCACCTTTGACAGGTTCATCATGAAGGCCTTCTCCAGGCATTTTGTCTGACTTGGTGGCCTGACAGTCAGCGACTCTATTAGCCACGGGTTTTCATCCAAAACACAGAACTGTGTCGCCCAGGTTTCTAAGCACATGCACATGAGCAGACACAACAGCCACTAAAGGAGTGAAGATTACACAGAGAAGTCAAGTGACAAATTCAAGTGGCCAGAAGAAATATCAATTCATTTAGGACCAGTGAGCAGCAAGCCAGCTGTCAGAAAGAGCGGGAGAGAGAGATCAAAGGGGCTTACCCCTAATATGACAGATGCATTAGAGTTGAGAGCAAGACAGTTAATTTTGTGTGTCAGTGTGAGTGTCGGTGTCGATTCAGCAGCACATATTTGTGGCCACTACAAAAAAAAGGACAACCGGTCAAGTGGTTAAACCCATTCACTGTGTTTTGGAATAATAGCAAAGATAAACACACGCATGGTGAGCTCAATATTGATAGTATTTCTTATATTTAAAGGAGAAAGCCACAGGTATTATTATAACAGCTACTCTGTTTGTGCATCACCGTCTTCACAGAAATGATTTAAAACGATAAAACCAAAATGTAAAACGTAAAGCCACATGCGCGGTGTTCAGACTAAATGTAAACTGAAGTCTATTCAAAAACCTAAATTGACACAAATTTAGGTTTTTGAATAAATGCGTAAATGCAAATTTGCCATGTGAACTGAGGCAAATTTGCATTTACCCTGCTTTGTTGGGAAAGGCTATTGACTGAGATTCTTCCACAGACTGTGGATTCTCCTGACACCACTGACTATCAGAAATGGAGGATGATTTTATTGTCACAATTTGAAGGCAGCTGAGGATATAAATAATTACCCATTGCTTTCATCTAGAGATCTGAAAAAGGAGAGGTCTAGGACAAAAGTAACCAAAATATGGAATATACTTTTTGATTGCATTGATCCAGCTACCAGTTGTAGGAGGTGGTTCTCCTCTTGACTGATAAGGGTGAATGTCAAGCAACAAGTAACTCAAGGAGCAGCTCTGCTTCACGTTGGGTTCAACACACCATATGTGGTTGCTGGCCTGGGTGTTCCAGAGAAACCTAGGGCACAATCAGCCTGACCTCAACACTACATATCTACACGGCCCTTTTTCCCCAAATTATATTGGTAACATGATGGGATGTAGGACAGTATTATACACTATATTATAACTATACCCGTAATAGAAGTAAGTAATGGATGGATGAGTGGATACAAGTTGCCATTCCCCATTAAGTCTTGACTATATTTAGCGACATAAATTTCGTCAGAGAGTGAGAATGTGGGTCTGTCTGGACTTGCCTGCACAGAATTTACATAACAATGTACCAACTGAGCATGGGACCCAGGCGCTGGACTTCAAATAAGTAGAACAGGAATGACTACTCAGCCGTCAGGTCCATAGCTGCCCGTGTTCGTGTCCACAACTGAGTGTAATCAAAGCATTGTAAGTTAAAATGATGAGCTAAGACATATGGAAAGAATTTAGTGTAGAGTCATTATTTATGTGATTATAAACGCCTACCCATGAAGGTGAGCCCCATTTCCACTTATATCTACTCAGATCAACTTGCCAAAGATCGCCACGACTCAACTCGGATTGACTGGTTTTCCATTACAAACCAGTACTACCTAATGTGCATGGTTGTCATCATAGCAGCGCATCCAAGCATCCCATGCTATAATTAATATGCGACACAAAAGCTACAACAAAGGTGGACTTTGAGGCAAGAATATACCTGCTGCTCGTTTTGTGGCTTTTCAGCACACTCGGAGAAACACTGCACTATTTTTTGTAGCCATTTCCTTTGTTGCTGGGTTTCAAAAATGGCAGTTTTAATTTTTGTGAATGAGACATTCATGAATCACTGATGCGAACCACAAGGACATCATTTCTGCCCTTCACTCACCACTATAACCAGTTGGAAAAAGATTAAACACTAGCAGGTTGAATAATACCATTTTTAATTGTATTTGGTATTGTTTATATGGTTAAATGACACTGCTGTGAAACACTTTTTTTAGTAGTTTTGCTCCATTGCAATACAATATATGTAACCCACAGTTTATTGATCCTCATGCATGCTTATAGCATGGATCTCAAACAGGAATTATTGTCTACGCCACGCTTTATGGTAAACATACGCTCACATTGTAACAAACATGTTTGTCCATAATGTCCTTGAAATCGAAATAATACTAAAAATCCAAATAACAAAGCCATAACGGGAATGGTTATGCTTATGGCTAAATCAATATTCATGTTTATATTAGGCCGATATTTTGTGAGAGGCAATTACTGCTGTAGCGAAATGGTGTCATTGTGTGTGAAACAAAACGAGTTGGAAGTGTGGAACATGTTGATTAGACCTTTTCAAGGTGATCTCAGGACATTTTTATGTGTCACTTCTTCCCTCCTCTCGCCCCATCTTTCTCAATTCTTTGATGAACGGAAAGAAGTATACAGATGTTGAAGTATGCTGACATGTCCTTGTGGAGGGATTTCAAGCATGATGCTAATAACAATAATTAGCCCTTAAGTGTTTGTGGAGGGGGAGGTAAAGACATGAATATTCTCTCATTGTGTTCGTGTGTGTGCATGTGTGTGTGTTTTAGGACAAATGGCTTCCTTGTCTTCTTAAAAGGACAAATTAGCCGTAATTGCTTGTTTCAGGGGTCTGGGGATGAAGGCAGCTTTTTGCTACTTCATTATGCCTGTTTTAACTCTACACACACACACACACACACACACACACACACACACACACACACACACACACACACACAGTTAGCCCATTGAATCGATTAACAACATAATATTGTGACTATTTATGAGCAAAACAGCAATTAAAGTGAATAAGGGTACATTTACTCTATAATTAAAATTGCTGAGCTACTAAGGACCAATAGAACTGAATGCAACTGTTTATGACAAAAACTCGCATTGCAATTATCAAGAAGAGGTTAAAATGCTGCACGACTGAAAGCATGGTAAGTGAAATACATTGGGATTAATATATTTCATCTTTTAGTTGGTGCTTAAACATAGGTACTAAATCCATTCACCACTTACAGCAATCAAGGAGGGGGAATTTTCCGATGTGCAAAGACAGACTCTCCCATCAGCTTTGATTAGTGTTACAGTACATCTTTCCTGGCTGTTAGATATTTGAGAAATTATTATTAATAACAAAATAATTTCCACAGATTAACCCCATTCTGGCTTTATTTCTGATCCCCTGGCCTTTAGGAAATTGATCTAGGGAAAGATTGATGGCTCTCCTGCTGTTTTAAAACATTTGTCCTTGCTAGTCTGTTTCTTTTTTTCTTTTTTCCATCTTCTATTGTACCACAGTTACAAGTCCATGTCTGTTGAACGATGCAGATGTATCTCTGAATGTCACATTGAAACTCAGTACCTTTTAAGTATTAAAAACATAGTTTATGCAATAGAGTTTTCACTAAGTTCACCTTTGGCATTGGGAGCAAGAAAAACAGCAGCGAGGATAAAGCACTATCTTTCTGCTAATCACTATTTTGCGAGGTGATATTGTATCGATACACAAAATATGCATATTTTGTTAAATGAATTAAAATACTCTGGGAAGACTATGACCAGTCTCATGCACCACCATCCTGAGGTAATGTTAGCCAAGCAAACTTCAGATCAGCTCAACTGAAAAACCATCTAACACTGGACAGCTTGATGAAGTTACCTCTCATTAGCAAGCTAATGGCTCAGTCACATGTGTAAAAACAGAACAACAACCTCCATGAATCTAAAAAAAAAATCTTGGTGGCTGCCTGGCTGGGGCGATTCTAGGATCAGAGCTTTGGGGGTGCTGAGCACCCAGAGAGCTGCCCAGCCAGGCAAGATAAACCTGTCTCTGTCAGTCCCTGCATCCTTAAATGTTGTCCCGAGTTCTCTCTGACTGTCACTTTGGTGCATTTAACCTGTTCAACCCTGTCCGTTATCAGTCATCATAATTTTACCATCTCTGTGCAAGTCTGCAAATTTCTTTATTAAATCATAAGATTCTTAAATTCATCAAGTCTCTCTGTGCCTGGGTCCTCGTCACAAAACATGACATCACGGTTTTGTACATTTTAACACAATTTAATCCCACATTTGTGAAAGAAAAGCAAAAAAATACATATCCTAACCTTAATTACTGGGGGAGAATAATGAATGATGCTTATAGTGAGTAAAAAGTAAACTGAGTGCATTTTTGGACAGATATTCACTAGGGGTGCAACGATATTCGTATCGATATTGAACCGTTCGATACAGTGCTTTCGGTTCGGTATGCATATGTATCGAACAATACAAAATTTTTGATTTATTTTATCAACTTTCCTTCTGACGATGCTGTCTGTGTTGAGCGCTCAGTGGATCTGCACTCGACAGTGCAGCCTAGGCGGAGTAGTCGAGTGCAGATTCACTGAGCGCAAGGCAAGCTAGCGAGACTAGAAGTTAAGCTCTCCTTGCAACATGGCAAATTGAACCTCCCCCATCCTCATTCAGATCTGGCGTTTGGAACTATTTTGGTTTTCATGTGACGTATGACCCTGAAGGTAAGCG
>NW_005187499.1:1707351-1711022 GCF_000239375.1 Pundamilia nyererei
GGATCATTTGATTTTACACTTTTACCTGAATGTGGCTCCTTTTTTTGAAAAAACTTCCTTATGTCCATTATGAACCTGGCTGTCTCTCTGCACGCACACACACAACAGGAGTTATAAGGTTGATGGGCATTCAGTCAGTTAGCTAGTTAGTATCCATTTCAAACAGGACAGTGGTAACAACAGTACGCTGCAGGCAATTTAAAGTTTTAGATTTTAAATAGGCTGTGTACATTTCAATGGGAGCAACATGACGGTCAAATGTTGCTGAATTTACTACAGAGCAGGACGGATTGTAAAGTAGCAAACATTGTCGGAAAACACGTTTTCAACACTGCAGGTTACCTGGTGTAATGTTTTTCAGCTAAAAAGAAACATGGTCTGACTCCTACCTAACTATATAAAGAGTAACTGAAGGTTAAATGCAGCTAATATGTCCTGTTTTAAGCCAGGCACTTATACCTCTGCTCCACTGCGTCTCTCGGCCACTATCGCGCTGGCAATCAGAGCGCTAGAGCCAGAGTAGGGGAGAGGTGAGCTGGAACAAACCATTTTGGGAGGGGGGGTTATCTATACATTTGTTGTTAAAATGTTATGTCTCAAAAAAGTACAGTACTGTATGCTTTTTATATTTTTAGTATTGTGTCACACAAACAGCAAATATTGTCAAAAAAAAAGTAAGAAATCTTTGGGGGTGCTTTGATTCATTTTGGGCTAAAATCGCCCCTGCTGCCTGGTAATTATATTGTGATCGATTGCAACTTGTGGTGACTAAACGCAAGACGACTGCAAAGGCTGCCTGATGGTGACCTTTCTGCAAACATTTAGAGTTTGACTTAGAGTCTCTGCAGTCACTCTCAGAAAGATTGTCAAAGGTTTCTGTTAAATATGCATTTCTGTCTATGCAGACAACAGATATGTGGTTTTTGATTTCTCACAGTTAATTGCTTTATTATCACAAACAGATTGCAGGTAATTGCCAACTTGACCCCAATCAACTGCAGACTGAAATCAGACTGCTAGCGATGATATGCTCAACAATCTCATTTTGCAGCCATGAATAACTGAAGTGACTTCATTTTATCTGATTGAACGACAGATACTGAGTTCAACTTTGAAGACATAACTTGGAGTTGAAAAAATGTGTGTGGTAAATCGCATGATACTGCAATACTCCGCATATCACAAAATGTTAAAAATCTAAATATTATCGTCTTGTGAGAGAAATATTGTGATAATTTTGTATCATTGCATGCCTGATGACTCCCACCTCTAATCAGTATAGTGTTTATAGAGTGTTTTAGTACAAAGTTAAAAATACAAAGTGGCCTACACTGATGTGCTTTAAAGTTAATTTTCTGGGAAAATTCACATCAGACTGCAGCATAGATGATGGAACAGATTCTGCAGTTCTTTAAATTAAGCTTAAATCAAGAGGTTTGGTCTTGTATGGAGCACAATGAGCCACAATAGTGTTCATATATAGTGCCATACCCGTACTGTGTGCTTTGTTTAAGTGCGAAGGAGGTGTGAGCTGCTTTTTAATCAGCGCAGTTTTCTCATGTTTATGTCAGTTAGGGAGGTAAGTTGTATTTTTGTTTGTTCTTGTGATAGGGTGATAGTGTTCTTTAGACATATTTATTTGTTGTTTTGGCCTTTACTCACCCCAAGATGGTGCATAAACAGTCTGTCGTACCAGAAACAGGAGAAGGATCACAGACAGACCATTTGGTACAGCTATAAGGTTGCATTCAGACAGTGCTGTGTGGAAAAGTACGCCCCTCCTTCATTTTAATGAGGCTACAGCTCCAAAGCAGTAACGCTGACAAAACATAGATTTCTTTCAGGAAAACACAGAATAGAGTAGTGCAAAAATAAATTAATAAATAACTGAATTAAGAAAAACTGAATGGGAGAAAATGCCAAGTAACGTGTATAAACTGCTTGTTTGGCCAACCAAATATCACAGTCAGATTCAGATTTTTACCTACAAGATTCAGACTTTGCCAGCCATATAGTTACACAGCCAGTCGATGTTCAGCATTTTGAGCTAAAAGATGACAAGCACTCACAGGAATTGAGGGCACCTGGTACCACCACATGTCATACTTGTCATACTTTTCATACTTTAGAGAACCGGCTCTTTCGGCTCGGCTCACTAAAAAGAGCCGGCTCTTTCGGCTCCTAACCGGCTCTTCAGGTTGTTTTGTTGCTTTAATTAATTTATTATTAACAATAATATAAAATTATGCACAAAAGGAATTACTAATGTAAAAAAAAGTGGTTTTATTTATATATTATATATAAATATATGCGGTGGCCCCTAGAGACAAAACACGTACAAACTCCAAAAAGCACGTACAAATTCCAAAACACATTTCTAGCGTTAACTGAACTTCCAAAACAGAGCTACCTAGATCACTTAAATTACACAATTGAAAGCATATGTGTGTTGTTTGTGTATTTATATACAAGCACTCATATATATTCAAATAATTAAAAAAAAAAATGTTCATTTACCTGTTACTACCACACACCAAATCCGGTCGTTGGTACTTGCTGGCTTGTGTAGCCACTAGGTAACAAAAGCTCAACACTGCCCCTAGCATCCTGGAGCACTTCTGTTGTCTTTTGTACGTGTTTTGGAGTTTTTACGTGCTTCTGAGTTTTTATGTGTTTTGAAGTTTGTACTTGCTTTGTCTGTAGGGGCCACCGTAAATATACTTTTATTTATTCAGTCCACATAAAATGTAATAAATAAATCATGTAATACAAAAACCAACTATTCACATTTCAACTTTTAACTATTTAAATTTTCAGCTTTTTCCTTTTAAACAAATTTAAAGTGAAACAACACAAAACACTGCAAACCACAACACAATTAAATATAAATTAAAATATGAAAACAAAAAGAAGATGCATATTCTCTGTCATATGGGCCTGCATGAATAAACTTTCTGAATCCTTTATCATCTGCAACTGAAAATAGTTGTGGATGATTACTATACCTTTCTAGTGTGACGTTGTTGTCCCTGACTCTCTTTCTCTCTCTTTCCCTCCCGCTGCCAGTGTAACTACCGCCCCTCCCCCCTCTTCCCAGCGTAAAGGCATGCAGAGTGAAGTGGAAAAAAAATGCAAGAGAGAGGGTGAGAGAAAGAAAAAAAAAACCCCACAGCTCGCAATAAGGAGCCGGCTCGCAACAAGGAGCCGGCTCGCAACAAGGAGCCGGCTTGCGTCGTTCACATCAAAGATCCGGCTCTAAGAGCCGTTTCGTTCGCAACCGACACATCACTACTGCCAAGGCAGTCCTGCAGTTCGACCTTGCTGATGCAGGATGGAAGTGACCACAAGGAACTAGTAGTTTGGATCTTACAGATGCTCAGATTCCTTTTTTTTTTTTTTTTTCCGCCTGTCCCATTTGGTTCTTTAGCCATCAGAATTGTTGTCTGAAGACCAACAAGGATACCCAATGGATTTACTTTGCCAAATGGATCATTGTGGCATTGCCGTATTGGTCCATTTGGTCGATCTTTGTTTTTATTATTTATTATATTTTATTTCCAGATGTTACAGACGGGACAGACATGAGTGAGAGATAGGAAAGGGAGAGAGAAAGAGGAAGGAAAGGAAAAACAGAAGGGGAGAGGGACAGTGAGAAAGGGGGGGAGAAAAAA
>NW_005187499.1:1711860-1735759 GCF_000239375.1 Pundamilia nyererei
ACACTCAACCAACGTGGAGACAGACATAAAGAGACGCTGTACACACGATCACACTCCCCAAGCGTACTCTACAAACCGGGTCTAGGTACCCTTGCTCCTGGAGGGGGAACTGCACCCAGACCCAGGTGGTGCTCAGATTCCTGCCCAGGATTGCCTGTAGTGCAAGCAATGTCTCACATTGGCTCGAAACTGCAGGAGACCTGATGATGATGATCATGATTAACTGTTATTTTTTTTATGCCTTTTAAACATTTTAATAATATCTACCTTGAATAATAATATTGCTGCTAGTAAAAATAGTAAAATCATCCAAATCATCAGCATATCACTTAAGATATATGGCTCCTGCTTCTACCAATGCTACAGTTAAAGGGACATTTTTAAGAACTCAGTCATATACAGTACAGGCAAAACATTTCAAAGTACATGAAATCAAAATACCTGTACATCTGTTGTAGAAATGAGATGAGGATGACTGTGTACACTGCACTATAGCTCTTTGGCATGTGTAGTTCCAGTAAGATGTTTTAATATCTGCAATACCCCATTTTTTACAGAGTATCCAAGTCCAAAAGTTGCTGCCTTTTCAAGGTCAATGAGGTTAGCAAGACCCTTTAAAAAAACAGCCCCAATGCCCCATGGGATATGAAGTTCCTACCTTGTAGTCAAAGAATTGTAAATGTTGACTGAGAGGATATCAGTCACCTCAGTGACTGCAGGGTCACTACGGGGTATTTCCATTTCCTTTAAGAGGCTGAATGAGCTCTGCACAAACATGAGCAGATGGATAGATAGATAGATGAATGGAGAGAGAAAGCAGGTTACAGAGAGAGGGAGTGAGCATCCTTATTTATTGTTCATGTATTTTTAAACAGCTGAGCACTCGGGTCAAATGAGTAAGCAGGATTTAACCTGAGGGGAAGGGAAAAAAGTGCAGGAGTGATGGACAGTTTGAACATGTCAGTGTGGCTGGATAAAGGAAATGCAAAAACTGTGTGCAGAAAAAAAGCGAGTGTTCATCAACGGTGACCTCGATTCATACTGAAAGCTGTGTGAGAAAATGTGATTTTTGCAAAAGATGCAAATTCAATCTCTTGTCCTTTACTACTATCCTTTTTTTCTCCTTAAATCTTACCAAGCTATAAATTATTGCATTACAGATTGCAGTCTGAAGCTTGTGTGTTTAGGGGGAGGCAGGGTTAAACTCTGCCCAGCAGGTGTCTTGACCTCTGACCCTTAACCTTTACACACAAACACACACATACACACCCTCAAGCATATGGCTGACTGATGTCTTTGAGATAAGCTCCGTCTCCACAGGCAATTGTGTGTATGTGTGTGTCTGTGTGTGCAAGAGAGAGACAGAAAGAGTGGCAGAAAAAGAAGGTCTGCATTGATTTGACAAACTGGCAGACTAAAGACAAGAGGACTCCAATGGCCTTTGCCTTTTCTGAATGCACAGGCTTGAAAATGACCAAGCTGTGTGTGCTTAACATGAATTATACACACCTGCAACGTCATGAAAGATGTATAGTGTATTTAAAAAAAATGCATAAAAAAATATAAGAAACGGAAGAAGGAAAATAGAAAAAATAAACCTAAATTGTGTTATGTTGCTAATTACTAAAAACCTTTGGTAGAATAGGCTTCACTTATGTAAGTAGCATTGTAGCATTACATCGGTCACTATAGAAGTGCATTCCTCGTATGAATCTGCCTTCTGAGAGCGAACATGATGGCTAAGAGGTTATGGAACTATTATTTGGAAACCACAATTCCTTAATGAAAGGTGGACACTATGTACAGCGGGGGAAATAATGATTTGTTCCCCTGCTTAATTTGTAAGGTAACTCACTTACAAAGAAATGAACAGCCTCTGATTTCTAAGGTAGTTTCATTTTAATGGAGAAACACAGAATATCAACCAGAAATCCAGATTTGTTTTTCCAAAAAAGTCATAAACTGATTTACATGTCACTGATATGTCTGACACCTTCTGTCTGTGCGCCAATGTGAAACACAGATTACAATCAATCAATCAATCATTTAATCAGTCAGAGATATCCCCAATCTGGACTTGTTATTTATGTAACACAACTGTGACACAATTGTCCACATAATCAACTTCTTTCATTCCAACCTCTTCACCACCTTATGCAAGACCAAAGAGCTGTCAAAGGACATCAGGGACAAGACTGTACACCTGCACAAGTCTGGAATGCACTACAAGACCATCAGGTCTGCTCTATAAATATGTACAGACCCATCATAAGTTTGTGTGAAAGTGCTGTTGTCAGACAAAAGCAAAATCAAGCTCTTTGGCAGCAAGTCATCCTGCTATGTTTGGAGGAAGAGAAATGCCGAGTATGACCCAAAGAACACCATCCCCACAGTCAAGCACGGAGGTGGAAACATTATTGTTTGGGGCTGTTTTTCTGCTAAGGGTACAGAATGACTTCACTGTATTGAGGAGCAAATGCATGAGGTCATGTAGTGTAAAATAATAGACAAGAACCTCTGTCCCTCAGACAGAACAGTGAAGATGGGTTGTGGTTCGGTCTTCTAACATCACAGTCTTCCAAAATATACTGCAAGGCAACAAAGTAGTGGCTAAAGAAGAAGCACATTATGATCCTGGGCTGGTCTCCAGACTTCAATCCTATAGAAAATCTGTGGAAGGAGCCAAAACTTCGAGTCACTAGGCAGCAGCCAAGAAATCTAAAGAGTTTATGTAAAGAGGAGTGGAGTCATGCTTTACTTGGGGATCAAAAACGTACTTTACCCAGAGACATGTAAATCAAATTAATGATTTATGTCCATTGAAATGAAACTACCATAAACATTAAAGCCTGATCTTTTTTTTGCGAAGTGAGCAAACTTACAAATTTAGCAGCGGTCCACATAATTATTTCCAATTATTATTTGTTTTCATTTCTTTCATAATGTTCTCTTTTGTTCATGCTATTTACAAAAGTCATCCTACTCAGTTCTAGTTAACCCTGTGAGGTCACTCAAAGTGAAGCTACTTAAGTAAAATATATAAGCCATTTATCTCCTATGAAGAAATTATTGTCTAATCTTGTAATGGCCAATCAAGTTCTGTACAGATTTTTAGGACAACCAATGATATGAGAATATGTGTTTTGTTTTGTTTTTATCTGTTGCAAAGCTAAACAGAACAATATTGTTTTAATCACAATTAGAGTAGACCAACAGATATAAGGTGCAAGTCTGTGTGTTCACCTTCGCCCCTCACCCTCATGCTGTTGCCATGGCATTGAAGTGTGATTAGAACTCTGGCTAACCAACATGGCTGACGATATTGACTTCCCGTCTGGTTCATGCAAACAGGATGTGACAGATTTAATTTGTTTGTCAGCTCACCTTAATTTAAACAGAAGGCTCAAAGTGGCAGAAAAGGAAAGACCGAAGGCAGCAGGCAGTGAGGGAATGAGAGAAAGGGCTTCACACAACACATTTCCCTTCTGATCGGCTTACTTGGAGTTAAAATGAGTTAGCTCATGTGTGCTTTTGAAGGTGAATCATAGATGTTTCCCTTGTTCATACTGGGACTCCTTCAAAGAAATCATACCAAGCGCATACATATTCAAAGACATATTCAATGTTTCATAAGCTAATAGATTAACATGGTGTGTGTGTGTTTAGGATAAGTGCAAGACCATCTGTTAGCAGTTTGCAGAAGATGAAGGAATAGAAAGATAAGCAAACAACTAGGAGGAAGAAAGAGCAGGACACTGGAGTGAAAGCATCGCCACATTATTTAGAGTACTGACGTCAGACAGTGAGAGAAACACGACAAGTAACAGAGTAGAGGGAGAAAAATAGAAAAGGTGGTGGTGGAGGAGACCTTACAGACAGCATCAAGATGGCACGTGAATCAGATGGACAGTCTCGACTTGTGTGTGCCTGAGAGACAATCCTGATGGCTGCTGAGAGTGCGAGTGTGTGACAGCGAATACAGAGCGCTGCATTATTGTTTAAATCATTGATCGCTTCTATCTATCTTGCTCTGTCTCTCCTCTGTGCTGTTCTTATCTCCTATCTTTTTCTCATTTCTCTTTACCTCAGATGTTTCTGTGACAGTCACACTGCCATCCTGTCTCCTTATCTTTGTTCTCAGCTTTTCTCTTTTGACACCTGCAAAAGCTGCATTTTCTCATCCTCTTTGTCTTCTCGAGTTTTGATTCTCTCTTTTCCTTACAGTGGCTCTCATTATTACAAAGTTCTGAAGCGAAAATAATTATGGATTGGGCTCATTATGAGTTGCAGGATGTAAAGCTGATCAAGTGAGAAAGCAGATGTGCAGTTATTTTTTGATTAATAATTATAGGTCATGTTAGTGACTTCAACTTTTTTAGTTTCTGAAATGCAATATTGTATATGAAATCATGATCATATTAAATCTTTACTTCTGCTCTTTAGTAACATTATTCTATGGTTTCTCTTTTCTTCTTATGTAGTCTATTAGCACATGACTATTCCTCCTGATTTTTAGACAAATGCATGCAACTCCTGACTCATTAGCATTTTTAAGTAATGTGTTTATGAGCACAAAAAGTAAGGAAATTTGTGTTCCTGTAACAGTGATTCTTGTCAGTACATTTATTACAGTTGGAAAGTCTTTTTATTCCCCCTTATGTGGTGCCACATTTCCAAGGAAAATGCATTTGTGGGTTAGTGAGCAGAGTTGTTCCATGTTTGTTGCTCCTATGAACAGCTTGCCATATCTTCTCTGCCAATGCTGAACAGTTTATTCTGATATTGACTCTTGTTTTGAGCTTCTGTTACCCCAGGTGCTGACAATCAGGCACCTGATTGGCACCTGTGAGCCTGCTACAGTGGTCAGCAGAGGTGGGTCGAGTATCCAAAAATTGTACTGAACTAGGAGCAGCATTACTTTATAATATTATTACTCAAGTAAAAGTGAAAAGTAGTTGTCAAAAAAGTTACTCAAGTAAGAGTAAAAAAGTAGTTGGTGAAAAAACTACTCAAGTAGTGAGTAACTGGTTGTAATGTCCGATTTATTTATTAAATAAATGCTATCAGACAAACAAAATAAATAAATATACAAATTTTTGTATTTTCAAATAGAATATATGTATAAACATCAACAAAATAAGGCACAACTATTCTAATTTCCAGATTTCAATCTTTCACAACATAAAGCCGTTTTAACCAATATCTACACTAAATAATAAATAGATAAACAGTGCAAACCATTTCCAGTGACAAGATATGCTGTAAACTTTATATTCATTTTTGCTCCAAATGGCACAGCAGCATCAGAGAAAACATTAGAATGAGGCAACTTCAACATATGTACACATAAGGCAGCTCAGTTTACCATAAATTGTATGGGTGTGTGTCTATTTCTGCCTATTTAGCATAAATGTGCCATTTCTTCACTCAGTGAAGTGATGGTTAAGCTTCAGCAGCAGTTTGCTCTCAAGGTTCTTTCTATGAAGCTGTAACTGTTTAGCAGTGAACAGGAGTCCTGCATGACTAAGAAGTCCTTCACAAGCTCCAGATGCAGGAAGAGCTGTATTGATTTTGATCGACAGCTTCTTGATGCGGCGAAAGCCATGCAATAGATCCACAACTCCAGTGAATGGACATGAAAGGTACCTCTCCAGCTCCCCTGCTTCTGGCTTTCCTGACCCAATGGATCCATTATCTTCGTCGGTTAGGCTGCTGTTTGTGCTGGACTTATCCACCTGTGTCCAGGTGATGTCTGATGAAGTTGAAACCTGTGGAAAGATGTATGGTTTTCAAAAGAATTAGGTCTAGGCATTACAGTGCTGTAAACACTGCAAAGCTGCAGATGTTTGGCATAAAAACTTGATCACACTGGAGCTGTTTTTTACTAACTTTTGTTGAAAAACAAAATCTTGTCCTTCATATCCCGCACAAACAATTTGCAATGAATTCCAGATTAAGTTCAAAAGCAGAACGCAACGATTTTTCAGTCCGTTTTCAGACCGTTTTGTGGAACGGCCTGAGTTTTAATCGTGTGTCGTGCATCTTGTAGTATACATGGGGTAACGAGAAGCGATTAACACCTCGCGACCAGCTCATATGGTCATATGGTCGCAAGAAAATCAAACCCATTTGAAATCCGGTCACCCCTCGTGAGGGTGTCAATGCAGCCTCTCACACTGCGCACGCGCAAACACAGAAATGCAGCGTCGGATCTGGACACAAGCGGAGGCACAGCTTGTAGAACTTTTGCAAGCTCATCCGAGTACAGAAGCTTAGAGATGCCACCCAGGCAAAGGAAAAATAGAAGTATATCATGTTATAATGTGAAAAGTCTATCGTTCTAACAATCTACTATCATGTTTGTCACGGTTGGAGATAAAGTGGACCCAGGCGCGGAGCTCTGAATGCAAAGCAGCGGGCTGGTCCAAACTGGTCTTACCTGGGAGACATGAAAAACATCATGAGTCCTCGTGCTACGTGGTAGGCTCAGCCAGACAGTCACTGGGTTCAAAACTGCTTGAACAGTAAAAGGCCCAATAAACCGAGGAGCAAGCTTCTTAGATTCGGTTCTGAGTGGGATGTGTTTGGTTGAAAGCCATACCTGTTGGCCCACCTGGTAGTCTGGATTCGGGTCGCGGCGGCGATCAGTCAGTCTCTTATTTTGCCCTCAGGAGGGCCACTCTGGCAGCACGCCATGCCTTCCGACAGCGCCGCATGTGGAGCTGGACAGAGGGAACAGCCAATTCCTCCTCAGTGACAGAGAGGAGCGGGGGCTGATAGCCCAAGGATGCCTCAAATGGGGATACTCCGGTGGCTGCCAACATGCTGGAATTGTCACAGACTGAGAACCTTCACAGACAATTGTCAGCATATTCCACCCACGTGAGCTGCTCACTCCAAGTTGATGGGTTGGACGAGACGACACAACGCAGCATTGCTTCCAGTTCCTGATTAGCCCGTTCTGTCTGATCGTTGGTTTGAGGAGGGAATCCTGATGACAGTATCATTAGAAGACATAGCATACATTTTCACTGCTATGCAGATGACACCCAGCTCTATCTGTCCATGAAGCCAGATAACACACACCAATTAGTTAAACTGCAGGAATGTCTTAAAGACATAAAGACCTGGATGGCCGCTAACTTTCTGCTTCTTAATTCAGATAAAACTGAGGTTATTGTACTCGGCCCTGAAAAGCCTAGAAATATGGTATCTAAGCAGATTTTTACTCTGGATGGCATTACCTTGGCCTCCAGTAACGCTGTGAGGAACCTTGGAGTCATTTTTGACCAGGACATGTCCTTCAATGCACATATTAAACAAATATGTAAGACTGCGTTCTTCCATTTGCGCAACATCTCTAAAATTAGAAATATCCTGTCTCAGAGTGACGCTGAAAAACTAGTTCATGCATTTATTACTTCCAGGCTGGACTACTGTAATTCATTATTATCAGGATGTCCAAAAAACTCACTGAAAAGCCTTCAGCTAATCCAAAACGCTGCAGCAAGAGTACTGACAGGGACTAGAAAGAGAGAGCATATTTCTCCTGTTTTGGCTTCCCTTCATTGGCTTCCTGTTAAATCCAGAATTGAATTCAAAATCCTGCTCCTCACATACAAGGTCTTAAATAATCAGGCCCCATCTTATCTCAATGACCTTGTAGTACCATATCACCCTATTAGAGCACTTCGCTCTTGCTCTGCAGGCCTACTTGTTGTTCCTAGAGTATTTAAAAGTAGAATGGGAGGGAGAGCCTTCAGTTTTCAGGCCCCTCTTCTATGGAACCAGCTTCCAGTTTGGATTCGGGAGACAGACACTATCTCTACTTTTAAGATTAGGCTTAAAACTTTCCTTTTTGCTAAAGCATATAGTTAGGGCTGGACCAGGTGACCCTGAATCCTCCCTTAGTTATGCTGCAATAGACATAGGCTGCCGGGGGATTCCCATGATGCATTGAGTTTTTCCTTTCCAGTCACCTTTCTCACTCACTATGTATTAACAGACCTCTCTGCATTAAATCATATCTGTTATTAACCTCTGTCTCTCTTCCACAGCATGTCTTTTATCCTGTCTTCCTTCTCTCACCCCAACCGGTCGCAGCAGATGGCCGCCCCTCCCTGAGCCTGGTTCTGCCGGAGGTTTCTTCCTGTTAAAAGGGAGTTTTTCCTTCCCACTGTTGCCAAAGTGCTTGCTCATAGGGGGTCATATGATTGTTGGGTTTTTTTCTCTGTATCTATGAAGCGCCTTGAGGCGACTTATGTTGTGATTTGGCGCTATATAAATAAAATTGAATTGAATTGAATTAACCTGGGCCCCCAGCTCAGCACAGAACTCCTTCCACACCCGGGAAGTGAACTGGGGACCCCGGTCAGAGACGATGTCCAGAGGGATGCCGTGGAGCCAGAAAACGTGCTGGGTGAGCAGCTGAGCAGTCTCCAGGGCAGATGGAAGCTGAGGTAGGGCCACAAAGTGGACTGCCTTTGAAAACCAGTCAACGATCGTGAGTACAACAGTGTTACCTGAGGATGGTGGCAGTCCCGTGACAAAGTCCAGTGCAATGTGCGACCACGGACACTTGGGTATGGGTACCGGGTGTAGGAGGCGCGCAGTGAATTCAGTGTCTTGTTCTGAGCACACACAGGACAGGCCGCAACATACTCCCCAATATCCTGCAACAGAGTGGGCCACCAAAACAACCATCGAAGGAATTTTATAGTGCAGTTCTTACCCGGATGGCAGGCAAAACGTGCGGTGTGGGCCCACTGGAGTACCTTACTCCGAACCAATGCAGGAACAAACAGCTTGCCCTCCGGGCCTGTACCAGGGTCGGCCTCCTGCCGCTGAGTGTCTCACACGATCCTTTCGATCTCCCAAGTCAATGCACCAACAAAACAAAAAGTTCTTATGGTCAGTCCACACCACCACAGAGTACTTGCTCCCCTCCAGCCAGTGCTGCCACTCCTCCAGGGCCAGTTTCACTGCAAGCAGCTCCCAGTCTCCAACGTCATAATTCCGTTCTGCGGATGACAAACCGAGAAAAAGGCACATGGGTGCATTTCACCTTCCACCTGCTGTGAGAGGACGGCCCCCACCCGTGAATCCAAAGCGCCAACCTCCACGAGGAAAGGAGGGTCGAGGTCAGCCTGCACCAGCACCGGTGCTGACGAAAACAGGCGTTTGAGCAGTGCGAATGCCTGTTGGGCGCCCGGAGACCACTGAAACTGCAACTTGGGAGAGGTGAGGTTAGTCAGAGGCAAGGCAATCTTGCTGAAATTATAAATAAAGTGCCTGTAAAAGTTAGCAAACCCCAGGAACTTCTGCAAGTCCTTGCGGCTCTTGGGTTCTGGCCATTCAACCACTGCCTTGACCTTTGCTGGATCCGCACGCAGCCTCAACAATGAACCCAAGGAACGAAACCATCGGGACATGAAACTCACACTTTTCAGCCTTAACAAATAGGCAATTCTCCAACAGGCGCTGCAGCATGAGCCTCACATGCTTCACATGTTCCGCCTGGTTCCGGGAGAAAACAAGAAAGTCATCTAGGTAGATGAAAGCACAGTGGTTAATGAGATCCCACAACACATCATAAAGGCCTGGAAAACGGCAGGAGCATTGGTGAGCCCAAAAGGCATCACCAGGTATTCAAAATGTTCAAGGTAGGTGTTAAACACCGTCTTCCATTCATCACCCTCGCGGATTCGCACCAGGTGGTAAGTATTACGGAGGTCCAGCTTGGAAAAGATCGTGGTGCCCTGAAGGAGCTCAAAGGCTCCTTCAGGGCCTTGCAGAGGTAAGGGATACTTGTTTTTAACTGTGATCTTATTTAGTCCCCGGAAATCTATGCAAGGATGAAGAGTCTTAGCCTTCTTCTCTACAAAAAAGAAGCCCGCGCCCAAGGGCGACGTGGAAGCTCGAGTTATACTGGCCGCCAACAAATCACATATTGATCAAGGCATTTAGAGTCTTGGGTAGCTATTTAGTTGCTAACTCACATTTGATATCTTCGTTCAGGCAGTTCAGGAAGGCTCCCTGGAGTGTGACCTACAAATTTCTAACCCCTGCGATTCAATAGCACAGTTTGAGCAGGAGTTGAATAACGGGACTAAAAAAAATCACACAGCTTAATGCAGACTGTTTAAACTAAACAAGCTGCTGTTTCACATAATAAACCCTGTCAACTGCAGTATTGCCTTCTATTTTAACAGTTAAAGCAGTAGAGACCAGCTGTGTTTACATGTGCGTTGAACTCTAGCTTTATTAACCAGGCTAGCTATTAGCTTATAGCTCACGCTAGCTAACCAGCGAGCAGTTAAAAGCTGCGGAAACAACACCCACAAACTTATCTCATTACAACGTAGCGGCGAAAATGTGACGTGATTCTAGTTTAATCAAACTCGGGGCTCGAGCTCGACACAGCTGCTGTAACATAAGACTGACATTCAACTAATCACAGCTAAAAAGATATTTAGAGTAAACTAACTGCGACATGTTTCCTGAGGTTACATGAGTGAAGTTTTTTCACTCTAAAAAGTCAGTTTGTTCTGGCTCACACTGAAGACACCGACACTGAAGACATAGCTGTTCTTTTGTACTGCTTTTAAGCGAAACAATCTTTGTATATGAGGCCAAGGGTGTTCATCCTCTTCATTTCTAGCGGAGACAGTTGACTCTGCCATGTTTTCATGTGTTGGGCCACTCTGCCCACCACAGTTTCAAACTGGTCATGTGACTGCATGGCCACATCTGATTGGTAAAAGAATTACAGGAAACACCCCTGGCAGCACGATCCATTATTAGCAGTATTATCTAATGTTAACACATTAGATAATACTGCTAATAAAAAATACTAATTATTTTTTAAAAAGTAACGAGTCAAATTTTGTCAAATATAGATGAGTAAAAGTACAGTTTCTTCTTCACAAATGTACTCAAGTAAAAGTAAAAAGTATCGTGCAAAAAAGGTACTTTAAAAGTAATTTTTTTTCAAAAACTTACTCAAGTAAATGTAACGGAGTAAATGTAACTCGTTATTATCCACCTCTGGTGGTCAGATGGGGCGTATCCTGCGTACCCTGGATCTGCCCCGGGCCTCCTCCCGGAACACCTGTGGGACATGCCCGGAACACCTCACCCAGGAGACATCCTTGTCAGATGCCTGAACCACCTCAACTGGCTCCTTTAGAAGCAGGAGCAGTGGCTCCTTCTTCTCACCCTATCTCTAAGTCTCTCTTAGAGACTAAGCCAGCCACCAATCAGAGGAAGCCCATTTCCACCGCTTGTATCCGCGATCTCATTCTTTCAGTCACTACCCACAGCTCGTGACCATAGGTAAGGGTAAGGGCGTAGATCGACCGGTAAATTGAGAACTTCGCTTTTACACTGAGTTCTCTCTTCACCACAACAGACCGGTACAGCGTCCGCATCACTGTGACTGCAGTACCAATATCTCGATCTCCCGCTCCCTTCTCCCGTCAGTCAATTCAATTCAATTCAATTCAATTCAATTCAATTCAATTTTATTTATATAGCGCCAAATCACAACATAAGTCGCCTCAAGGCGCTTCATAGATACAGAGAAAAAAACCCAACAATCATATGACCCCCTATGAGCAAGCACTTTGGCAACAGTGGGAAGGAAAAACTCCCTTTTAACAGGAAGAAACCTCCGGCAGAACCAGGCTCAGGGAGGGGCGGCCATCTGCTGCGACCGGTTGGGGTGAGAGAAGGAAGACAGGATAAAAGACATGCTGTGGAAGAGAGACAGAGGTTAATAACAGATATGATTTAATGCAGAGAGGTCTGTTAATACATAGTGAGTGAGAAAGGTGACTGGAAAGGAAAAACTCAATGCATCATGGGAATCCCCCGGCAGCCTATGTCTATTGCAGCATAACTAAGGGAGGATTCAGGGTCACCTGGTCCAGCCCAGTCGTGAACAAGATCCCGAGATACTTAAACTCCTCCACTTGGGGCAGGAACTCATCCCTGACCCGGAGTGGGCACTCCACCCTTTTCCAGCTGAGGACCATGGCCTCAGATTTGGAGGTGCTGATTCTCATTCACACCGCTTCACACTCGGCTGCGAACCGCTCCAAGGCGAGCTAGATGAAGCCATCAGAACCACATCATCCGCAAAAAGTAGAGGTGAGATCCTGAGACCACCCAAGTGAAAGCCCTCCGCCACTTGGCTACGCCTAGAAATTCTGTCCATAAAATTTGCGAACAGAATCGGTGACAAAGGGCAGCCCTGGCGGAGCCACCAGGAATGAGTCCGACTTATTGCCGGCTATGTGGAACAAGCTCTTGCAAGGATTGTATAAGGACTGAATGGCCCGTAGCAATGGGCCAGATACCCCATACTCCCGGAGCACCCCCCGCAGGACCTCCCGAGGGATCCAGTCGAATGCCTTCTCCTAATCCACAGAAATCTATCCTTCAAAATGAAAACACTTGCCCATATAGAGTGGGGCTTATTAGCTTGGGAATGCTGTTCATGCCAGAGTTGACTAACACAGCCACATTGGCTGACATGCCATAAATGCTGGTTGAAGAATGGGATGCCCTCATGGTGGTGACCAGCATTCGGAGCAGGTGCCAGGCTTTTGGGGCTGTATCGTTCTGACAAATTCTACTAATGCTTCTGTATGCTAAATGAATAAAATCTTCAAGTGCTAATATGTCTTGTTTCTTCAGATTCCAATCATTAAACTGAAAAAAGACACCAAACAAGAGACAATAAACTGTCTGGCATTTGCAGAGAACATTTGCAGTTTTTCCTAGCCTACATACCTAACTGTACTGTTTAACCCACAAATGCTTTTTCCTTACAAATGTGACACCATGTAAGGGTAAATAAGCTGGCCTTCCAGCAGTATACAATTTATTACCAAGAAGCACTGTTACAGCAATGTAATAATAGCCAAATGCAAATGTAGAGCAAAATCGAGTATGGGTCTAAATAACCCAAAATGTGATGTCCACATATGTGGACGCCAGGTCCTAGGAGGTTAAACCCTATGTTCTGATAGCCACAAATACATTGATGTGCACCACCCAGGACACAGGGAGCGTGAATAATCCTGGTGACATTAATAATTAGACATACCGTCCTATTTTGTCTCATACGTAAAACTTATTTTGAAGTGGCCTCTTAAAATCAGGTCTCAGTGAAATTTGATCTTGGATCGCTAAATTCAGAGTACAGAGTACGAAGCATGCAACCACGGTTTAGATATCTCATTGTCTTATTTGGGTTGGAGGGGCATTCACAGTGATGCAGGCATAGTACCCATATTTTATGGCAAAGAGAAGCTGAGCATAAAAGTGAAGGCATCTAACTAGGATGCCTCCGGCAGGACTTGCAGGCAAAGTGGGCATATCCAGGAGGAGGAACAGTCTCAGGGAATGATGCTGTCCCCTATAAATAAACTGGAAGAGGTGACCTGCGTGAGGCAAGTCTGGCTTTCTATGCTTATACTTCCATCTCAGTAACCCAAAACCAGAAAAGCAGTACAGACGGATGTATAGACAGGCTTAGAAGATGACACATCTGCAGCTGAGATTATGTTGAGATTATTAAGTACATTTCAATAGTCTACTATGTAACTGAAAAAGACACAATAAAAACAGTAAATTTTATCAAATTTATACCACACAGAAAAGGCCCCAGCCAGATGATGCATTTAAAACCAGGGCCTTCATGCGGTGAGGCAACAGTGCCAATCACTGCTCCATTGCACTACCTCAATTAAAAAAGATATATATATATATATATATTTAAAGAAAACCTTTTATTTTAAAATATTATTTTTAAACATTAAAGTCTTATTTGAAATATTAAGCAGCCTCTGAAATTAAGTGTGCTGGCAAATGTACACTGACGCTTTCAAACAAAATAGGATACATTCAATAAATAATAGAACAGTATTCCAAAAACAGAAAGTTTAAGCATTAAACTGATATTGGAAATGGAAATAGACTGGCGTTTATTATCTATTGTTATCTTCAAACGCTTCAGACTACAAGCCATATTTCACCATACATTCATACTGTATTTACTTTAACCTTTTAGATCACTGTGACAGAAATATATCCCTCACTTTTGCTGTTCTGACAGTTTTTATTTCAGATCATTCTTCATTTGTGAGCTCTTTTCTTTGCCGATCAAATTTTGTTTTAAAAAAAACTGCCAGGCTGCTCAAGTTCCTCCCAAATTTCCTTTCAGTGCAGACCTCAGCACAACTGTTTCCAGTTGTACAACATCTTGCCAAAATATTATTTTGGTATCCAGTTGGAAAGTCAAAATCCACCACATAAGCACACTGCCACAAGGCTGTGGTTCTGGTTTGTTACCACGGAGACGAGCACGCAGAGCGACGGTTGCCGTGTGGCAGCGATGCTTGTCTTGGCAGGGAAACGGCCAACTCTGAGGTCGAGTGACAGCCAGACACACACAAACACACAGGCACACACTCTCTTTCTCTCCTTAAGGCTCAGCAGGCAGGGTGGCTGGGTGGGATCTATGTGTGTGTGTGTGTGTGGCAGTGTAAAGCAGGCGAAGGTGACAGTGACGTGACACTGGTGAAATAATTATGAGTCCAAAACAGGGCTGACAGGGAGCAGCCCATGCCCTTCAACTATCTGTCAACTGTCATTAACATAGAGTCCTAATACACAGCCTGAGGAGAGAGAGAGGAAGTGAGTGAAATGGAAAGGAAAAAGAAGAAAACTACAGAGGGCAATATAAAACGCATTCTTACAAAGACTCAATAAAAACATCACTGATTTCATCCGCATACTTAGACTGACCTGGTGAAGGGAATGATTGCTGAGAAAGAAAAAGATCAAGACTCACCTGGTCGTTACTGTGCCAAATTGCACTGGCTGTTTTCTATTCGATGTTTACATGGGTACAGTGATTGTGCAAGATTCACATGTGAATAGGGCCTGCAGAGTGCATAACTTTATTCACATGTGTAAGGAAAATGCCACAGAAGTAAACATTTCACTCATTTGTAGAGTCTTCTCTCTAAACAGCAAATACCAAAGGTCATGAACAGGAGCATTGTATGTATGTGTATATGTAGTGGAGTAATTCTCACCATTACACAAAACCACGAAAATCCAACTACTGGAGGTGCAACACCAATAAGGATTTGCTTTTCAGGTACTACAAGTTGATGACCATGAATTCAGCATTTCAGATATTTCAATTTAGGCCAAACCAGTGAAGTGAGACACAAACACCCTCATCTTTAGAGCCATATCACCAGCAGGCGTAAAAATCATATCCACCTAAACTTGACCTTTTTATTCTTGGACTCTAGCTTTGTCTAATTTCCAAAATAATCAGGTCTGATGATGTTGTTTTCCCTGTTCAGGTTTTCACAGGGTACTCTGGCTCTCTGGCTTTACCCACATTCCAAAAAGCAGCGTGTGATTCTACATTGCATGTAGCTGTGTGTGTTTAAGTGGTCAGTAAGGTCAGACAGACTTTAAAAACCACTGCCTGATTCCCAGTTCACTCCACATGGCTTTACTATAAAGAAGAGAACTCCAGAGTATGATCTGACACACGTACAGTATTTACGATCAAATGTGGACTTCCAGCTTTGGAACTGGAAGCATACACCGGCTTTTGTCGTCTGCATCATATCCTGGCCATAGATGCATTGTTTCCTGTGACTTCTGGAGTCCCCCCCATGTGCGTGTGTCAAATCCAGGACTATGACGTCAAAGAGCATGGTTCACATTTCCTGAAAAAACAAAAAACAAAAAGAAAAACCTTAGTTAAGCATAGGAAAGACATGTTAATAAAGTGAGCAAGTCTCAAGCTGACTTCTTAAACCAAGAACACAATGGTTCCTTAAGTCTTACCAAGTGCTGCGAGAGCCATAAATTACATGTTTTATTTGCTACAAGAGAACATTCTGCTTCGCATGATCAGCAGCCAGGAACACAACCTGCCTCACCAGCATTGCTCCAACTCAGAATTATCTAAATTTTAAAAATAAATCAGAAAGAAGATGCCTTTTACATTTTATCTCACAAGATAATACAAGCAAGAATATTCATGAACAAGCTATACATAAGAGAAAGAGAAACTTACTTGCATACTTTTCCATCTCTGTTATTTCCGTCCAATTTCTGTCTTTTATTTCATTTCCAACTGAATTTTAAGTTTGATATCAGAGATTTACATTTAGTAGTACAAACAATATACAACCATAAAGTGAAAACCTGTCAACCCCATGAGATCTCTTTCTTCTGTAAATGCGTGTGAAAGTGTTTCTAGGCTGTGGATTGATATGTGGATTATTCGGAGGCCCGGGTGAAATATGTCAGAGAACACCCTGTTACCAAGAGTCAGGGTGTAAAACGCCTCAGTGTACATAACTCTTCTTAACGGGGAGTAAATCCCTCCTCAAAACAAGAAGACACACAGTACATTTTGCAACAGTATATTTGGAAATAAATCTCACATGATGCACCGTGAAACACTCAAGGAGACGACGACAGGCAGAGTTAAAGAGAAAGAAGCGAGAACGAGAGATGAGAGAGCGTGGATTTATGGAGAACGGCGATATCCCAGTACCTAAGATGAGCCAAATGGCCAACAACAGACTGACGGACTGAAAACACAAATAAAGAGCCATTTTTATGATGTGAATGGATGGCTTCGCTGCAAGACACTTGGCTGGATTTTATTTGGTTGTGGCTTTGACCAGAGCCACTACATATTTCTGTTTTATGAAGAGACTCAATGGCTAAGACAGCGGCTAACAGAGTGGCGCGAACTCTCTCACCTCATTGGAAGACCAAATAGGAGGAAGGAGAAAAAGAGCAGATGAAAGGCAGAGACAGAAGATGGTGGCCCGATGTACTCGACTGATTAAAAAACCCCATCTGTACCTATGCCTGCTCGCACATACAAGAGCACGTTCATAATCATTAAGTTTGAGAAGATACTCTTGAAGACAACAGCCCCTTTGGCATTCATCTTTCTCCCCGCAGGCAAACAAACACACACATACACTTGTCTTCAGTTAGACATTTGTTTTCTTGTGATTAGAAATTTGATTACAGTTACACTGATCGGGCATAACATTATGACCACATGTCTAATATTGTTTTGGTCTCCCTATTGCTGCCAAAACAGACATGGCAAGATGTTAGCAACAGATACTTGAAGTCCTGTATACTATAAGGTGGGGCCTCCATGGATCAGACTTGTCTGTCCAGCACATCCCACAGATGCTCGATTGAGATCTGGGGAATCTGGCAGCTCAAACTCGTTGTACTCCTCAAATGATTCCTGAACCATTTTTGCTTTGTGGTCAACCCCTCAGTCATCAAAGAATACCGTTTCCAAAAAATGTGTATGTGGTCTGCAACAATGCTTAGATAGGAGATATGTGTCAAAGTAACATCCACATGGATGGCAGGACTCAAGGTTCCCCAACGGAACATTACCCAAAGCATCACAATATGTTTAAATAAACATTTCAAAATATTTACAGAACAATCAGGTGTTATGCATCAAATTTGATGCCACATGAATTATTTGTGCCACTCCAAAAAATAATTTCTGTCCACTATGAGATAAAGAAGAACAACAGCCTGATACCTGCAGGCCTGACAACAGGAGATGTATCACTCCTGTAACACCTGTAACATTCAGCAGTCGCCTCATTGTTCTGACACACACAACAAAACTACTGACTACACTAAGATAAGATAAGATAAGACTTTATTGATCCCACAACGGGGAAATTTTTGCGTCACCTCAGCTCAGGTACAGATATATGAAGGAAATGCAAAAATACAATTAAGTACAATCAATGAAAAAAGTAAGATAATACACTACACACTAACTACACAAGATTTGCGCTAAACGTCGCAAATCTCTCACATCTCAAAACACCGCCGTCACTCCTAAAACTTCCCCCTTCCTAAACCACTAAATGCCATGTTGCCATATCATTTTTTGATTGGTCGACATGGTACATTTTTCCACCAATAGGAAAGGATGGGTTTTTTGGGGGTTTTGTTTTTGCTCACAGGTGGCGAGTGCTTTCGAGCGTTTTCCTTGTAAAACGCCGTTTTTAGCGTTTCTTCCCACAGTAAATATGAACAACGATATTATTCAGGAAGAAAACCAAACATTGCATATATTTTTATCATAAGTCTGGTTTTACGTGGCCTATCAACACAATTTAAAAACTGGTATAATGTCCACACTTTTTCTGTCAATTGTTCCGTCTGTACTGCTCAATGGTTGTACACGTTGTCATTAATGTGGCTTCACTCCACATCAGCCACGCCGCTTTGCTAGCTAAAACACCGGTGTCGGCACATTCGGACGCTGTCATAGCCTGCTAACGACGTTGATTAGCTGCCTATGTACGAATGTGAATCGCATTATTGGCTGGACTATGGGATAAGGTGGCATCGTTCTAATCCCATATGGGAGCAGCCAGTCACTTACTGAATAACACTGCAAAACAGAATTGTTAAAGCTTTAATTTTAATTTCAATTCAAATTTTTTTCTTGTGTGTGCGCAACGCAGATTTTCTGTGCGCAGAGACCGTGCCAGCAGTGCGCAATTGCGGAGGCGTGCAACTTAGAGGGAACATTGCTGATCACTGCAGACTGGGAACACCAGAGCTGAAGTTTCGGACTTGACCCAGTTGTCTTGCCATCACTAGTTAGCTCATCAGACTAGTTCAAACACTCCCTTTTTTCCTGCTTCAAACACATTGGCTGAGAGGACGAAATGTTCACTGGCTCCCTAAATCTATCCCACCCAGTAACAGGTGCCACGAGGAAGAGATATTCAGTGTGATTCACTTCACCAGTCAGTGGTCTTAATGTTATTCCTGATTGGTGTATCTACACAAGTTTTTGTGCTTTTATGCCAAATTATTTTTGTAAGTGTACTGTAATGTCCTTTTCACTTCAGTTTAGATAAAATGTTGCTCAAATTTAAGCAGAAATTATTTTTTTTAGCTGCATGGTAATCAACATGCAAGCACTAGCATCTAGCTATGGTAGCATTTGAGTTTGAAAAATAATGAAGTCTCTTTTCAGTAGATTGTTATTTTTTTCTATGGTTTATTTAAAAAAAATCAGCAATACATACACATAATTTCTTTCCAGCCCTCGCCTTATCATTTCTGATAAAATGCTGGATGAAATGGTTTGGACATAGGGGTGAATCACAGCATTGTAAAACAAATTCCTGTATCTGGTAAAATAGTCATCACTGTTAAAATTAATTGCACCTGTAGCCTGGATCTCTGACAGGGAACATGTGACAGTTGTTGCTTTCAGAGGAAAACCCCACCGAAGCCATAGATGACTCAATCTTGTCCTCTGCCTTTCATACAGTATCTCTTTCAATCTCTCACACACATGCTAATCGTTCCCTCTCATTTGCATCCTAATGATTTCACTCTTCCTTTTTAGCCCTGTCCAATCCCTCTATTAAGTTATCTGCTGCTTGTGCTCCCCCTCATGTCTTTGTGTAGATGTCTGCTGACTTTTCTGTCTCTCTTTTCCGGAGATTATTATTCTGTATCATAGAGGAGGATTTGACCCTTTTATATTTGTCTCTTATAGGACAATGACATGTGCCACTCATGGATCTGCATGAAAAAAAGAAAGAAAATAATTTTGGTGCACAACATAAGTCGCCTTGAGGCGACTTATGTTGTGATTTGGCGCTATATAAATAAAATTGAATTGAATTGAATTGAATTGAATTGGATGAGTTGTTTTTCTTTAGAATTGAAGTTCTTTAGAATTAGAATGAAAAGATTACCAAAAAATTAGTCTTTTCCTGTAACATCCCTGCTGAAGACAGTTGCACTGCAATTAAACTCTACACAGTGAATTTAAATCTGTCTTGGCTATTTCGCTAAAGAGCTCATAGGGAACAGATATACAAAAGCAAAAATTAATAAGTGTGAGGATAATCAACCAGGACTGTGGCTGAGGATGCATGAGGGAGAACCAAACTTGTTTAAGGAATTCAGAGTCCTCAGCATTTCTCTCTCTCTTTGTGTGTGTGCGTGTGTGTGTGTGTGTGTGTGTGTGTGTGTATATGTGTGTGTGTGTCATCATTTCAATGAGTATCCAAGTGATACTTGGCAGTTCAGATTCAGAAAAGCATATACAGTTCTTTCATATTTCATGGAAATAGAGTATCTAGAGTTTCATAAAATAAAGCTTGGCCATATGTTTTCATTAAAACCAAAAGAACTGAACTTAATATTTCATTTAGTGGCACAAAATGATAATAAATTGTATTTGGTAATCGGTTATTAATTAGTTTTACAAACTAATTACAAGTATACAACTTGTAAACTTCCAAGTGGCCAAGTGCCTACATCACTTATTAAATCGAAGTGGCATCTTACAGAAACTACACTTGGTGAAGGAGTTGGGGAATTTCTGTTTTGGATCGATGAGGTTCTGTTTGGATTCTGAATATAAATAGTTAATGTAAATTCCTGTGAATGCAGATGCATGCTGTATGTATTCAGTATGGGCTCTAGCCACTGTTACCTAGATTTGGATTGAATTACACACAATCATGTAACATACACACTGAAGTCGCAACTTTTGTACGTATCTCAGAATGCCAGTAGTGTAGTTTGAGCTCTTGTAGGCAGAGCTGGGACCACATCCGAGGAGGCAGCAATCATTTCTGAGCCGACTGACCCGGAGCTGCGTCTAGCTGTGTGTCTAAGGTAAAATTATATTATTTCACTATTTCAATATTATTGTATATTCAGTACTTGTGCGCTTCTTCAGTCACAACGTGATTATTGTCAAATGCAGTGGTCTGATTGGTCAGATATGTTTATTTGGATCAGAAAAATTGAGCTTGGTTCGAAAAAACAAATGCTGCTAATTCATCCTGTAAATTACGCGGTGTGAACAGCCACGTTAAAAATGAGTACGAAAAATATTTTTATTACACAAAATATTTGCGTGTATTTGACACATCTGGTGTGTAAAACTCTTAAGGGTAGCACAACAACTATTTACTGTAAGTTTAATTATAAAACAGTACAATTATTAACAATGGTCATTGTAAAGTGTCTCTCAGAATAGAGTTTGGATCATTAATGACACTGGACAAATGGAGCTGTCCAACAGCACCGATACCACCTGCACTCTTTCACTTATTAAATTCCAGCATAAACGGAAAGCAGACATATCATCCCTGGCAACTAAAGAAACAAATAATGAGTTTGTAGCTTTAAGATTTGGATTATTAGTGACAGCTGCATTATTTTGCATCTGCTGCCATGAAGACTTATTGTCAAGTCCTTGTAATACAGAGACTTTAAACTGCCTAACTCTAGGGGTACTTCTTTAAATGCTATACAGAAAAGTAGTGCATTTTGGTTATTAAAAAAATAAATAAAAAAATCCCTGAGTAAATTATGTAACATTCTTTATGTGTGTTCTTTAACATGAAGCCGCTTGAGAAGCATTTTTGGTTCAACAAAGAATCTTTCCACAGGTTCCTTAGCAATTTTTTTAAAGCCAGAAGAACCATAAAAAATTGTTCTGCAGCAAAAGATTTTCATAAAAGTTCTATGTTGCACCAACTAGTTTAGTAAAGGGCTCCATTTTAATGGTTCTTTAGCAATTCTTTTAAAAATAGATGGCACTTTAATATTAAAATCATAGCAACAAAAAGCATAATTAAAAAAAGACAAAGGGAAGATATTCTTATTTGTATAGAGATGGCTATCAAGCAGATTTTACTGTTAACACAAAATTTTAATATTGCACAGCTACAGATTTTCTTGATAACACTTGATTTACAATCACTGTATTTTAGGGCAAGACTAAAAGACCCAAAAATACTTGAAAAAAGAAGCAGAAAGTACAAGAGTACAGCTGAACACATGTCGTGTGTATACAATACAATATCCTTGTAGTAGAGTTGAAGAGCATTGGAAAGGCTTCAAGAAATCGCCTATCACACCAGTTCGCGGAGATGGATTCATGACCAACTCAAGGTGTCCAGCAGCGATTGAAAAGGTCACTCATGTCGCCGCTGAATCCCTCAATGTCCCGTACACCTTAGCCTCTAATCTGAATAGTGTGTGTGCGCTGTGTGTAATCTGAATAGCAATAAGGCTGGCTGATAGATTGATGCATAACAGCAAGGAGCATGCAGAACAGGCAGGCTATTTTGGTGTCAGCTCCCTTTATTTTTCGGCTGGCACAGTTTCATTCGGCCACATGAGATTTGTAGTTCGGATGCCGGCTTCGAGGCAGGAAAATTACTTTAATCAAAGTTGTATTTTGTTCTTTCAAAGCACACAGTGACAAGTTTTGGCATTTGGTTTTGTAGTCTGCCCGTCTATGATAAAGGATATGTGTGTTTACCTTCTCTGTGGAGCACTTACGTTGAAAAAACTTGAATCATACTAATAATTTAATATTTTTTTTACCATATGCATTTCTCACTTAGTTATAAAGACATTTTGTCTCACTCCAAAAAAGAAAAGTGAATGTAATTTTTGTTTGTAGTCGTAAAAGCATTTACAAATAGCCCTAGTGAGCTCCTTTTATTTTGGTGGTAAAAGATAACCTCAAAAGGAATACAGAAATATAGCAAACATAGTGAATGACTGTTAAGGGTTCAGCTCTTCATAAAACTCAGAAGAGCCAGCAAGAAGGTGGTGTTACACTCCTGCACATAGTTTTGAATGACAGTCTCATCGATGTTAACCTACACAGAATATACTGAAATACTGAAAATACTGAACTTGGATATACTTCCCTTTATCCAGATAGTTTTTTTGTTTTTTGTTTTTTTACTTTTTTCCCCAAAGATATTCAGTATGTTACAATATAACATTTTGAATATGTATACCCAAACTAATGGGGCCCTAAATACTCAAAGCCCTCATTCAGAGTTATTAATTCATTGACTTTATTGATATGACAGGAGAACGAACCACTGAAAATAACACCATATAATGATGGTAATCAATCTTTTCTGTGTGTAAGTCTTTTTCTCCATATTCTGGTAATTTTCCCAGAAGAGCACTAGTATGCAAAAATGAAGAAATCTATGTTTTCTAGATTTTTTAAAATGTTTCCAAAGAAAACAAACTAAATAACTAAAATTTAAACTTCAGCACAATTGGTGAAACATATATATATATATATATTTATGCACACACACACACACACACACACACACACACACACACACACACACACACACATACACACACACACACTTAGTTTCCAGTTGGCATTCCAGTAGCCAATTTGCAATCTTTCATTCCCCTCCTGTCACTGCTTCAAAGTCTGCATGCTTTGCAGCCTTTGGCACAATTGCTCAGACTTTGACGGAAAGGAGTAAGGACTGGACTGTCCTTTAACAATTACCAGCCGTGGTGAATATTAAAATAATATTAAAATGTCTGCCTCCATCTGCGGTTCTGGCCTGATTGCTATCTTAACCTCTGACTGGGGGAAGGGGGTGGTGGCGGGTGGTGGGGTGCAGAGCAGTTTGGTCTGCTCAGAAACACCAAGACTGAAAGGAGGCTCACTTTAATTCTCCTTGCTTGTGATTTCCTGGATAATAAGAAGGATGGATAATGTATGCATGGCAGATATTACTGTCCTGTGCTGCAATGTGTAGCCACACGAGTCTACATGCGTGCACACAACATCAGAGACACACTCTCACACATATTAATCTTTCTGACTGAACTGTACAGTTACAGAGGGAAGGCAGCAATACAGAGCTATTATATTTGAATCATCATGATATCCTTCTCTCTCTCACACACACACACACACACACACACACACACACACACACACACACACACACACACACACACACAC
>NW_005187499.1:1735779-1752244 GCF_000239375.1 Pundamilia nyererei
AGTTCTAATCTCCTCTGATAGAAATACTGATGTGTCAAAGCGATGAGGACAACTCTTAAATCACGTTGGGCAAAGACACAGGAAGGCAAGGATGGAGAGACAGAGGGAAGGAAGGAATTGGGAATATGTAGACGAGAGAGAGGAAGTCGATGGACGTTTTACAGCATTTAGTGATGCATACAAAAGAAGACAAATTCATTAACAAGAATTCTTCTCCTGACAAGCCATGACATATTGTTCCAACTACAAATGACTCACAGTCGAACCTCAGACTGATATTAAAGGTAACTCTGCGACCCAAACATCCACATCCACAATCGCACACACACTCACACACAGTCCCTCATAACAACCCAGCTCCCAGTAATATTCAGTAGGACTCCTCTCTGCAGGTGATAAAGATGTGACAACCGATTCACAAACAGTCTTTCACTGAACGTGAAAACAGCATGACACCGATCAAAGCCAATACAGATCCAGAGCATGCACATTAATGCACACAGACACACAATGACCTGCTTAACCGTTCAAATGAAATACAATACATATCTCATACAGAGGGGGGTCAAAAAAAGACTAATTCATGGCTGTGCTAATAAATCACACAGATATTATGAGAGCAGGGATTGAGAAAGAGGAGATGCGGGAGACTTTTTAATTATAACTTAAACATCAGAGTCTAAACAGGTCTCAGGGGAACCTGTGTAATGATTTCATGTCCCTGTTTTTGTCTTGGAGAAACTGAGGAGGGTTGATTTATTTTATTATTAGCATTATTTACACTATGAGATGAATCAAAAGACAAAGATGCTGCTAGCTAATCCAACAAGCATAACCAGCTTTAAACATAAGAGGGCATTTTATTCTTATATGTTTTTATGCTTTTGAACAGCACGGATTTCTTTGATTATATTAAAATCTTTATATTCACTGACATTCACTATCGTATACTAATTTCAGGGGTCACAGCAACCGTTACTGGAGTGATGGTAGTGGCAGCAATTATAACAATATCAAAGAAAAAGTATTTTTGTCTTTAAAGTAACATTTTGCAGTGCAGTGCTGGTGACAAAATGAAGTTATACATCTGAAAGGCAAAAAATAGTGATATGAAAAAGTGGCATGAAAAATAATGACATCTCCTTGTATTTATATTACCCAGTAACTTTAATACAGAATAACACACAAAATGATGCATCATTCCTTTGTGCTCAGTCGTTGCACATTTCTTTAGTTGTTTTATGCACTGTATTTTTTATTTTTTGCATTGATGCTTTCTGCGTTTGTGTTTGTTTGCTGCGACGTGTGTGCATTCATTGCTATCCTCTTTTAAAAGACTTTTATTGGATAATTTAGCATGTTGTGGAAAGGAGAGCAGAATATATTTCCATATGAATAAAGACCACCTGTACTTAAGCATCATGTAGTGTTATTTTTAAATCTTGGCTCTCTGATAGGACTTGCATTGTTGAAAGGACAGGAAATATGACAAAGGGAGCAAGAAAATAAAGGACTAGGCGGCAGAGAATTGAAAATTCATTCCTGAAAGACATTAGGAAGTGCGCTATATTCCTTAACTTCTTGGCATCAGGTGGTCCTATCGCACCACAAGTTTGGACATTTACAAAATGAGCATCCATCACTGGTTCATTAGTGGTATGGCATTAGCAAGACCTGGGTATCTTCACTCAGCATATGGCATTTCATATATTTATTTAGCTGTGTGTGTTTTAATGTATTGCTTCTAAAACTGTTCAAAAAACTTAAAGTTCATCTTAATAAATTCTGATTACCTGTCCTGATAATGAGTGGCCTTAAAGAAAAACACACAACCACACACACACAGAGGGACCCCCCCATCACCACCACCCTTTTTTTTCTTTCTTCATCCCGATTCTCTTACTCATACCCCTGTTCCCCCTCCCTCTTCTCCCACCATCCCTTTTGTTCTGTGCACTTCTATTTATCACGGTGTGAAGGTTGAAAGAGATATTATTATGGGGTGTCGGGCTGGAGAGAGGAGACAGGGGTAGCCACACGGATCGCGTGGGGAGAACGCGGGGCTAATGACGGGAGGACAGGCTTGGTCAGTGGCCTGTGGTACCCGCTGCATGTGATAGATGGAGACCAGAGGGAAACAGGAGGGGAAAGGAGGGAGGAGGAGGAGGGCAGGAAGTCCTTCCTCTGCCTGTACATGTATTTTATTTTATTGTTTCTAGGAAATGACTGAGGAGGATTTCTACCATGTTGCGATGGCTGAAGAAAACATTATGTCTATGTGTGCTTGTAGGATATGTGTTTTGGAGTTACTTACTCATAGTGTGATAAAAAAGAAAAAAAATTTTAATCCTTCTTAGCGTCACATTAATTTCAATACTTTATAAAAACATATACAAACACAACAATATACAGTATATAAGTCATTTTCAATTTCTCTTAAAGTTATTGTTCTTTGTTTATCTCATGGTGACTTTTGGGGGAAACAAATGGGGCTCCATGACCCTCTAGGGGACACTCCCATAGGGAGGGCTTAAAATCTGGGACTCTCCACCAATTGCTCTTAGAACTGAAGAAACGTCTTCAAGGAAACTAAAAGAAGTCCAGACGCTTTTCTTTACAAGCTCCTTAGACTGATTCAAGTCATGTTGGTCAACAGTTTCTGCAAAACCTCCAATTACTCTCTATGACATTCTTTTAAATGAAATAATTAGAAAATACTGCTTTGTCCATTTTCTGTAAAAGTTATTATTACATGTTTTATGATAATAAAAGCTGTTGTTGGGTGGTTTCTAAAATATAATGAACGTATGGTTAGCAAATGATACAATTAATGTCATGGAGAGTGACAACGTGACAAAAATAGGATAATTCCAATTAAAGACTTGTATGTTTCGTTTTTTATGCGCTGGACCAAAAAACAAAGCCTTCTTACTAATAAAAACAAGTGAAGAAAAGATATTTGTAATGACTGATAATAACAGCTTGATAACAGCATCTGACTGTTACTTATTGCAATAATTTTTAAGGCCTTAATCTTATGCTCTGATAAACTAAATTTCAGTTACATTAGCACACAGCAGTTGTCGAACAAAACAAAATTTTTGGAAGGCATTATCATGATATTGTGGAATTGTGCTGGTAAACAGGAACAGGAAGCTGGAACCTCCACAAAAGACAAATTTCCCCTTAACTTTCCAACACTTTGTATCGCTATCAAGTCATGAATCGATGTCATTGCTATTATGTCACATTACTGAATAACTGTATAGTCCTTCAATGTATTTTATTTTCCTAAAGTTTTTAAAAGCAGTTGCTTTCTGCAACTATTTGACCATTCTGCTCTGGCTATAATGATCCAAAAATAAACTGATAAAATTAATGCTTCCTCTGTCTGCTTTGCCTTGTTTGGTGCAATTACATGCTTTCTGCATAATACTGCATTTACATAATGCTCCTAAAGATACAATTGGGGCACTTTTGCTTGTTTGTGCTTGTGCTTTTTGTTGTTTGCGCTAAAAACATAGAAAAAGAGAAATGAATTGCAATAATTATCATGATGAGTAATAATCATAAATATTTGATCAAAATACAATCGTGGACTTATCAGGAATCACAGTTATTTGTTTAATGGTTGAAAAATTTATATTTATTTGTGTTATGAAATTAAAAAAACAAGGCAAAAATCATTAAATAGGAAACATATATTAGACTACATCTCTTTCTACTCTCTGACACACACATGTAGTCTTGTCTAGAAACAATATAACAAAGAAGGTAGATGAATATAAAGGCTGGATATCAGACTATTCATCACTGAATGATTACCGGCTGACAGCAGTAATTGAAAAACACTTATTGGAGTGGTTGGGGAGGAGGGCTGGTTCAGTCCCATCAGACAAAATAACCCTTCCAGGGTAAGAGCAGTCTAAAGGTGATGATAAATGGACATATTTTCAAACATGAGCTTCAGGTTTTCTCTCTCTCTGAAACGTAGCATATTAAAAAGATATAAAAGGTTCTCTTTCAGATATTTAAATATGTATATACTCTAAAAAAGTGCCAATAAAATGTTCAAATTTCAAGTCTTGTGAAATAACGTGTTTTTATATTGGAATTTTTTTAAAAGATGATTTCCAGCTCGACTTATTGTTTTATGAAACTTTTATGAAATTTCCTCCAAAGTGTTGGTGACTTCGATTCTTGGAGCACAAAGTGATGGCAGCGGATGCCATTAATGATGATACTAAAGGGCTTTTTTTTCTTTAAAGGAAGAATGCCCAGAATTCAGTACATAACACAACAATATACTTCTTCATCCATAACATGCTTGGCTTGCTAATTTATGCAGATTTTTTCAGGAACCACAGGCAAAACACTACATTTTCAGCATGTTCACAACAGGGCAGCACAGGATAATTCTTACTTAATTGTGGTAAATTGTGGTATTTAGGCTACTCAGCCAGAAACAAGTAGTTTTGTTAACAAAATCTAAAAACAAAAAAATAAAAAATTCTCTTTTTTTTTTGTCTGGACTACAAAACTAATGAAAGTAACGAAACCAAAAAACGTAAAAGGGTGTTCTCACACAGACGCACCCAGACCTCTTGATTGAAAGCAATGTGTTTAAATTGCACTGTACCACGAGGAACTTCACTTCTTAATGCAAATTTGGTCAGTTTTTCATTTGGTCAGCCACTGAAAAAAATGGGGACATCTTCTGGATTTTCTTTTCAGATTTCTGATTTTCTGGAAAATAAAAAAAATCTAAAAATCTAATAGATGTCACCATTTTTTTTATTTTTTATTTTTTGTCCAAGTGGCCCTCTCCCCATCCTCTTCTGTAGCCTCACTGTTAGCATGGGGGTGAAAATTTGGAAACACTGAAAACTAAAAGGGCTGAAAGAAGTCCAGTATGCCCTGGGTATTTTGTGTTAGCCTAACACTGGCAGCCTGAGCAGTTACACAACACCGGTTATCAACTCGATAACTCAACTCAAGGTTTCCCAAGCTAAGTAGGCGCACATGGACTTGGAAGCAACTGACCAATCACAAAGATTGATAAGTCTATTGGTAGCGGAGCACTGATTTTACAAAGGAAGATAAAACTATAATATAAATGAATAGGTTACACACTTAAGCAACACCAATGGAGTAAAATCAGTAGTATTGTGTGCGAGAGGAAAAGCTCTGTACAGTAGTATTAGTAGTATTGTATATGTGTAAGCATATACAGTACACATATACAGTAGCACTGTATATGTGTAAGTGCTTTAAATGTTCTGGTCAGTAAGAATGGAAAAGAGCTTCTAATAGTTTATCTTATTTGAGGAAGAAAAGCAGGTAAAAGTGTTACATTTTAAAACTGCTGATCTAGCTCTTTACATTTCCATATTTAAATGGATTCCCACGGAGTTAATAGCCACCATAGCCATAAACTCTGTAAACGATGTCATTCTACTACAAAATTTAACACATGATGATTTCATTTCTGAGCCCTGTGACAGCCTGGCGACCTGTCCAGGGTGTACCCCGCCTCTCGCCCTATGACAGCTGGGCTCCAGCCCCCCCTGCGACCCTGAAAAGGATAAGCGGTAGCGAATGGATGGATGGATTTCATTTCTGGACTTTTTACCCTAAATGGTTCAGTCTGGACTCTGTTCAGACTTAGATGCATTCATTCACATGTTCCCTTTAGAGCACACCACAACGGTGTCCCCGTGTCAACCCTCACACTCTACATCTCCTTCTTCACTACATCCATGTATCCTCTGTGGTTTTCCTCCTTACTGGCAACTCCATATTCAACATCCTCTTCTTTATATATCCAATACTGCACAACTCCCAAACATTCTAAACCTTGCCTCTCTAACTTTGTCTCCAAAATGCCGGACCTGAGCTTCCCTCTAATATACAGTGTGCCATCATACTCATGCTCAGAAAAGACTTGAGGCTATATTTGTTACAAAGGAGCTTCAACAAGTGTTAAGAAAAGGCTATGATTATTGTCTATGACTCATCCTCTCTCCACCATCTCCACCATGCATTCCTGTCTTCACCTTTCTTGTGCAAAGTCCGTTGCCTTGAAGGCAGACATGTTTAAATACATGTATTTAAACATGTCTGCCTTCTGCCTTGCTTCTAATGACTTTGGTTCCTCTTCTCTCCAAAGCATACTTCCACCTGCTCTCTACTCTCACTACAGAGATCACAGTGTCATCTGCAAACATCACAGACCAGATCAGACTCCTGGCCAACCTCATCTGTCAACCTGTTCATAGCCGCTGCAAACAAAAAGGAGATCCTAAATAATTCCACTGCCACCTTAAACCTATCACAGACCTCTCCACTGTCTTGTTGTACTTGTCCTGCACCCCCCTCGCATACTTCTTGGCCACTCCTGACTTCCCCATGCAGTATCACAGCTCTTCTCTTGTCACCCTATTATGCACCTTCTTCTGACCTTCTCTGTACTTCTCCAGCAACACTCTCAAAGCAAACATCATATTCGTAGTACTTTTTCTCAGCATGAAGCCATACTGCTGCTCACTGATTATCACCTCTCTTCTTAACCTAGCTTCAACAACCTTTTCCACCATCTTCTTGGTATGGCTCATAAGATTTATCTGTCTGTAGTTATTACAGTTCTGCACATCACCCTGTAAATCTGTATCAGCGCACTTGTTCTCCACACATGCATGTCTACAACACGACTAATCCTACAGTTACAATATCTAATATCTGATTTAGGGAGAAAGAACCAAACAGCCTCCTGGTATCATGAGAGAAGCAGCAGCAGGAACAAATAGTGACTTTTCAACTGTGTTTTTCAACAGCCAAGAGTTATGTTAAAAAAAGAAGCTTTTTTTCATTTGAAATATGATTCATTGACACAATATTTTATTTTACTTTTAATCACAATAAATGTGTGACTGAAATGTTAGTATTAGCCTGTCTCCTCTCCCAACCCTCCCCTTCTCTTTTTCCTGCCATTGTAATATTTCACGCCCTCCTCTCCTTACAGTAAGCGTCATGCTCAGCTCCTGTGCCAACATATCTATCAGGATGCTGTTACTTAAGAAGCCATCCATCTCTCCAAGCCAGCTCTCCCGGATATTCAACACAGCCAATACTTAACACTGCTTTTTAACCAACTAAGACATCATCATTACTTTGAGGGATAGGGTCTTTCTGAGTGGAGTTGTCCTCCTATTTCATCCCTCCTTCACTCATTCTTTTGTCCTCTCCACAACTCTTTCATCCGCTGTACCTCACTCTGTCATTCTCATCTCTTTTATCTCTCTAGAGAGAGTTCAATCACTTCATGTCCTGTCCTCTACAATGTCTTGTCCTGTGTAATGATGGGCTTGTACCATTATGTTCCTCGAGTGTCCTGTCCTGTCCATTCCTGTCTTATTCCATGTAATGCGTGCCCTTCATCGATAGCCAACTACCGTCTGTCATACAAAATCTTGCGCATGCACTTATCAGAGAAGCAATTATGAGACAGTAGGTAACAAAGAGATTTGGGGATTCTCAGCATATGTTAGTCAGTTAAACTTTTTCCTTCTTTGCGGGGGCTTCTTTTTGATAATTAAATAAAATGATACAAGGCTAGAATTTCACAGGCTGAGTTACATAGTTATTATTGCTTTTTCGTTTTTGTGCTAGAGCTGTCGGCCCATTTCTCAAAAACTTTCTCTTCCCTTCTTTTGTTTGCTCCGCTAGTTTTTCATTTGGCATGTAAATTCTTTCCTTACACTCTTCTGCCATAGCCTGTTAATGCATGAATATCTCATTGACTCGTTCTCTGTCTCAGCCTTTCTGATATATGCATGTTGTAGATCGTCTCGTCTTGCCTCCCACTTTGTCTCAGCGAGGCTGACAGACCACAGATGGCTGTCTTTGATCTGCCATAACGAGCATCTCCATGTCAAATTACAAGGGGACCGACAGGAGAAGAAGGAGACGGTGAAACACACAACAAAAAAGATGAAATAAAGAAAGAACTAGGTAGACTCAGCTTGAGAACTTGTGTCCCTGTGATCACAGCAAATGAGACCATCGCTGTTTGATCACTTTATCAACAAAAACGTCACGGTTCCCTTTTGCAGATGAAGAAGAAAGCTAATAAATTTTAAAAAGCAAATCATTGATGAAATGCTCAGCAATCCATTTCAGTGGCTCTGTTGTAATTATACCTCAAGAAGTTAAAAGGGAAAGAAAGACGTAACATTCTAGGAAATCACATCAGATAAAAACAAACGCATACAAACAAATTGGATGAAATAGCAGCTAATTTTTTAAGACTGTTTTGGTATGTACATCAATCAAATGAAATAAAACTTTATTTTAAATGTTGATTACATGTTTGACATTTAATTAAATAAAACACAATTTTCAAGAAGACTTTGTCACTTTTTAAAATGTATATAAAATAAAATAAAGTGGTATGCAAATTGTATTTAACCTATGTTTAAGTCTGTGAAGGTTGTCAGTCATCCAGGTCATCGTAGTCAAAGGAGCTCGCAAAGAAAAGCGTCTGGACTTCTTTAAGTTGCTTGAAGACGTTTCACCTCTCAACTGAAGGAGCTTCTCGGATGAGAGGTGAAACGTCTTCAAGCAACTTAAAGAAGTCCAGACGCTTTTCTTTGCGAGCTCCTTTGACAACCTATGTTTAACTTAATCAGCCACAAAGACAAAGTGATGTTTTTTTTTTAATATATGCTCAAGATGAGTCTAATTTTGATGCTGTAATGTGTTTCAAAAACACTGGAGGAAAGGCAACAAAAAATATTATAAATGTTATTCAATTCAACTCAATTTTATTTTATTTATATAGCACCACAGTTTGGCAGAGTTCCCTCAAGGTGCTTTATATTGTAAGATAAAGACCCTGCAATAGCATACAAAACTAAATCTACATACATAATATCATTATAGGGTTCAGACATTCTCTTTAAGGTATGAGGCTAAAAATGTCTTTCAGGCCTTTGGGCAGTACTGCTTTAAAAACAGATAAACGTCTGGGGTGTAAATCCTGCTGTAGGCTTGGAAACACTTCTGAAAAACACCATTAAGAAAAACAGTTCATTGCTACATCCAGAAATATAAAAGAAAAACTATTATTTGAAGGAAGTAACATCTATGAAGGCCCCATTAATGCTGACCAAGACATACAGGTTTTGGAGCAACATGCACTGCTTTAAAAAAAAAAAAAAGACTTTTCAGAGTGCAGCATCAGGTCCTTTAAATTTCTGGGATATTGATCTGATCAGTTAAGTATCAGAGGGGGTTGTTAATCAGTTTCAGCTGCTTTGGTGTGAATGAAATTGACAACAGGTCTACTAGAGGGGCAACAATGAGGCAACCCCCAAAACAGGAATGTTTTTACAGGTTGAGGATACTGACAGTTTTTGCATTTTTTGCATTTGGCACAGGTCATTATCACTACTGGAAGCATTAGGCAAGACCTGGACCCTACAGAGGTTGCAGAGGTAGCCCAACTGCTCAAGGATGGCAATTCAATCCTCCCACCGCCAGAAGGTTTGCTGTGTCTCCAAGCACAGTCTCAAGGGCATGGAGATTCCAAGAGATGGGCAGTCAATCTAGGAGAGCTGGACAGGGCCATAGAAGGCCTTTAACCCATAAGCAGGACCAGTATCTTCTCATTTATGCAAGGAGGAACAGGATGAGCTACAAAATGACCTCTAGCAGGACGCTGGTGTAAATGTCTCTGACCAAACAATCAGAAACAGACTTCATGAGGGTGGCCTGAGGGCCCAACGTCCTGTCCTCACACTCCCAGCACCCTGGAGCCAGATTGGTATGTGCCATAGAATACCAAAACTGGCAGGTCCACCACAGGGGACCTTTATACAACACCTCTGGCACATTATGGTTCAGTCCAACTAAGCCAACAAGGTTGCACTTCAGACTGTCTAGAAGCTGATTGATACCCTAGTCCTGATCTGTAAGGAGATCTCCCACGACACTGTCTGTCATCTCTGACCTTAGGAGCATGCTCTGGTGTTGTCAGGCATAAATACAAACATGTGGAGGCCATACGAGCTACTGAGTACCGTTAGGAGTTGCTAACTACCACATAATTTTTTCACTTCTATTTTGAGGGTGTGTTTGAATTCAGCCCACCGTAAATTAATAATTTTTTTCCCCCATCAAATGATGTGGGATTCCATTTTCATTCCTAACACATTACCAAGTCCATATCAGTAAAGATATGCTGCAGTGTTCTTTTAATTTTTTTTTAACAGTGTATGTTGCCGTCCACACAACTTCAGGAAAGGACAACAGGACTATGTCAATCAGCATTAATGCCTGGTTACTAAACCAGTCTTCTTACAGTCCAAACCTTTTAACTACTGATCTGTTTAATTATGAAAACAAATATTGCCTGATCAGCTGAAACATTTTGTTCTCAAAACTATAGTAATTTGTGTCTTCAGTTCCTAGACACATGAAGTGATACAATTATAAGAGGTGATGTAAAAAAGTTGTAAACGTGTCCTTGAATGGCCTGTTTTTTACATTTCTGGTATAATTTTTTAAGCACAAGATTTTCACAAATCAATAGACTTTCTCATTTTAACCATTTAATCATTTCTATTAAATATTGGATTTAAATTATTTGAAAATCTTTGCATTCTGTTTGTATTTTCAGTTTATTTTATATCCAATAATTTTTTGGTATGTAACTGCAATCCCTGCATTTTCCTCCCTCTTTTTACAATGTGCTTTATGTTCTTCCCCACTGCCTGTTAATATGGAGTAATAGTCCTGCCCAAAGCTTGACTCAGGCCACTGCCATACTGTTAAGAAGCAGCCATTTGAAAACATGGGCAATCTCATTCTCCCTCTCGCCTTCTCTCTCGCTCTTTCTGTCAGGATCTTGGCAGCTCGTGGGAGGTGCTAATGGAAAAGCTCCTGCTCCTGTTCTCCTTGTTCACCACACTAATGTGAAAGGCACCATCCATGTTACAGCTGTGTGTTGCCATGACCAGGCCACCCTGTCATAGTCCGCTGGTCACCCAGCTAATGGGCCGACCACAGAGGAGAAAGGTGGGCTGTAACAGATGGAGGGAAAGAAAAGACTGCTATCAAATGATGCAGACAGAAAAACTAGAAACTACTCATATCCAATTTTTATTATAGTAATAGTAATATTCGAAGAGAAACCTCCTCTATGTCTGTGTAGGTTCTCAGTCATCCACGTCATGGTAATCTAAGGTGTTTGGAAAGCAAAACAAATGGACTTCTTTAAATTTAAAGAAGTTTTCTTCCTGATCTCCTTAGACAACCACCTCTATGCATTTTATGCACCATTAAGCTGAGAATTAGCCAGTTGTCTGTTGAAGCAACTGTTACAGTGTGTTCCCTTTTTTTCAACAATGACATTATTACTTACAATAACGAAAGAATGGCTTTCTTTCACTCTACACATTGCCCTTGTTCTTGTCATTTAAAAGACGATGGATAATAAAGCGTTTGGTGATAAACTGTTAGGTAATGTTTTAATAGAAAGGACACACATATATATATATTTTCTTGGTTCTACTGACTTTTCAATCATCTTCTCTCCAGAACATACGTCCACCTCTCCAGGCTCACTTCCACCTTCTCTCACTACACATCACAGTGTCGTCTCCAAACGTAATGGTCCACAGCAGACTCAGAGGCAATGCCTGAAGGAATTCCAACCCTTACCTGAACCCCTTTGTTACTCTTACCATACACCTCACCACATAAGATGTAGTCTAACCGTGTGTACTTTCCTCCACTCTTATACATACTCCCATGCTTATCCTCCTTCCTGAAGTGTTAACCGAAGCCATTCTTTTCACAACATCTTTTCTTCACATTTCTGTCTTTAGCATAATGCCACTCCCACTTAATCAAACTTACTCCACAACTCCTTGTCCTCTTCTAACTGCCAGTGGAAAATATTTCTGTTCTACAGAAATATTTTCCACTGGCACCCTGTTGATCAGCAGCACCAGAGGTGGTCACTGTTAACCTAGTATGGAAATTTCATTCTTGATGATCTGCATGTTTGGTTTGGCAAAGACATCAGATGCTCTTCATGACGCGACCCTCCCGATTTACTTTGGCTTGGGACCGACAGTAGAAGTACACTGGTGTGTGTACTTGTGGCAGAGTTCAAGTGCTTACCATATGTTTGTCTGTAAATCTGCATTTACAATACTGTGAAAGAATGAAAAAAAGGAAAATCAATGATGACCATGGCCCTTTCTGATCACTGTTAAAATGATAACCTGATGATAGGTTTCTTTTCTTATCAATGATTACATGGTATCGGTTAGGTCTGTGAAAGACAATACTTTTTATCCTTGCCTTCTGATGTTGGTAGATTTTTTTAGCACAGAAAATTATTGAATAATTGAGCTAATTTTGAATTTAATTGAATATTTTGCTAATTTAAACAGCATAAAAAACATAGCATGGGAATACTTTGTGTTTGTGTACGAGTGAGTGTGTTTGGGAGAGGTACCATATCTATATGTGTGTACCTGCCAGAGTCTGACAGCACTTCTTGTTTCTTTTACATATTTCACAGCAACCATGAGCCTGAAACGCTTCTTCTACCATGACAAACACACACAAACATTTGCCATCTAATTCTGAAACCAGACAAGTCTGCCCATTCTTTTTCCTCCTATTTGCATCTGGACTACAGCTTAAGACAACATTCTTCCAACTTTGTCACATTGTGTGTTTCTACCAGACATCACTGCACTCTGAATGTGTGTGTATCTATATGTTGTCTCCTCACAGAGATCATCACTGGAGTTCTGTAGACAGAGGTGTCCCTTAACAATACTCAACTGCAGTCCACCTGCATTACTTTGTCCTGCTGAAAAAATAGGTTTCAGTTTGTCAGACCCAAACACAACTGTAGTTCACAGTTGGCCTGTATAACTCTGAACCACACACACACAAAGGTAAGAAGTCTGGGGAAAAATAAAACTGCAGCAGCAGAATATGTTGGGAGCATCTTTTTCAGGGGTAGCTGTTCAAACTCCAATCTTATTTTGTATGCTCAGTCATTGCTTTAATGGTTATGGCAACACTGTACTCTCACAGGTTACTGCCAACAAATAGGAATGTGACAAAACTGATAAAGTCCATCAGACTTACAAGAAGAAGCAGACAGGACTCAAACAAAGAGCCACACTGTAAGATCCAGTTCACTTATTCACAGGTAAAAGTGAGCAATTAGAAAGCCCTCACTGAACACTGAAAAACTCTCTTAAAAAGTGCAGCTAACCTGGTGGTATGTTTAACAACTGCATGCATTCATGCCTTTGTCAGGATAACTACTTATACAATGCAGTATAGTCAAATTAAACAGTGTATACTTTTCAAATGTATTTTATTACAGTAAGAGAACGTTTTTTGACAGATATTTTATTGTCTTTATTTTTTCCTGTGCTACTGTTCTCAGCAACTTCTGGAATTCAAGGAAACATTTTGATTGTCTCCACTCAAGATAATATCTACTGGGGGCCTGGAAATGTATTTTGATTCCATAAGACTGAATCTACTTGTGAATTAAATAATAAGCCTCTCACCTTGATAAACTAGTTTATGATATCACGCTAACCACAAAGATAAGACAAAAACCAAAGTGGGAAATAAAAACTCCACAAAGTCTTAAAATAGCTGTCCCAGGAAGACAAACCCTAGTTTCCTTGTAAGAAGTCTACTCTTCATTCCCTTGACATGGAATTTGTCTTTGTCCAGGCTAATCTGAAAATACACTACTCTGTTGATTAGATATGTGGACATGTTGATTTTTACAGACTGAATAGCACAGGACAGAAGAGCATAGTGAACTTCCTGTGTAACACTGGTGAAATGTCCATTCTGAGCAGCTTGGTAACTATTTTGTGCAGTGACAGATGAAAGACAAATTCTCGGTGACAGAAAGAGAATAAAAATAGAGAGCCAAGTAGATATTATGAGGCGAGGGGTGCTACCATCTACTGAAGAGGTCATTTACTTATGACTTTTTAGAGTTAATTTATGGCTTGTGACCTTTACTGCTTGCCTTCTTCCCCTCTCCCATCCTTGGCACACAGATGCCCTGTAATAATCTTGCAAAAACGATTAGGCTGTGGTGTGGGCCTTGTTTGGACTTAAAGGTGGAAAACTTCAATGGCAAGCGATCAGATTTAAGCCGCTAGATTTATGTGCTGAGTGGTTTTAAAAGGTTTGCATTAGCCTGCCATAACACAACCACAGACAGACAGGCAGGCAGGCAGAATATCAGGTATAAAAGCTCTTTCTGTCTATCATACACACTCTATTGTTGCCAGTTTCACTCCCCCCACCCCGCCCCAGCACCGCCACCACTACTCTCTTCTAACTGGCTCTACTCTCTCATTCTCTGTCACACTCTCTCTGTCTCTCTGACAATTGCGTTATTTGGCCTTATCGAGGAATATGAAACGCCGTGGCGCGACATCTCCTCTCCGAGCCCAACAGATATGCCAATTCATTTCTCAGCTGGCGATTTGACAAGCTAGACTGCTCCTCTTGAAAGACGTCATTCAAGCGCACAGCCGCTGCCACCAAACCCCGCTCCCTTTCCCTCTCGCTTTCTCTCTCTCCTCAGCCACCTTCTCTCTTCCCCTCCCGCCTTTATCCCGCTTTCTCCATTCCATCTCCCTCTCTCCTTGTTGCAATCTGTGGAGCTTTGCCTCATAAGATTGAAAAGGGCTCTTTGCCCACGCCAAAAAAAAAAAAGCCTGAAAAGAACAGGGGAGCTAAAGGAGAAGAAGAAAAAAACTTCCCTCTATCATGCTCTTTCATAAAAAAAAGAAAGAAAAAAAGGCCAAAGTATTGAAAATATAAAATGATGGGTGGTGGAGGGAAGCAAGCGGGTGATAACATTGTGGATATTAGGGGCTGGAATTGTGGGAGATGAGGAAAGAGAGTTAGAGCAGGTTGGAGGGGAGACAGAAAATAAATAAGAAGAAGAGAAAGAAGAGGAGAGGAGATTGGTGCTCTAAGCTGCGGGTGTTTGAGGGGATGACACAGCCACTAATACAAGTGTTTAAATATTTGATGCAGGGAGGGATAAAGCGGGATCGTCTCGCCACGGAATTGAGTGTCAAGACGAGAATCTATTACAGACAATCTTTGTGTGTGTGTGTGTGTGTGAGAGAGTGAGAGAGAGAATACAAGGCAGATTTGACAGTGTGGCGGAGCAGAGCAAAGCCTTCTGTGTGTTGTCGTCGCAATCTCCTCACCACCAATTCACCAACCCAACCCAACAACACCCCTCCCCAATCCCCGTTTCCACCAACACCACCACCACCCCACCTTCTCTTCACTTAAATGTTTTTCTGCTGTGCTTCAGTAGACGCTTATTATCATGTCTTTTGGAATGGAGGTTTTTGGGCAAGGAGCGAGACGTAAAGTGGGCGAGGGAGAGACTCTGATAGAGAGACTGGGGTGCACTGGGGCGGGGGGTAAGAAACTGTTCTTTGAGAGTGAGAAAATACTCTTGAAGCTCTGTGTGTGAGAGTGTGACAAAGCGGGAGTGCACCTGGACATGCAAAGTAACCGCTACCCATTCTGCTACCACACTGAGCAGTATCTCAGTGTGGTACCACGAAAATGCATGAAAGAATGAAAAAAAAAGAAAGAAACACACATGAAGTGTCCTGTACTTTTTCATAATCAGACTACGATGCAGTGTGGTGGATTTGGTAACAATTAATTTATTTTTTCCTGATTTTTCTTCTCAACATTTTTTGGCATCTTCTTTCAGTGAAGTACAAACTGGAAGGGAAATATAGATTAACTTCTGCAAGCTTAAAACAAAAATAAATTTTTGGAAGATTTTAATTTTTAAAGACTAAACTGACTAAACTTGTTAATTATTTATTAATTTTTGGGACCTTTGTCAGTCACATATGTTTGAATATGTATTCGCCCGTAGAGAAATCGTATGGTGATTATCCAGGATACTGAAGTGACAAAAACAGCTAAAAAAATTAGTTATCTAAGCATCTATTTAGAAAATATAGACATACTAGGAGCAGCGTTATGTCAGCAGCTCAATGATCCTAAACATTAACTATATGGTGTTATAATAATTAGCAAGAGTAACGAGTCACAGTCTGCAAAGTATATACAAAGTACTTCATCATTAAAGACAAAATATAGAATTACCTGCTTTATTAACTTTAGTAATGACAGCACATGAGGACTGGGAAAGACAGCAGGAATAGAAAAACACATATATAGCATCAGACATAGACAGGGAAGGGAGCTTTAACCGTGAAACGATTGCCCAAATAAGCATTTATTAAACCTTCTGATGAAATTTAAAAGAAGAAATTAAATATAAATTTCGTTATTTGAGTTTTTTGTTAGTATAGTTGGTATTTTTGTTCCGTCTATTCTGGGTTTTTTTTTT
>NW_005187499.1:1752720-1766275 GCF_000239375.1 Pundamilia nyererei
ACACACACACACACACACACACACACACACACACACACACGCACGTATTATACAAACACACACATTTTATCTAAACACGCCTTAGCTAACACTGGGTCAGGGTTGACCAACACCATTGACTCCAATTTAATCTCGCCCGTAGCTCAAATGTGTCCCGCTTGTTTCCTCCTCTCTCTCTCTCTCTCTACGGTAACATTGGAAACTAACAGCTGAACTGCAAGTTTGTGACTTGAAAGCCAACGAAGAAAACGTGTCTTTCAAAACTTCCTAAAAACTCATTTGACCCAAGATGTATTTATTTTAACCACTGAAAGGAGGCAGCAGCGCGATTATCAGGTTTATGTCAATTTTTACATGTTTTTAAAAAAAACGTGTGTCATTTCTTAAGCTCGTTAACAGAATAGAATTTAACTTACCGGGTGAAGTCTTTGGTACTGAAGTCGTATCATTTAATGTTCATTTTAACTGTAGAGCTAAACAGATATTTTCCTGGCTCATGAATTTAATATTTGCTTTTAGATCTTCATCATATTTGGTTATATATATACATTTCCTGTGCACGCATAACAATTTTTTATGTTTGTCTGGGCTAAGTCTAGTTGTCCATCTCTGTCAGTATGTCTAAATAACGGCTGGATAAATCCTTTATCTGTGTGTTTTTAAACACTAACACAGGGAGTGTAGATATACTGTAAACCAATTATAAGACATCAGTAATTCTTTAAAATTTGTCTCCTGTTTGATTAAATTCATCCAAAAAATTTTGAGCAAACTGACAAAAGAAAAAAATACAGGACATGCACATAGTCCATTTAGTGGAAGTATTACATAGTAAGATTTATATACATAATACACAAACACCCACACACACACACACACATATCCTAACACACTTAACCTGACTCAATAATACAGCTGGGGAGTGTTGTGTGCAGTGTGTGTAGACTCCAGATCAGACACCCTGTGACATTCCCCCAGCCCCCTACACCCACATGTGCATACACTTACATATGCACACATGGCACCCATCAACTCCCCCCGTCTCTCTCTCTCTCTCTCTCTCACACACATACACACACACACACACACACACAAACCTCCCCCCTCGTACACCCACTAGACAGTGATTCTATGTTCCATGTCGCCACCCTGTCTTGTCACATTTCCTTCTTGTCTGCCACACTGTCTCTCTCTCTTCCTCTTTTGTACTCCCTCTGTCTTCCTATCCTCCCCCGTGCTCTCTTCTCCCATCCCTCCATCCAATCAATAAGTGCTGGCACTTCCTTCCACAGCTCAGGAAAAAACAATTAAAAGCCATCGATCCCAAGCACACACTCGTCCATGGACGCGCTCAAATACGCACAGACATGCACACACTTACACGCAAAAAACACACACACATGCAAACACGCGCACAGCCATGAATATGCAAGTGGGTCTCCTTGACCTTCAAAGACAGGGGGAAAGCCAGGTGACTTCATTCTTCATGGGACTGCCACTGGATACATCTGTCGCCCTTCCACCTCTCTTCCACACTAACTTCCACACACACATGCACTCTTACTGACATATATGTGACATATACACGCAAACCTACATGTGTCTGTAGGTGCATACATGCATTTTTTTTAGATAGACACACATACACATAGGAAAAGTTATTAACATTTAAAAAGACATCCAGAAGTATCCCTCTATGAGAATGAATAAACGGAGTCAGTGAAGTGATTTCCATCAGCGGCATCATTATTAACCAATAGGTAATGTGTATTTAGTTAACAGTTATACTTTCATAATGCAATGTCCTCTAAACAAACTTTTCTCCAACCAAATCACAAAGTTGGCCAAATCAGAGACAATTTCCTTCACCCACACATCCACCAGTTGCAACCAGTTCATCAGCAAAGATGACAATTACCAGTGACAGTGGGTCATTTTTATTTGTAACTCAGCAATTTTATACTCTGCTGCTATCTGGGATCAAAGAAAAAAAAATATCAGTAAGGATCAATTGGATCAACTAGCATTGACGAGGTGGCAATTTAATTCACTACTTTTTTAAATCACAAAATGTTTCTAAATGCAACAAAGTGTCCATGAAGTTTTCTGTTTATTAGTTTTACTGTCTTCAGAGAAAACCAAGTCTCTTAAGAGTGCCCTCTTGCTGTCAAGTCACTATGATCCAGGTGATAGATGCTATGAGTTGATCAAAATGTTTATGTCTGCATAAACATTTTGCATAAATGTCATTCTGCATTTTGCATAAATGTCTGCATGCACTCATAGTAACTGAATAATTCTTGCTTCACAAGAAACATGGGTGTGTTCTGTGCTTTTTGCCTTTGGTTTCCATCCTGGGGAACATTTGCCCCCTTAGTTCCTTGATGGAGGTACTGAGGTTAAAAGAAACCTGGACAAAAGCCTGCAAGCAAGGTAAAAACTACTTTCATATTCATCTCATATTACTTTAGAAACAATTCTTGTAATGTTTTTACAAGGCATCCATTGTGACAAAACAATGCTGGATTGCTAACCTCACTACCTCGCCCAACAGTCTTGTTATTCCTATTGTGAATCAATAATGAAAACACTCAAAAATGGTACACACAAAGGGTCTGTGAAGGAAGGCAAAGACTGTGTGATCAAGGCAAACTGTCGACTACTGCTGTTAACTAGAGAAACAGTTTGAATCACCTTTTATACTTCGGCAGTTGTAAAAGGCACAGGGAGTCAGAGAAAATAAGAATTTATTCACATCAGTTCAGACAATCTATTAGTTCAGTCCTTCGTTCCGCTGTGCAGCTCTCACAGACAGAAATGCGGTAAAGAAAGAGAAAAAAACTGAGAAAGAAGGCAAAAAAAATGCGTATGTGGTAAGCAGAGACGCAGAAAGTGATAGAGAAGGACAGCAGTCACACTCTGGCTGTTGCTCAATGAGGGAGTGGCCTGTAACGCCACCTCTAATCTGTGTCCAGTCAGCCCTACACACACAGATGAACACACACACAAACACACACACGCGCGCTGCCACAGTTCCTTCTGCATGAAAAATAGCCACATCTCTGAGCTGCTGAGTGACATGATGCTTAGGAATGAAATTCTTTTGTTGCTTAGATGTTTTTTCATCATGTGTCCATGTGAGAAGGTTGCTGTCAGTGCAGGCCAGGTGTTGCTCAGGGTCCACTGCTTCTCTTTTGAATTGGAGAGTTTGATAAATGAAGAGAGCGAGGGAGAAAAACAAGGAGTGCGAGAGAAGTTGATGAATGATCGCAGAGTGATGGATTGACTGCAATTCTCCCACATCTTAAGTTTCTGCTGCTGTTTTTTTATGGCACCTGAATTTGTCAGTGGACACAGTTCAACCAATCTTTAGGGATCACTGATACCTGCTACTGTACATACACTACTGCTCAAAAGTTTAGGGTCACTTAGAAATGTCCTTGCTTTTAAAAGAAAAGCACAGGTTTAAAATAAAGCAACTTTAAATATTGAAAATGACAACTATAGAGCCTCATCTGCAGCAATGTGGGCCCCTTACCCAACTGTCATGGTGAATAGGTGGATGGATAATGGAAAAAACACAACTTAACTAGAGGAAGAGTCTGTAGTTTGAAAAGAAAAAGATTATTCAAGTGGGCAGCTTCATCTCAACAGCAAGAGGGAAGAGGCAACTCCAGAATGCAGTCAAGAAAGTAAAAGGTTAATTTGGGCAAAAGAACATGCAAAGTGAGAGAGTTGGACAAATGTAAACTGGAGGTGTGAAGAAGAAAAAAAGAAAAGACACTAAAGGAGAACCCATCTCTCCTCTAAGCATGCTGGGAAAACATGATGGTTTGCATGCTCTGCTGGAAGTTAAAAGATTATTTCTAACAGACAAAAAGCATCTGGAAAAATGAAGGCCATCAGTCCCTTTCGCAGAACTGAATCATGGCATGTATTTGCTTTATTCGAATGTCTTTCTTCTTGCATCATTTCACTCTACCGCATGTATTAACATTTTTGTTTAACTTTAATTTTCATTTGCTACTACGTGTTGTTTAAGAGACGAATAGCTCATTCTTTGCATGGATTTGTTGGATTTCAAAAAAAAAATTCTGCAGCTGAAACACTGTCAGTTATTGCTGCGCCGAGGAGGCATTACAGAGTTATAAAGAAGAGTGAGAAGAGTGAGACACTTCTCCAATCTTGCCATTTTATTTGAAGTGCCAGGTAGCAAAGCCACCTAATTCTAATTTTGCTCAATGAACTCAGAGATGACCTTTAACCTGCAATACCAGAGGCAATAAAACTTATTCCAACTCTTCAGTATTCAACATCAGGTTCCTTTCAACATACTGTGGCTTTTTTGGCAGAAATTTACATCCTGCACAGTGGAGTTTAAAGCAAAATGGCAGACAAACAAAGAGGACGGAGAAATGATGGTACTGACCTTGAACCCTGCTCTGAAAATAATCAAGTCGTGGCTGGATGTCAGGCACGGAAAGTCTTAGTAGCATATTTTGAATTGGTTTGGTAGTTTGGAGGTTGTGTTTGTTCTTGTTCTGATCGATGCATTGATGTTAATTATCTTTAAAAACTTTATTAATGTCAATTTTTTCCATTTTTCCTTAATAAAGTTTTACTACATTCAGACTCAAATTGTGATATAATACATTAACCCTTTCACGCATTGTGGTCACTACAGTGGACAGCTATTCAAAGGCCGTTTATGAAAAAAATCCTGATTGAGGTTGTCATAATTCATGCATGAAAGGGTTAATTGAACCGTTTTAATTTCAGGACCATGGACAGCGCACACACCACCAGCGGCAGAATATAGAAATAAACTTTTGTCAGTCAGTCCGGTCTGTTCTATCCCTTTAATAACAGAATGCTACAGAACAAGATATACAAACTATTGTGATATGGCTTACAGTTTTAGATCGGAGCATGTCAGTGACTGAAGTCTGTTTCCATTAAAACAACCTTCACTGTCAGACTGACACTATAGGCCTACATTTAACAAACATGTGTATGACTTATGTTTATATATTTTATGATTACAGTTAACATGCTGCACCTGTCGTGTTAGTAAATCACCTGCAGCTGAATATCATATGGTTTGCAAACTTGCAATAAATTGCATAACTCTGGGTAGATTGGGTAGACTATACTGAAATGAACCGACTGCTCCTGTGTTTAGAAAACAGTTTGATGCGTGAAAAATGCTTGCAAACCTAAAGCCACCTATCATCACTATTTTAGGATTTCACTCACTCACTTTTGCCCCATTTAGCAAACCTGGCCCTAAATGACCTTAACCTTGTTGTTTTAAAATAGGACACCAGTGGATTCTTCCCTAATTCCCATAAGTGACAAGAAAGGCATTTTGTATAACGTTCCTTGAGTGCGCAAGTAGAGTAGAAAAGCTCTATATACGAATCAGTCCATTTTCTATTTGCCCTTACGATCCCCGACAGCACTGGCTGAAATGCAGCCCCCAAACAGCCTCTCCTGTGTTTTACAGATGGCTGTAGACACTCACTGTTGTACCTCTCTCCTTACCTCCCAAATAAATATTGAAAACCATTTGAAACAAAATTTTGATTCTTAAATCTGTTTTTATCACTTAAATTAAAAAAAAAAAATCAGAAAATGATCAGGTACATGGACAGAACTGAAAATGAGTGAAAAGAGCAGCCAATGCCCAAAGACAATCTTTGAATGACCTTAACAAAGGCTGGACAACTGCTGCTCGAGCACAGTTGAACTAATTACACAAAGGTCTGGCTCCTTGGATACAATATATATAAATATGACGGGTGTCTCAAAGAGTTTTCCACAGTACTATAACTTAAAAATGTTGCATTAAAATGGCTTCATCCCTAATTAAAGTAATACACAGTCATTACATACCTATAGCCAAGCTATGTAAAAAGTGCATCCGGTGAAAAATAGTAACTAAATGCAGTAAACGTTGATTAAAACTCAATCTGAAAATTGGGATGCATCGTAACAGTAAACAGGTGTTAAAGTAGAATAATTTCTATTATACTGTGTATGTTTTTGAGTGAGCTGTGGCTTACTGCAGACAGTACACCTAATACAAACTGAAATATTTTCCTTTCATTCTTTTTTCCCATCCTTTTTGACCTCATTAACAGGCTTATTGTAATGAAGCACTTCATAATCAATGGAAACATCAAAACAGTAAAAAAAAAGAAAAAAAGAATTCGATATCCATCCTGAGCCGATTAAGTTCTTCCATTAATAACGTTTATTTCACAATAACTGTCGTGAGCTGCAGCTCACCTCCAGGCCTGCTAGATCAATTGACATCTGATCTGATTGGTTAATCACAGCGTATGAGATCGTTTCTGGCTTCTGTCAATCATATGTGTTAATGTGTGTGCCCGGTCAATTGATTCCCAGTCATCTGAACATAATCCCTCTATAATTAATCAATTAGCCATGTAACCAACATTGAAGTGTGTGGGTGTTTACTGCTGTTTGTGTATTTGATTAAAGGCCAGTATTGGGGAATGCATGAGTGTGTGCACATCTGTGTGCTGATGTTATCACGCTTGAGTTGAGATATTAGTAACAGGTGGCTAACTGGATCCCTGGGGCTCTCTACACTTCACATGTAGATTTGTGTTAATTGAGAGATACATAATTAGTTTACGAGTTGCTGTGTGGAAATGTCTGTGTGTGTTTGGCTGTGTGAGGAGTACATGGGTGTGTTTAACTGCAGTGCTGTTAATTAAGCAGGTTAATGCTTCAACTGTTTTACTGAGTCCCATCTCTTCATTAGCACATGCGATTTTTGTCTACATGCATGTTAATTTTCTGTCTCTGTCTCTGTAGGTGTGAAGCGGCTGTATTAGTACATCACTGTCTGTCCGTGTCTACATGCTGACAGCCATAAACCAGGAGACGAGCATGTCTCTTTCAGCAGAGTCAATTTTACAGCTCTGAGTCGCAGCTCTGAACTGACAAATCAATAAAATCTGAGGAAGTTAAATAATTTAGCGCTGGATCTAATTAGTCTTCTAGTACTGCAGTATAGATTCCTCTACAATATTGATGACAGAGTGCCTGTTTATGGAACAGACTGGAGAACTAAGCTCTCTTTTTATCTGCTTTATCAGAGATGACATAATACAAATCGCCACCCCAGAACATGAACATGAATTTAAAGTGGGTTTTTCATTTTGGGTGTAGGATGCAGAAGGGGGACACTTAACTGATTGCATTAAAGTATTGTTTTATATTCAGATGGGTATTTTTGACTCGATTGGGTTGTTTTGTTTGTATGCAGAGGTTACCACCTGATTTTACTCCCATCATAAAGATCATGCTAACTCAGTATAAAGGCTTTATAGTAGGGTCACTGTATTAGAATTTCAAACTATACCACTTTCAATACCATGAGGAAAACTCTGACCCCAGCCTGCAACAAGAAAAGTAATGGTCAAAAGGTAATTTTCTGGAAAAAGCATGTCAATTTTCAACTATTCTTCTGAAATATCAATTAGATTTAACAAAATAAGCATTGAATTAATATAGTAATATATATTTTAGAGTCTTTTAATAAAGAAAGGTACAATAGCAAAAATGGCAAACACCTGATTTAATGAAAAAAAGAAGAGAATTATGGAAAAGTTACAAATCAGCTCTGGATAAAGTGTCGTATTAGTTCTAAAAAACAGAGCGCTCACTGTAAAGCACTGAGCCTATTGCTGACTGCATTTTAAAACCGACCTTAAAGTTGGCTACAACAGAGGTGCATATCTGCCTCTAGCCCCTCTCCCAGCTTTTTCTTCAGGCCTGAAATCTGCCTGATTAAACTGTTCTGCATTTCACATTTTTTCTCTGATTAGGTCTCCGCACTCTGGCTTACTGCTCTGTTCAGCTACACTTCCCCGCTGCTCTGCACAGCCAGCAACCTGACGGTTCTCCATGTGTCCATAATCTACTCTGCCACAGCTCAATATTACATCTGTGACACGTTCAGCCTGCAACAACTATTCACCTTTTACCTAACTACAGTCCGCTAGCTGCTATGTGTAATGATGAATAGATATCTAATGTGGCTATTGATTAGTTGCTAATAGTTACACGGCTAATGTTAATGTGTGTGGCAGTCAGTTTAACACTGATGATAACTGCTTAATATTTTGGTGTTTGAAGTTGTAGAGAAGTTGGAGAAGGTCAAGACTGCACAGTTGTTATTGTTGAAAATAAGCATATGTATGTTTATCAGGATTTTTTTTTTGTTTAGAAAATTCATTTCTAACATTGATTAATATCAAACTATATTTTTTGACAACCCCAGTTTATAATTATTGAACTCAGTTAAGTTTTTATTTTTAAATGTATAATAAATGATAAATAAATATCTAATGAGTCATAGTGACATTATAGCTCTTTTGTTTTCTTGTTTTTGATTGTACGACTTGTTATTTATGTCGCCGGAAGTGTCAGTGTTATGTTTTTCCTTTTTAATTTTGAATAAATATGGGTTCAGTACAAATGCAGTTGTAAACATTTAGGTCATTTGTGCATTTTTATACGGAAGAAACCCTAGACTAAAAATTGAAAATTATTTTGAAGATGATAGAAAAAGGGTAAGAACAATCATCACAATTCACCATAAAAGGGGATGATTTTAACCAACCTTTCAGTTTTTGGATACTGAATTTTGTCAGCCTCTCCAACTTTTTTTTAAAATGAAACTTCAAAAACACTGAAGAGGCGAGCAGTTAAATGTTGTGTGATTTTAACCAAACCTGCCATTTACATGTAGTGATCCATTCAACGTGAACAGTGTGACATGCTCATAAGTAATGAATACATCATGTATCCTCAGCTGCTTGAAAATGAGCATAAATCAAGGCAGTATTTTGTGTTATTGTGCCAGAGTTCATTTTTTAATTACCGCCCTCATCTGACCACTTCAGCTTGGAACACGACATTTTTGTGAAACTATTGAGATGCCTGTTAAATTCACACTGGAGGGAAAACACATGAAGAACACGGTTGATTACATGGCAGATGTTATCAAAAATACTTTATTAATGGCAAAAAAACATCATAATCTAGTGATGAAATTCACAGAAATGACCACTTTTTTAAAAATTAGAACTTTTTTGTGTTTATAATCTGAACAATGTGCCATTGTTCTGTCCTCACGCACACAGGTTCTCTATTCCTTGTTTTGTTTTTGTGCTTCTTCCAGTGTCAGCTTGCATGGATACTTGGCGAACCATTCTGTGCATTATTAGTGCTTGTGTGCTCAAATGCTTGCATGTTTTCCTGCATCTGTGTGTGTGTGTGTGCGTGTGTGTGTGCGTGTGTGTGTGTGCGTGTGGTGGTTGTTATCAGTCACTGGGGTGGGGGTTTGGGGGGGGGGAGGGGGGGGGGCTATCGATCATCTCTTTTAATTACCCCGAGCATAGCGAGAGGCCTAAATTAACTCCTCTCCTCTCCTCTGGCTGCTGAAAAAGCCATGCATATTTCAGGACCAGGAGACCAATCGTATGTCACTCAGCCCTTCTCCTCTCCTCTGACAAGACTTATCACTGTTATTTATCTCTCCCGCTCCCTCCCTCTCTCTCTCCGTTGTGCAGCAAGCATGTTGCCTGTGTGCAAAACAAAAGAGTGAATAATAGATATCTATACAGCTCATGTGTGCTTGTAGTGAAGCAAGTGTAACAAAAGGGGAAAAAAATGTAAATCTCAAGTGTCGCCATCACTGGTTTGTTTGTGTTTGTGTGTATGAGTATGTAGTCATCTGTGTGTATATGTGTGTGTCCTTGCTGCTATATGAGAAGCAGTCAGAACCCACAGAGATGCATTAGAGGTGTTTTACCATGCTGCTGTCATTGTGGCTTGTCTGCCGGTGATGACACTGAGCGCTATTCTTCTTCAAGTGACTATTCTGTAAGGGCCTACTCTGTTTTCTCCTCTCTGCCTTCCTTTGACCTGAGCTGGACTTTACCTTTGACAATGCCTTCTGCTAACGTACATCCTAATATCTTCCTAACAAACTAAAAATAATGAGTGCTCCCCATTTAAGAGATGGAATTCTAGGCAAATGCATGCAACGTTAAAGACAACCATACAATAATTAAAAGACAAGCAAGTACTTTGATACTTAAATCAGGTGTTGTGTGTTGATTTACTTCATTATTTGGTTAGATTAAAATATAAGAAATTATCAGTAGACAGGATATGCATTCATGAAAATGGACTTCATCTGTATTTTATGTGTAGCTTATGTACTAGCAAAAACATGTTCAGTGGTGAGTGGATTCAAATTTTGTACGATAGGTTCAATATTTTGTTTCTATTGTTCAGTATGTAACCGACTGAACTGTGTTTTAAAAAAATATTTTTTTGAAAATGAAAAAACACTGCACAACACTAAAAACGATCATTTTAAGATTCAAACAAGCAATATGAATCTAACAAGTAGCAAGTTGGTTTACTTGTTAGAATAGCAACTTACATAAGGACCTACCATTTCATGGTTTGGCTCACCTCCTCCTTCTCTTGTTAACCCAAGAAGTATGTGAAATTATTGTGGCTGACTGTAGTGACACAAGGTCATACAGACATTATAGGATTTCTTCTTGATTTTTTTAAGACCCACAGCTTAGACAAAGAAATTGAAATACGGAAGCATATTAATTCTGTTTACAGATTTCTGCCCTGCTTCCTGCCCTTACAGTCGGCCTTTTTCATAATGCTGCACTAGCTGATTGTCAGGCGAGATCAACATTTTGTTTTTTCTGCTCCTTTTTACCTCTCTCATCTGCTGCTGTCCTCACATTATATTTTTCCTCTCCGAGAGTGTGTCTGTGTGTGTGTAAGTGGGTGTATGCATGCAAAAAAGGGAGATTTGTGTTATACTGGTGAGTTGACATAGTAAACAAGCTGTGCCTATCTGTCTGTCTGTCTGTTTTCCAACAATGAGTCAGTGAGTCAGTCAGTCAGCTACACAATCAGTCAGCCCGCAGTCAGTGAATTATCCCACAGCTACTAATGGTCCGTCCTCAATCTCTCTCTCATTCCCTCTCTACACACACATACATACACACATCCAGAGCAGCCATCCTCTGTGTAATTTAAATGACTGTCAGGTCAGTGGCGAGAGCAGCACCTTGCCACGTTAAAAATGCCAGGCGGCTGCCATCGTCACCGCCAACAAGCTGCCCAAACTGTCACACACTCACACACACGTGGACACGCACACACATAGACAGAGCTGTCAGCCACCGGTCACAATGCATTTACTTAGTGACAGAATTCTAATTAGTGGTCTGGCTGGTGTCACCTGACTTGGAGAGAGAGGGAGGGAGAGAGAAAACGGAGAAAGAGGGAGATTTGTATGGCGGAAGAGATGTGTTGTGGGAGATTGGAAAATGTGGACGAGGGAGATGGAAGGGTCAGGAAAGATAAAGGCGAAGAGAGAGAAAGGAAAAAGGGAAGGAGAAGCTTGGAGTGACAGGTAAAGTGATGGAGAAAAAGGAGATGAACATTAAAAGCACTAAACTATACGAAAGAAAACAAAGAAAGACAATAGAATGGAAGAACACAACTACTGTTGTTCGGCTGGTAACATTTACATAAAACACCAAATTATCTCCTACAAGTGACTCAAGCCATCCTAGTAGCTCACGTGCTTAATTGTCAGGTAGATGAGAGTGCTAGAGTTTAACCCCATGTAGCTCGTGACATGACTGCACCCTCTACCATGACACGCCGTCACTAGCAAACAAGAAGGAGGGAAGCAGAGAGTGAGGTGGGAATACAGGAGGAACACAACACAAATGTGATATGCCCGGGCCAGTGTTTAGTTTACAACATCAAACTTGGCTCTTTGTACTGATACTCAGAAATGTATATTCTCATCTATTTGTGGACAGGTCAGGTGGCTCTAGGCACCCACTGACATCTGACAGTTCACAAGGTGTGGATCCATCATGTTTCTAATGTCCACTGGAAAAGTTTCAAAATTCATGGTATGGTCCATAACATCACACTAATCAAGATAAGTAGAAGACAGACTGCAGCTGAATTCTGTTTTTTCATCCCTACTAATTGAAGTGCATATTTCAAGTAACGGTGGCCGCTGTATGACAAAAAACTGTGAATCTGTAGTGAGTGTAGGCTGTCAGTCTGCTGTTTACCTCAGCTGTCAATATGCTGGGTGTCCTTATCTATTTAATTTAGAATAGTGAGAAGTGAGTTATTGTGGATATCCTGAACTTTTCTGTCAGTAAGCACTGTGGTTTTTGCCACTGTCAGTGAAACTTTAAAGTGGTTCTAATATTATTGGACTCAGACATTTAGCAAATAAACCTTCATACGATGTGAGAATGTAATCAAACTGTTTCTCAGAGGGAAGGTGTGATTTTCAAGACACTCAAACCTAACTTATCAGCAGTACTACTCATGTAACCGGTCTCTAGCCACATACAAAAAAAAAACAATTAGGTGGAACGCTATTGTCCACCTCAGCCACTGTATTCAAGATGACGAGGTAACATGGTGGCCTTTAAGTGTTGGATGGTAAAGGCCTTTACACAACGGACACAAAATCTGAGCAACTATTTTCTGCATTAAATATACTTTTCACATTCACAACAAGCGCCTCACTTCGCTTGACAAATTTGTGGCATTTTTTTTTTAACCAAGCTCAATTTTTCCAAATTTCTGAATTTGAATTAGCAGATCTGACCAATGAGACCAGTGCATTTGGGAACAGGTGAAGTGGAACTGAAAATGTGCACCAGCACCAGCACAATATTTCATCTCAGACACATAGCTTGGGGGGGGGGGGGGGGTTAAACAAAAGCTTCAGTCCCAAGAGAGATGCAGTTGCTGCATTGTTTCAGTGGTCAGTGAAGAAGCATGCTGAACACTATCAGAACATATGGAGAGTTATCCTGTTTATTTTTGTCATATGCATGTTTGTTCCATTGTCTCCATTTTGCTTTTTAACTTCTGGTTGTCATGTTAGCTCAAGCTATGTGCTGTATTGCACCAGCTCAGTGTTTACATAGTGAGAACTGATCAGAGCAATTATCCAGTTTATTGTTAATGGCCATCATTAGGCCAGAGTAGCTATGTCTTTTGATCATATAATATCTGGCATGGAGTTGCTATCTAACAGACAGAGTGAATGCTGTCAGAGCTCAGTGGATGCAAGATTGGTTATGTACAGTAGCTCAGAATAGGACTTCAGTATCTTGCTCTCTTTCCTAACCTGTGTTAACCTCTGTGTCTCTTCCCCTGTACTCCAAATCCAAGTTCACCACTCCATTTCTCCACTCAGCTGCCACTCTTCCTCTCCAGGTCCTCATGTGCTGCAGCTCTCCCAGCCTAGTTTTGTTTCCACTGGAGTTTTTCAGATGCCATTGTTGGAGTCACAACTCTGTCACAGCTTCCTTTGTCCAAAATCACAGCTGTACAGTGGGGCAAAAAAGTATTTAGTCAGCCACCGATTGTGCAAGTTCCCCCACCTAAAATGATGACAGAGGTCAGTAATTTGCACCAGAGGTACACT
>NW_005187499.1:1767420-1774455 GCF_000239375.1 Pundamilia nyererei
ATTCATGGATTTTTTTTTCACATTCTGTCTCTCACAGTTGAAGTGTACCTCTGGTGCATATTACTGACCTCTGTCATCATTTTAAGTGGGGGAACTTGCACAATCGGTGGCTGACTAAATACTTTTTTGCCCCACTGTAAGTTGAACTTTCACAGTGGACATCCTTATGCTGGTCTGTAGTACCTGTACCATGCATTCTGACAAAAGTGTCATATGGTCTGTGACAATAGAGAACTAACTTGACCAACCCTTACCAAGTTAATTCTCTAATTGCAGGATTACTTGATCACGGTCCCACATTTCCAGTTAAACACACTGCATATGCATTTCAGTCCTAACACACTGAAGCTCATGAATGCAAGTGGCAACTTTTCCCAAATCATGATATTGACAAGACCTTGATAGAAATGTTAATAGATTAGCATAAATCGTTCCCCCATGCCCTTTGATTTTGCATATGATGTATGTGAGAAATGAAAATCTCTGTCCGTTTGGTTTAATACACTCATTATCCACAGTGTGCTGTTTCACCAGTCAATAGTGTTTTAAAGTGATGAATAGGTGACAGTGTGCACCATTAAATTAGATCCAAAATGGAGCTCTTTCCTATTTCTTGATACACCTGGAAGGAGTGTAGATATTTTTCACTGTACAGCGACAAGAGAGACAAGAGAAACTTTACAGTAGTTTGATGTCTGTTATATGAAGTTAAAAACATGAGCTCAGATAAAGAGTTTCTCAATTAAAATGGAAAACACAGAAACATACTATATTTTGAAACACAGCCATCTGCACTGTTAATATTTGACAATGGTTGTAGCCTAGAGTTTAGCAATGCATATTTAATACTGGACAAAATTGAAATAGCACTTTCCCCACCCTCACCACTGCGGTACCTTTAAGCAAGGCTCTTGACCCCTAAACCACACCAGACTGGTTGTACAGGTAGGGATGCGAGTGTCGTTATGGGTTCCCTCTGAAAGAGAGCTGGACTGAGTGAAATTTAATTAAATTAGAAAAATTGGGAATCTTAACTCCTGGACTTCAATTCAAAGTTAAAAATGAATAGTATACAGGGTGTAACATTTTGATACAGTGCATGTGAAATCCCAATGATATAATACTGACTTGGCAGCGTCTACTGAACTGACTGTACCCTGAAATTATAGGGTATTGAAAAGATTTACCCATTCTCTAGAGTAAGCAAACTTTTAAGAAGAGAGAGCTACTTAAGTTATACACCACATATCTTTGAAATATTAGATGAATGTAGGGAATTATGTAATTTTCCCAAATAAACTGAATAATATTTGTTTTTATTAAATATATCTATGTTTGAAGTGACAATTTAAAAATTGTTAGCAACAGTGCCTGACTCCTGTAAAAAAGAATTAACGTGTATTTTGAAAGGCTGACTTTAACATTGCCTTTGAGCTCAACCCCCCTTCTTCTGGTGCCTGTATGCTAACTCAAAGCAACTCAAGAACCCATTAACCGTTTTTGCCTTTAAGTGAAAACTATTAGCTTGACACAGACCTTTTTACACATCTGCAGTATTTCGGTAACTTATTACTCTAACAGAATTTTATGTTGAAAATGTGGCGTCTTCTTTCCTGGATTACACATTAGAAAAGAGAAATCTGCCAATTATGGATCTGCATGTGGGTCAATGTTCCCTCTAATTTTTCATGTGTCTGAGCGAACACACAAACTCTCTGAGCGATCCCTTGGACCACTGTGAGCGACATCAGACGTGTGCACTGTGGTCACGCCAGCATCGAATCCATCCAAGTTTCCTGTTTTATTAAGATAATCAAATTACAGCATTCACATTTAGGTTCGACTACTTTTAATTAACTGCTTTAGGCCACTTACAATGAAAATGTAAAACAAAAATGTAGTCATTGACCTGTGTAGTATGTTAACACTATTGGAAGTAAAAATAACTTGAACTCCAATTTTGAAAACACAACTTTCTTTTTCTTTTTTTTTTTTTATAAAGCTCTGACTTGTATTATGAGTATGAGTCTGTGGTCTGGGAGAGAGTCCTGTAACTCTTTGTCTGTTACATTGATCAGGCAGCTGTGATTGAGCAGCAGTGTAAATCCAACTATTTTCATGGTTGTTGTGGTCGTGATGATTTTGTGAGGCCACATGGAAAAGGCTTGGATGAGCTCGCCAAAGTTCTACAAGTTGTGCCTCCATCGCTTGTGTCCAGATCACACGCTGCACAGCCGTACTACGCTGTCTTTTTCACTGACGTTTATGTGATTGCGTGTGCGCAGTGTGAGCAGCTGCTGTGACACCCTCACGACGGTCGGGAGGAATCCTCCCGACCAAGCGATTCATGATCGGGAGCTGGTCGTGAGGTGTTAATCGCTTCTCGTTACCCCACGTATACTACACGATGCACGACGCACGATGAAGGCCAGAATCGGGCCGATCACCAAAACAGTCACCCGACTGAAAAATCTGCTCAAAATGGGCCAAAAATCACACAGTGTATGCCCAGCTTTAGAGGGAACATTGATGTGGGTCCTTGACATAAGAGCTGCTGAGAAGGTGTGAAAGGTGTGGAAGTTGATTAAGACTGAGGGGACCACTTCACTACCTGCTTGCCCCTTAAAGAGCTCTCTAAGCTGAATATGAGTCCCAAGGACCCCTCTCTTTAACCATTCAGGGGTAGACTAGACTAGCATACAAGCAGCTAGGTGGGCCAACAGACAGAGAGAGACAAATGCAGAGCAGAGAAATGAAGTACCTCTTCACACTAGCAGTTAATAGTACCAGAGTGGAGAGCAGGATGGAGGGGAACCTCTTGGATGTGTGACCCCATGAAGAGCTCTCAAACCGGGTCTCACAGTGTCCCTGAACCCCCTCTCTCTTCTGGACTTACGCCCCTGCAGCCCAGATAGGTCAGAGCTAACCCCATAACCCTACTCTGGAAGCTCAGTAATAGGGCCTGGATGAACTCTTCAATGGGATTAAAAGCCTCTTCTGTACCCTGGGCTCAGGCTTTTTAAACTCGCTGTTTTTCTTTTTTTTTCCTTCAATTTCAACAACTACTTTAATTGTTATCAGTCTAACTTTCCAAAAAAAGTAATATAGGACAAAAAAATTTGTGTCAGTACAAGGAAGAAGACCTGCAGTTAAAGCTAAAAATGATTCAGCAGGATACAGTGGGGCAAAAAAGTATTTAGTCAGCCACCGATTGTGCAAGTTCCCCCACTTAAAATGATGACAGAGGTCAGTAATTTGCACCAGAGGTACACTTCAACTGTGAAAGACAGAATGTGAAAAAAAAATCCATGAATTCACATGGTAGGATTTGTAAAGAATTTATTCGTAAATTAGGGTGGAAAATAAGTATTTGGTCACCTCAAACAAGGAAAATCTCTGGCTCTCACAGACCTGTAACGTCTTCTGGAAGACGCTTTTCTGTGCCCCCACTCGTTACCTGTATGAATGGCACCTGTTTGAACTCATCATCTGTATAAAAGACACCTGTCCACAGCCTCAAACAGTCAGACTCCAAACTCTGCCATGGCCAAGACCAAAGAGCTTTCGAAGGACACCAGGAAAAGTATTGTAGACCTGCACCAGACTGGGAAGAATGAATCTACAATAGGCAAGCAGCTTGGTGTGAAGAAATCAACTGTGGGAGCAATCATCAGAAAATGGAAGACATACAAGACCACTGATAATCTCCCTCGATCTGGGGCTCCACGCAAGATCTCATCCCGTGGGGTCAAAATGATCATGAGAACGGTGAGCAAAGATCCCAGAACCACACGCGGGGACCTGGTGAATGACCTGCAGAGAGCTGGGACCAAAGTAACAAAGGTCACCATCAGTAACACACTACAACGGCAGGGAATCAAATCCCGCAGTGCCAGACGTGTTCCGCTGCTGAAGCCAGTGCATGTCCAGGCCCGTCTGAAGTTTGCCAGAGAGCACATGGATGATACAGCAGAGGATTGGGAGAATGTCATGTGGTCAGATGAAACCAAAGTAGAACTTTTTGGTATAAACTCAACTCGTCGTGTTTGGAGGAAGAAGAATACTGAGTTGCATCCCAAGAACACCATACCTACTGTGAAGCATGGGGGTGGAAACATCATGCTATGGGGCTGTTCTTCTGCCAAGGGGACAGGACGACTGATCCGTGTTAAGGACAGAATGAATGGGGCCATGTATCGTGAGATTTTGAGCCAAAACCTCCTTCCATCAGTGAGAACTTTGAAGATGAAACGAGGCTGGGTCTTCCAACATGACAATGATCCAAAACACACCGCCCGGGCAACAAAGGAGTGGCTCCGTAAGAAGCATTTGAAAGTCCTGGAGTGGCCTAGCCAGTCTCCAGACCTCAACCCCATAGAAAATCTGTGGCGGGAGTTGAAAGTCCGTGTTGCTCGGCGACAGCCCCAAAACATCACTGCTCTCGAGAAGATCTGCATGGAGGAATGGGCCAAAATACCAGCTACTGTGTGTGCAAACCTGGTAAAGACCTATAGTAAACGTTTGACCTCTGTTATTGCCAACAAAGGTTATGTTACAAAGTATTGAGTTGAAGTGTACCTCTGGTGCAAATTACTGACCTCTGTCATCATTTTAGGTGGGGGAACTTGCACAATCGGTGGCTGACTAAATACTTTTTTGCCCCACTGTATACATGCTTCTTTTCTTGACCATGACTTGCAAGCACTTCATTGAACACAAATAAGGATTTTCAGCCATGCTAGTGATACAGTTCTAATGAGTGATTCACCATGCATGTATTTTTTTAGGGAGACACATTTCCCATCCGTTCACATTCACTACCACTCATGGCAATATAGGAAACTATATAAGGCAGGATGGGGCGAAAGGCAGCGTACATCCTGGACTGGTTGCCAGTCTATCGAAGAGTGGGACCCATTTTTCTGTCAAATATATTCTGTTAAAAGGATGAATGTTCATATTAAACATGGACAGCTTTTTTTTTCTACTTTTAGCTTTGCATCTTGAGAACAGATATCCCAACAAAGGCTAACAGGGATAAAGCTGACATGTGTGCCTTAAAAAAATCCCCACCAATCACCTATTTAAATCTCTAATTGTGACAGGCATTGTGACATTTCATGATCTCAATGCATTTCTCCTTTAGCCATGTCTTTGTTGCCTTATAAGTATTTTGGGGTTATCACCATGCTGGAAGAAATCCATGATTTGTTCTGAGGAAAGGGAGGAAGGAGATTCTTATCCAAGATTTTACGGTATCTGACCCTGTCCATTGGCCACACAATGCAGTGAAGTCATTGTCTAACATTAGCAGGAAAAACTGCCCAAAAATGTAACATTTCTATCTCCATGCCTGACCGGGAGAGTGGTATTCTAATGGTCATACTCAATATTTAGCTTCCCCTAAACACAGTGGGTTAAACTAATGCCAGAGAGCTTGATTTTACTTTTATCTGACCACAGAACTTTCCCCCAAGCTTTCTCCGAATCATTTAGATCTTTGCTGGCAATCTTAAGATGTGCCTGTACATGTACTTCCTTGAACAGGAGGACCTCCCAGGTGCTGCAAGATTTCAACTCACTGAGCTGTAGTGTGTTATCAATGGTGTTCTTGGTGACCATAGTCCCAAATGCTTTCATATCAATAACAAACTCCTGTGTAATTTTGGGCTGATCCATCACTTTTCTCATGATGATCCTCAGCCCACAAACCAAGATTTTGAATGGAGCTCCAATCCAAGAGTCACTTTATATTTCTTTCATTTTCGCATAATTGCACCAACAGTTGTCACCTCCTGATCAAGCTTCTTGATGATCATCTTGCAACCCACTTCAGATTTGTGCAGGTCTATAATCAAATCAAAGACTTTTCTTGTCTTGTCTTTGGTTTGCCCATGGTAGTGAAGAGGTTGGAACAGAAGAAACAGATTATATCATGTGGACAATATGTCTAATATGCATAAAAAGTTGAGATCGGAATTATCTGTATTGATTGACTGATTGATATATCTGTGTTTTACATGGACACAGAGCCAGTATATGGGAGCCATAATTCTGTTCTGGGGGATCAAATACTTATTCCAATCAATGACATAAAATAAACTGATACTTTTATGTAATTTTTTTTTCTGGATGTTTTTGTCTCCATTAAAATGAAACTACCGTAAAAAATTAGAGAGTGAGTCATTGTAAGTGAGGAAACTTAATTATTGCCCCACGTTATTATCTCTTAACAATTAAATGCATTACTTTTGGCATGCTTTTGGATGTGATGTTTCTTATTTCAACAGAATTTTACAAAAGCATATCTAAATAAACAAATCCATAAACACAAAGAAACAAGAAATGAGCTCATATAGCAGAAAAGACCCAGACAGAAGAAGCCATTGTTACTTTATGGCCTCTGTGTGGTCCCTGTGGCCTTGACTTCCACTCTACAGTGACAAAGCAGTGTGATGTAATTAGAAGTAGGTGTGTTTGTGTGTGTGTCTCTGTGCTCATATAAGAGGTGTAATTAGAGTCATGTCAGTGAGTAAATGTGCTATGACCCAGACCTCTGTCAGAGCACAACGTACTGACAGCACTGCAGAGACCCGAACACACACATTCACACATTAATAACCTCTGTGCTCCATTTGACCTATTCAGCTTGCTCTAAGATGCTTGCCCAGCTGATGGACGGGGTGCATGTGTGGGTGTGCATATATGTTTTGCAGCAAATAATGGCAGAATAAGACCAGCATGAGCAAGAGTTTATGTCTACGTGCCCTCTTTCCTGAAAATTTTTATTTGCGCTCTCTTTTTTTCTTTCAATACCCCCATTCAATACCGCACAGTGATGAAGTCATTTTTGGTAAATGTTGCAGGACAACAGTCAGCATTAGGATGTATGTACTATTACACCATTGGACAACATCAAGTTACTGAATCACTTAACTTTCCTCCTAGGTAGGGCTGAACGATATATCGCATTTGCGATAATATCGCGACATGATCAAGTGCAATTTTCTAACCGCAAAGGCTGCGATTATACTC
>NW_005187499.1:1793449-1799904 GCF_000239375.1 Pundamilia nyererei
GATTTTTTTCTCTACTGTTTCTTCCATTGCTGATGTGTTTTGCTTTGTAGAACGCAGGTTTGTTAAAAGCAAACTAAAATAAAATATGTCATTCACTTAATCTGCCGTATAACTTCAAATCTGACAGATTGTTTTTTAACCCAGTGCTCTTCTCCGTTACTGAAACCTGCAAGCAGGGAATCCACAACACCCACAGAGGCAGGGTTAGGGACTACTATGAATGACTGGCACTGACTAAAGACTGTGTTCTTTATTTGCTCTAAACTTTACTTAGTGTTTCCATGTTAAGATTATTATTTACTTTTATTTACATGTTTCACTAAGACATTACTAAGTGATGTAGCACCTGCAAACACCTGCTTCTTTAGAAAGTAACTTTATCATCCAAATCTTGTCCGAGTCACAGGAGATGTCTCAGATAGCGTACTGCATTTGAGCTATACTTGTTTGTTAACATTTTAGAGTCTATGCAACCCTCAGATACTGCATATTCCTATTTTGAACTTTAGAAAGCGAAAAATAAATAACAGAATACTGCTCAACAAAGTACATTTAGGTAGCATATTACAGTTCTGCAGAAAGAGCACTGGAGTGGACTCTGAAGTACAGCACGGCGAAACTCTCAGAGCACAAACGGGCTATCTTGTAATCCATCATGGTTTGTGGGTGAGAATGTTGTCAACACCTTGACCAGACCAGTGCATTGTTCTGGTAGGCTGATCTCCCTTGCTGTATGTAGTTTCAGTCATAATTTGCAGAGAGAAACTGAGAAAGATGGCTGAGGTTAGTAATAGTAGAGACAGACAGAAAGGGAGTGAGAGAGCAAGGGAAGAGGAGAAGAAGAAGAATACAGCGAGGGAGGAATAGGAACACAGAAAGCCCTGGAGTGTAACTCAATATAGGAGAAAGTGTCACATTGACAAATGTAACACTGTGTGATCTATTAGTTATATCACTGACTATGTTAAACAGCTGCCCTGTGCTTTCCTGTTGGATTGCACACGCACACTTAGTATAGTGGCCATCTCTGTCACTGGCTGCCTGTGGAGAGGAAACAACAGTTAGACAGCTTGTTTGTGACAGAAAGCGTGGGGAAACTCATTTATTCTAGCCGTTCTCTCTCCCCCCCCTTTCCCTCTCGCTTGCTCTTTCTCTTACTTCCCCTTCCTTTCTTAGTTTTGGAACAAACAAATATTTGTTCTCATTACTAATTAAACAGCACCAAGAGAAAGTGCACAGAGGGAAATTGACGACGCTGCGCACTCCCGTTCATGAACAAACACGTAGGCCCTCTATCTTCAGGCTCTGTAGTCTTTAAAAAAGAGAACGTGTGTAAGTGTGTGTGTGTTTTGATTTATGAGCAGTGTTTCTCTGTTGCTGTTGTAGCATCCACCTGTAAGCCATTCATAAAGCGAGCAGCTGAATAATGAATGGCTGGTGTCTGGGGCCGAGCTAGGCTACACCGTGCCCTGGTGACTGTTTTAAATGAATAGGAATTAGTGGGCTAGAATGGAGCGCCAAGCTCCTTCTGTGTGTGTGGGTGTGTGTGTGTATGAGAAAGTGGTTGCTGTTTATAGGCACAGGGGATGGCCATTTATCAGGCAAACGCCATGGTGGTAGGAGCATGTGTGTAAGGGTTGCTAGGTTTGGACAATAGGACATTTTAAGGGACAGTAGGGTTTTATTCAGGTTGAACTTTGTACTCAGGTTTGGACTTTATTCAGGTGGTTGCTGAGATTTAAGAATGTCTCAGTTTTCCTCCAGTTCTTCAACGTCAAAGTATCTGGTTTCTTAGTTAGGAGTTAATTTTTTAGGCGTATTTCCTTGTGATTACCATTTTAAAATGTCATAAATAGCTTAAAATTATTGTATGAATGCCTAATCTCACAGCTCCTTTTAGAAGTTTAGCTCCAGTCTGTCTACTCTCAATCTGCATCCTTGGGGTATGATACTGAGCCCTTAACTACTCATGATACATACATTGGAGTGTTAGTGCAAGCTTCCCAATTAGAAAGCATTTAAAGCACATAATAAAGTATAAAGTATAAAGTTGTGAATCAGTGATTCTGACTCATAAACAGAACTCTGAGTGCTCTGAGTAGAAAATTGTTGCTTTCACTGTTGCCTCACATTAAGAAGGTCCTGGTTGGTTCAGGAACGTTCTCCCTGTTTTTCCTTGAGTTCTCTCCAGGTACTCCAGCTGTCTGCCACTGCCCATAGACATGCCTTGTAGGTTGGCTGTAGGTGTGATTGTGAGTGTGAATGGCTGTCTGTTTATGTGATATAGTCTGACTCTTGTACTACAGAAACTGGGATAGGCTACAGGTGAAACACATACATCCGGAGAAATCTCACATTCGTTAGAGCTTCTTCCAATGGAGCTTTACATACATATTGATTGGTGTATTCTGCAAACCTCTTGATTTTATTTTGATGAAAATTCAAATTCATGAAAAAAAATAATACAATATCACTTTTGAATTTCTAGGAAAAAATTCTGCGATCGTGCACTTTAGTTGTCTTCTGTGGTTTACCAGGGCTTTTGGTGTTGCTAAACTGGCCAGTGCATTCCTTCTTTTTAACAATGTACCAGATTGCTGATCTGACCACTTTGCAATTTCTGTCATAGGCTTTATTCATTTTTCATTTCCGTTATGGCATCCTACAATAGTCTCAACATCCATGTGGACCTGATATTGAGAGTTCTAGTAAAAAGCTATGAAAGTTCAACAAGTTCAACCCTTGAAATCAACTCCAGATCCTCCATCTTTATGCAAATGTACTGTTTATAAGATTGGGGAAACCTGCAGTCAGCTGAGACTGAAGAAGTCACTTGGATGAGTGACGAAACGTTTCTCCCACAAAACGCTACGTCCAGATGAACAGAATCAACTTTTGGAGAGCTCCATCTGCTTCATCTGTCATGGAAAAATAAGGGATGAGGCCTCAACTGACCATGAAACTGTCTTTCAGTCAAGTCCAATTACTTCTAAAGCTCCAAAAGTTTAAATTATGTATAAAATGGCTACAATTACTGAACCTATAATGTGATATTTTTGTTAATAACCACTTGAGATAAAGCTCGAAGTCTGAATTTCACATACTGATTGTTTGGTTCTGAATCTTTTGTGGTGCTTTACAGAAATGACAAAAATTGTGTCAAAAAGCTTCATGTAAATCATGTAACCTGTTCATGCTTAAGAATCAAGACAGGAGATCTAAATCAGTTTGTTTTTTTGGGTTGCGTGGGTTGGTCACTGGTGTTAAATCTCTTCAAACAATCTGCCAGGTTAGTAAAATCAAAGTGAAAGCGATATTTAAGGCACAAATCTCTGAACTTCAGATTTGATCAGTCTGTGCTCTGAGCACATGCTCACACCACTACAAATTTTTCAATACATGAAATACAACAGGCACCAGAGGTAAAAATATGATGCATAATATAATAAAAACCTACACATTTGAAATATACTTGAATTTAATGTAAAAAAAAAAGGGTCAAAATCGCAGCAGTACACATTAATGACAGTGTGAATAGAATGTTTTGGTTTTTTGTTGTTTTGTTTTTTAAAACAAGATGATTTATGAATTAGTATTTTAATTTAATGGGAGCTGGAAATCAGTAGAAACAGTCCTAATAGTGCAATCTATAAGTAGTGAAATGAATCAACACTGCCCTTAATGACTGTACCTCTCCAGTGAGTGACAGCTAATGAGTAGTTCATTATTTATTTATGCACATCTTCATGTGCAACAACACCAGTTGTGAGGATTTCCAAGAGTTACGGGCATTTCCTTTTGTGCATTAACTGTCTGACTTACTCACTGCGGCAACGCACGCATGCATATGCTGACAGACGGGATATTGGTCTACAGGGATACACTCCAAACCACTAATGTCACAATTACTCTCTGCCTCTGTGTATTGTTGTAGGCTTTAACTATGGGAAAGTATTATGCCAGGGCATTTGTGTCTCCAAATTGGCTCATTTGTTGCCTTGGCTGCTCTGTCAGCTCCTGTGGTGCTTTGGTTCAAATGGACGCTGCACAGTATGGTAAGCGAAACAGAGCCGAGAACGTGAGATAACAATAAAATCCCTCTCCTCATTTTACTCATTTTACAGCACTTCAGTGGTTGAATATTTACAGAGACTGTGACATTTCAAGTGGACCGCATGCATAAGTATTTAAGTCATTTCTTGTTTGCTATCATCTCCAACAGCAAGGAAGGAATAACTCGAGAAACCTATTTCAAAACTTAAAGATTTATACTTCGTGCACCACCTAAAAAAAGAATTAAAAGCACTCAGTACCAAACAAATTGGCTAAATATATGTCTCTGGTAAGTTACAAATGTATGAATTAATTATCTGCCCTTCCACAACTTAAAATTTGGTTTTGTGTGTCATGTAGTGTTGGAGTAATAGTCTATAGTCTATTAGTATAGGCCAAACAAAGTAAGTAATTTCCAATACTACAAATATTATTTTGAAATGATGCTGACAGTTTTTTGAAATCTGTTAATTCTTCTTAGGAACTTCAAACAAAATATATTTTAAATGCACAGCTGGTAAGTTATTTTGCTTCCATTGTGAACCAACACAGCCATCACTATTGCCAGTAGGGATGATGGATTTTGGGGAGCCTAGTGAAACTCTGGCAGTGATGTGTGTGTCTCCCCCAGCAGATGTGAGCATGTGTATGTATGATCCCAGTTTAACAACCACCATCTGCTGCGATCACCACCCTCTATATGTGTGCGACATCAGCCCAGTGCAGCTGACAGTCAAACAGCTCACAGACAGTGACCTTTTCTTCTGTCTATACAGTATCTACATTGACACACATACACGCATAAATTCACAGTGCATATGGTCTACTGCTTCTCAGGCTTTGTGACAGCTGTCAGTCAGCGAGCATGCAGTCAACACGTGCACAGTTAGGGGCAGTGTTGTGGTTTAGTGGTCCGTATGATCAGATTGGTGGACAGACAACGTACGGGCCACATTAGAACAATAACAGCCCTTCGAGACATGATCTGTGTGTGTCTCTGTGTGTGTGTCAGAGAAGCCTCCAGCTCTGCTGCTGGAAATACCAGTTTGACAACTGCCACCCGAAGCTGACTGACACATCTGGGTTTAAACAGGACAGGCCACACACACTGGAACAAACACACACAAGTATTCAAATATTCACTCTGGTCAGGAAGCCAAGTTTCTGAAGCCATTTTCATGCCCAGCTTTGGCATGATCCAGCTGTCAAATCTCAGTTGGTGGGAACAAACTGATGATGACATGAGTCAAATTTCTCTAACTCGTCTTTGGTTTATATTCGCTAACAATGAAAAGGCCAAGCGGGTCACGGCTGTGCACCAGATGCACAGCATCTTTTGGATCGGTGCTCATGAGATGCACCAGCTGGAAGTCACCCATGCAAGCTGTGCCACACACTTGGCAGCCAGCTGTTCGTTCAGCAGCATGCCATTGCAACGTAACTGCCTGGTCAACTGACTTTCAAATATTCCACAACAATTTGCCTAATAAATGTAAGCTGTGGTAATCTAAATTTTTATACCAATAACAATTGTCAATAATAGTATAAAAAGAAGAAAAAAAGAAAAAGAGTAAAATTAAGGCCTGTCTCACTGTTATCTCGAGACATTTGTGTTCATGAGCTTACATGTGACTGAACAAGCCCAAATGGCACTTTACACAAGGTTGAAAGTCTTTGAGGTTATCAGTAGAGGAGAGAATAAGAAAAGATGGGGTAACAATTCTAAAACTGGGGAAACATTCTCGATGGATTAAAATACATGACTTCAGTTTTCTTAGTTAAAATGACAGACGTGGCTTAGGAACAGTTAGTTCAGAGAAATGTTGATTATTGGTCAGCCTATTAGGTACAGTGTATTGTCACCCATCAATCTACCCCAGTCTCTTTCTGTGCAAACTTTAGCCTGCATAAGTACAGTATATCCCTTACATGCAGGGTATGGTTTAGGGCATCCATACAAGTGACCCAAAATACCATATTTTATGGAAGGCCAGACAAGAGTCAGAAAAAAAATTGTAAGAGGTGCCCAAAGTTTTTCACAAACAACAAAAGAGACAAAGAAAGACAAAGAGAAAGACAGAAACTGATGCAAAAGATGAGCACCATGGAAGAGAGAGAAACTGAGAGAAAGAGAGATGGTGACACACACACATACATACACACAAGTGCCTTTGGGCAGTACTTTCACCTCCACTGACATTTAACTAAAAACCAATCTCCATGTCTGCCATCTACAGCCCCTAACCTCAGGGCTAGAGGATGAAGAGGGCTGTGTGTATAAATCTGTGTGCGTGCGTGTGTGTGTGTGTGTGTATGTGTGTGTGTGTGTGTGTGTGTGTGTGTGTGTGTGTGTGTGTGTGTGTGTGTGTGTGTGTGTGTGTGTGTGTGTGTGTGTGTGTGTG
>NW_005187499.1:1800068-1807498 GCF_000239375.1 Pundamilia nyererei
CACACACACACACACACACACACACACACACACACACACACAGATATTGCTCCAATAATCAAGCCATTGAATCAAATATATAATCAGAGAGGAAATGTCCTCTCTTCACCACCATGCCATAATCCAGCAGGAATTGCAATTGGAAAACTTATACAAGGGTTAGCTGGAGCAGGCAGATGGTGCCCCAGGGCCTCAGCAGAGCAGGAGGGAGAGAAGTGATAGTGGAGGTGAAGAGATGACACACAAGACAGTGAGAGACACTTACACAGAAAGACTAAGACAGGTTGGAAACTGAAGAAAACAACCCCCCCAAATAAAAAAGATTGTGACAATATGACAGATTCGAAAGACAGACATTGATGATGGTGACGGTTTGAAAGGATGCGGTATAAATCAGGCATGTCTCTCCTTGTGTTTGACATGGTACTCAGGGAGTTACAACCCCTTTCTGGCCTACCTATTCTTTTCTTTTACACCTTAACAATCTTCAGCATTTCATAGGAGAGGGTATCTGAACTCAGGTTAACTACTACTGCCAGCCCCTAACCATCTGTCTAACCCAGCACCACCTTCTAGGGGCGACAACACAAGACTACAGTACGTTTAGAGGCACAACCTTACACTCCTTACACTCTAATTATGTCCTATTGGTTGTTAATCCATTTGTATCTGAAAACAGAGAGTGTGCTTGTGAACTCCTGCCAAATACATTTGCTTTGAAACCTTCTCGACAACTTTCTTATGTCAAGCTAATGTTGGATAGTGCAAACACACAGGGGGTGATTATGACACGTTTGTAGTATCCAGCGGTACTCTAAACCAGCGGCCCCCAACCTTTTTTGCGCCACGGACCGGCTTATGCCCGACAATATTTTCACGGACCGGCCTTTAAGGTGTCGCGGATAAATACAACAAAATAAAACTAGTACCGGTACCGAAAAAAAGAAGATTTATTCATAACACATGTGAAAAGACCCAGGAAAACCGAGTTAACGATAAAAACGATAACAAAATAACGCTGAAAACCGATAAAAACCCTGAAAACCATACATTTCACACCTAAGCCTCAACTCTCGCGGCCCGGTACCAAACGACTCACGGACCGGTACCGGTCCGAGGCCCGGGGGTTGGGGACAGCTGTTCTAAACCACTGATGGACTAACAGAATAGTGTATGTCTTAAGGCAGACAAAAAACTAAACAACTTTAGTTTATGTCAGGGTTAAGTCACCACATGATCTGCTTCTCGGTCCAACATCTCCAATGTCAATGAACTGTTTTTTGTCTCATTCCTTATCACAAGACACTCTCGTGCCATTGATTTTTTTTCTCGCCTCTCCCTTTGCTGTTTCCCTTTTTTCATCCAGTCTTTCTCCTTCTCATTTCTTTTCATCCGTCTCTGTCATTACCCCAATTTGTTTCCTCCATCTTCCCACATTGTCTTTACCTCTCGCTCATTCCGTTTCCTCATCTCTCTCTTTCCTTGTTGTCACAGGGAGGCTACTGCTGTCGGGGAAGTTTTCCCAACCTCCTCATCCTCTCATTTTTCATCAGCACCGCTCTGACCACCCCCTGCTTGTACACACACACACACACACACACACACACACACAAACACACAGATACACACACACCTTCTCCCATCTCTCCATTCATCCCCTCTCTCCCTGTCCATCCGTGGCACAAATGCATTTGTTCAATACCTCCAGCAAACAGATTAGTGGGCTGTTATCAGCGACAGGGAGACGATGATAATGGTTTTCACCACATCTTCTCTCTGCCACAGATTAAAATGGGCCAGGTCATCCGCCACACAAGCACACCCACACACATTCATGTTCACTCACTAACACGTTAGAGCACCTGCACCTGAAACCATGCCAAATATTTAAAGTCAATACACAGTTTTATCGAATACACATTAAAACACGTAAATCCTAACACATGCATATATTAGGAAGATGCAGTAATATAAATGTTCACACGCACCTACACATCGAGCACGCTGACAATCTATTTTCCTTCTGCTTTTCCATCCCCCTCTTCTGCTCTCCTTGTCTTTCAGCTTGCCATTGGATTTCCTGTCCAATCTATTGTCACAAGCCGGGGCCAAAAGATACAAGGTGAAGTCAGTTTCAATCTGATGGGCCATTGTTTTGGCTTTTCATATGCAGGCACACACACATACAAATATGTTCACGCACACATTTACCGTAGCTGACTCCCTGTTTGGCCATCGATTGTGACTTTGCCCCTGCTGCCTGTCACCTTGGTGCATGTGTGTTTTGTAAAATCTGATCAACTTGAACTTGATAAACAGGATGAGAGACCTATTTTTTCAGAGTGGTCAAGCTTGGCTGAATTTTTCAAAGCTTATAGCCCTCCAGTTCAGATCTACTTTCCTACATTCTGGATGTTAGTATATTTAATTGTGACCCAAACCTGTACAGTATTTGTCCAATCCTGAGACTAAATTTAGAGATTCAGTTTAAGAGGATAAAAAGAAAACAACATCAGAAGTAGACTGGAATGGAAAACTAAAAAGGGGAAAGAGTGAAGCTTCTACTCCTGGATCAAACTTCTGTCCAGTGGAGTATTTATTTTAATGAGGGATGACACAAATAATTGTATTTCCAACAATAAATATTTATCAATAAATTTCACATTTTCAGCATTACGATGTACAAGTGGGCTTGTTTAACTGCACAGTTGGTTTAATCCCAATTGCCAAAGTATCCTTGCTCAACACACTGGAGCTGCTGACTTTATTAATATTAATGTAATGCCAGCTATCACAGGCATATTACCATCATCAAAGGCAGATGTCACAGCCAGGGGATGTTTATTGTTAAACGTTATTTAACCTTTTACTGTTTACATCACCTCTGAGGTTACAAATAAAGTACAAGACCTTACAATATATGACACATATACTGTATATATATGACATTTATTTACATTTGATTATGAGCATACTTAGCAAAAAGAGCAACACCATAAAGACCCCAAAATGAAATGCTTTTCACCTTAACATTGCATTTACTCCACGCCCAGGAATCAGTCTCGCTAAGTTAGATCAGATGAGCCATTTTCAAGCAAGGTGAATAACACACACACACACACGGTTGAAATTATTAAAACTCGGTGTGCAGAACCCGTTGATAATTTCCATCAATGATTAGTACAACTTCTTGGCTGGTAAGAAACCTGTGGACATCCACTGTAGTTTGGGTATATCCAGTGTTCAGCTGTGATCAACTGTGCTGGTGGTCAGTGTCATGTTTTCTCCCCTTGTAAACCCTTCTAGCAGCACCTCATCCATGTCAATAATTAATGCTGAGGATGCAGTGTTTTATAGGAGAGCGCAGCTGTCTTTTATCACTATCCCACATCATTTTATTAGGTCAGATTCGATCAAGACTCTTTGTATACAAAGACAACAGAAAGACATGTCATTATGTCCCTTCTGCTATCGTTCCTCTTTCATTAATCGTTCAGTTCTCTCTCTCTCTCCCTCTCTCTCTCTTTCTCTCTCTCTCTATATATATATATATATATATATATATATATAACCCTGTCGCTGTCATTTGGTAGCACTTACAACTAGCGAGAAGGTGTGTGTGAAAGAAAGCATTTGTGAGATGGTTGCATGATAAGATATACATATTTAATGAGATGGAATGAGATGTGGGTGAAGGCAAGGTCAGAGGTGACACACCCATCCACGTACACACACAAGTACACTCACCACCTCAAACATGCATGTGCAGTCACTAGTTTTAATATATACGTACTAAGTGAATATGCAAACGCACACACAGACCCTCAAAGGTGAGTGTGTGAAGTACGGTCTCATTAGCCAGGCTGTATGGGATTAACTGCAGCCATGACATTTGGTGGCTTGTAAGCGGCCACTCTATAAAAACAGACAGAGGATAGGTGTGTGCGCTGCATATGTCTGTGAGATATAAAAGCTTCCACATTTTCTTTTTGTTTTTTTCTCGCTTGCTGTGTTGCTAACACATACACAGACACACTTTTATACACATACACCTGGCAGCAGATGGTCCCAACACGTTTGATAGGGGAACCTTATTATTTGTCCCCTGGGTATTTTAGCTGGTCTGGTTTTCCGCTGTAGTCAAAGTGATTATGTGATCTTACTTTTATTACGTAGCTTTGTCCTAATACAAAGCACCCTCAAAGGATTCTGGGTAAATGTGTTTGTATGTGTGCCTTCTTACACCTCTGCCATTTCCTTACTTTGTGTCTGTCATTCTTTTTTCTCTGCCAATCCCATTTTTGCTCACCCCCAGTTTGCTTGCTGCCTATCTTCAACAAACACATGTAAGTACACCTACACACTGGGACTGCATATTCTAACAGGCACGCACCATCACCATTTACTGTCCTGAGGATGGTGGATGGCAGAAGTAGCTCAGCATGTGGCAGCAGCCGGATAAGCCGATGTAGAGGAGTTATTCTGGTTAACGAGCTGCAAAAAAACATCTGTGTTAGAAGGTGCGTTTGTTTGAGAGAGAAAACAAAGAATAACAGTGAAAAACTTAATCTCAGATTGCCTATTCTGAAACTGTCCATGTTACCGTGTCTATATTTGCTCGTTTTAGTTTTGTTTTTCGCACAAAAGCTGGACCAAGACACATACCGTCCCCCTGCTTGTTGTATCTCCACTGGGGAGTTGGAGCTTTCCATTTAAGCTTCAGGGGTTTTCCTGACTCAAAAGAGGTCTTTGTAGGGGTGACCGAGGTGCTAAGGATGATTTGTCCACAAAGAAAAAAGAAAAAAGCCAGAAGTCTTGTCTTGTTAACATTAAACATGTTAACAACACAAAAGCCATATTAAACGCAGACTACTTTAGGCCCGGAAGTAGGATTCGTCACGTCATCACTTAACAATCGGATAGAAGTCTACGGGAAAACTTTAGCTCTGTGAATAAGTTTCTGTAGATTGCATTGTCTTACCTTACAATTTGAAGACCATTTTTCAGATTGGTGAACATCTGTCCAGCTTTACTTCTAAGAAACTATGCCGCTCTAAGATGTTCTTCTTATACCCAGTCACGTTATGTCCTGTTGTCAGTTAACATAATTCATGTTCCTCGTGCTGTTTGTTTTTAGTACCACATCATGGAAGCTATTTCAAGATTTCTTGCTGCCATCAACTTTACAGCTGAAACTTGTTTTCTATTTATTATTTATTTATTATTGTGAATAAATTATGAGTTAGCAATTTGCAATCAGTGCATTCTGCTTTCATTTCTGTTATATACAGCATCTCAAACACATCTCAACAATACTTAAGTACAAAACTGCACTTAAGGACTGTACACAAGTAGATGTTACAATTGGCCACTGGATGTGTGCTTGTATTTTGTTTTTTGTTTTTCATTTACATTGTAGGCAGGCTATTCTGTCTTCCTTCAAAACTAATATTGGACAGTCACAGGCATGAACTGTAATCAGGATTTTATTAGACTCATCTGGTACAACATGACATGCAATGAACCTGCAACATGGCTGTTATTGTGCACTACTGAAGGGCCTCAAGGTAAGACATGGTTAAAATGAGGCAGTTAAACCACCTGGTTATAGGGAAAATAGGCAATAATAGCTGAGTCTGAATGGGATGCATTACACACCAATCCATTCTTTTTTTAAAGAACAAGCTGCTTCCTGCATTGCCATTGAATATTGACATTTGATATAATTTACTAGGTTGAAGACATTCCTAACCTTGGACCATAGCTTCAAAATCTTGCAGGGGTTTTTGGTGCTGCCTGCGGTTCCAAGCATCTCATAATATAACTATCACATCCTAATCATAGGGAAAAAAGACAGACAGGTAACACTGCTACAGTTCACTGCAGCAACACTGGTGTGCATTATATTCATTACAGGGGTGATAAAACAAAAAACAAAAAAACCCAGAGCCAGTGCAGAAAGACCACCGTGTTCTCTGTCCTGATTGTTTCATTTCTTCTACTTCTCCACTACGCTTTCTCCTTTCATTCCAGCTTGCAATTAAATCCCAAACCATTTCACATCACCTGTTCTTCTATCGTACTCTCTCCTCCCTTCCCCTCTCTCCACATCTCTTCTGTCACAGCAGCGATGATTATGACTAGTGAGCATAATGCATAGCCATGAATAGGACTGTCCGGCTGATTGTGATGTATAGTTTTTCATTACGGCTCCCCAGCCCTCGTCATTAGGCACAGGGTGAATGGGCGGAGTTGGCAAAGGAGAGGGGGTGAATGGTGGTAGTGTGGTGGGGTATCTATTTATCCACTAATTTGTAAGAAAAAAACCTCTCCCTCCCTGTATGATGGCAATCAGGGGACAAGGTAATCGTCTGCATGTGCAAGAGGCCCTGACGGCCAGCACCTGATGAAGAGCTATGTGGTGTCACGAATTATGTGAAAGAGGGGACCAGAAAAATCAGCTAGGGAGGAAGAGGATGCATGTACATTGCACACTTTAAAAAATATCCATCTTATTGTATATAAGTAAGTGAGAAAAGCTGCCAAGGTGGTAAGGTAATTCCACTTTGAAATCAAAATGAATTTTCTTGGAAGAAGTAGTCTACCTTACTCCAACTTATTTCAGTGGCAGCCATTCGGCTACACTGAGGACAAGTGAAAGTGAGCGCAAATGACTGAACAAAATGACTTGTTCACTGGATTTAAGGCCACTTTGTGCTGGATCCTCTTAACACTTTCTTGGGAAAAGAAAGTGCTTCTTAGTTTTCTTTTGAGAAGTGCCAGTCTCTTAAGGAACCACTCCAATAATTTCAGAAAATTCTTACATTAGCAGTTAACAGACCAAGGAACAGATATCAACTCCTTCTGCTTTAAAAATGTATTGCAACGGTTTTAGAATTTAGACTAAGCAAATCTAAAAAACTGTATTAACAAGATGACTTAAAAGTAAACAATAACAGTTTCACCAAAAAACCTTGAACATCCGACAAGCTGCACGTCAAGACACAGTGCTTTGGTTTCTATTTATAAATGTTAAAGGCAAAACTGACAATCAGAGACATCATAAAGCAGACAGACATCAGTGAAGGACATTTGATTATAAAACATATTAAGAAGATTTTCTTAATGCCAAAGATAGTGCTGTCCCACCTTATCTGTGAAAGAGCCAATCACCTGCTTTATATGCGAGATGGAGAGGAAAAATGGAGCCTGGACATGTTGTTGCTCGAATCATCACGGTGTAAAAAATTGTGTTTAGTGTAAATATCAGCTTTCTTGGTTACTCCACATGAAAGAGCATCACGTTTGTTCAAGTACTCTGACACAGTGAGCAAGAGACAAGGACTGAATCTGCTCTCAGAATGAAATAATGCAACAATGTTGTGCAGATCCATAGCAGAAGTATACATTGCTGGGAAAGTACATATATA
>NW_005187499.1:1808910-1825534 GCF_000239375.1 Pundamilia nyererei
TATAAAATATAGGAATACATTTATGTAAGCACAAAAAGTCAACATGGCAGTAGCAAGACTAAACTGTATTCACGTGCTCATTCTCTGACCTAATGCTAGCCAAACTCTAGGTTAGGTTAGCCAAACTCTACAAACTAATTTCTGTTTACCTTGGAAAGAGGTACTAGGACCCCTGCTTTAAGGTTTTATGTTGAGCTAAACTAATTTTCTCCTGTTTCAACCTCCATATATAACATGAGAGTTACATTGATCCTGATATTTGACTTTCACAACAAGAAAAAAGAAACAAGCAAACGTATGTAACACACTTAACTGAGACATATCAGTTTGTATAATTATACAACAGCTTGTATAAAGTTTGTGTAATTCAGTATATATTGAGTCTTCCAAGATATTGGATCTTTTAGTAAAAAAACTGAATAAGGAATAAAAATATTTTCTTTTGCAGTTCAAGAAAAATGCAACTTTCATGTCATAAACTGGCTATTTAACCGGAGCGTATTTGCACATTTAGCAGACTCAATGGCAATCTGCCACTCTGATGCTAATGCCTGCTCCTCCCAGTCTAACCATGTCTGGCAATTAATAACCATTTGGTGTAAATGCCATACGGCATAAAGAGAGTAGGCTGCTGTGATTGGTTTCTGATGACTATGCAGCTATCCACATACTTCCATGTGAGCGAGTGGGATAACACCCAGACGTTGCCAGGGGGTCTAAAAAAACCCCAAGTGTATATGTCATCAAAGGTGGAGATGCAGACTACTAGGTGAAAAATGATTTAATGAGAAGGGTGGAATCATGGTTTTCTCATTAACGTTTTCACACACACACACACACACACGGAAACACTGTGATCAAAGTTTTTATTATTTGATTGATGGTGATTAAAAATATACATATAATGTTACCAAAAAGAGCTTGGAAGTCAAAATGCTTAAACAACAGGACAGATCAGTAAATCAAGTAGTTGATTTCAGCAAGAGCACTTTAAATCAAGAGTTTTAAACTTGCCTTTGGTTAACTCTTTTTATGATGCTCTGGTAATTTTGTTGTGAAGCACTTTATCAAAATCTGCAACAGAAATAAAATTTCACTTTACTTGCAAATCATTTAACAACTAACTAATTAATTCATTAACTACAGGTTTTCTTGACATGAGTTGATAAACAGGAATAATCGATAAAACAGTCAAGAGCGTCACAGCTGAACATTACACCAAGTGTTTCCGAACTAGTATTGTTGCTCTGCTTGAAAAGTTGCTTGTGTGTCATCATTCCTCTGTACAGCTGTGTCCTAGCAAGTCTGCATCAGTACTCATCAGCTGAGTGTCTAAAGCAAGCCTGATTATGTTGTTTTGCCTGTACGGGAAGTTTGATAGCGTGACACAGAGAGACGGTCACAGCTGTGTGTGATCTGGACAAAAACACCGCAGAGACACGACAAAGGAAGCACATGGTTTGCACACGCAAACAAAAAAAAACAAGCAGGATGTCAACACGTTGTCATTAGTTGGAAACTTACCAAAGTCCATAAACACAACATTATTCTATTTTATTTTGTCCTTACAAGGACACATCATGCTTTGCCCAGTAGAAGTTGTTACAGGGAAGATAGAAGATAAACAGATCCTGTGATTGTCAAACACCAAGGCCAGATGCACTCTGATGAGAATAAATATAACAATCTAACTTTACTTTGTACGTCTTTGATTGTAGCTATTTCACAAATAGGTTATGAAGCTGATTATTGTCACCAAAACATATGAACAAATGAATGAGAATGAATTGGCTTGGTTGTCTGCACATTAGACTGGAAGCACCGGCCTGTTATTAGGATACAATGTGTAATAAAACATCAGCTTTGCTCTAAAAATGTTGCCCTACACTGTTGGAATGGCCAGGCTGGTGCTCAGGAATCTATTAGCCTCTGTGTAAATGGCTTGTTGCTTTTACACACCCTGGCTCTGGAGTGCTGCCATTCGCTTTGTAATTAGTGCTGCATTTCTGCCAAAGAACTGCTGGCTCACCCTGCATATGTACTTCCTCACACAAACACACACACACTCAACAATTAGTGTGTTTTACCTGATAATGAAATTATGTAAATGACAGAAGAGTCCAGGAGATGCTTGCTTATTCAATTCAAACAAGTTCAGGCCCCATTACCATATTTTGAAACATCTGACTTAATTAGGAGGACGAGGAGGGTCCGGGACCTGGGGAGAGGAATGAGAGAGATGAGAGAGACAAAGACTTTTAACGCCATCCATTCGCCTCATAAAGAGGTTATTAAGAGTCGGTGCTGAAGATGGCCACTAATGATGTGTTGGGGAAATTAGGCCGATCAAACATTAAAAGCCGAGGCCTCCTCCTGTGGGCAGAGAAGCAGCCAAATGGGTCAATTAGAGAGGTATTATTTCTCCCTTTCTCGCTCCCTCTCTTAAGAAAGGGAAAACAAGTGGAAGCTCATCTGCATAAAGTGTTTATCAAGACAGACGTGTCCACTTCAGGGTGATCACACTGAAATACCTCATCCTGCTAGATGCAAATGAAGGGAGGGGACAAAGCTGGGTATGTGTGCATCTTGGCATGAACGTGGGTTGTCTTAATTAACAGGATAATTTCTTCTTTGAACGTGTTCTTGCCTGTGTTTGTGTCCTTCTGGCCCCAAGCGTGGGCCGTATTACCATTTACCTATTGCAGAAAAGACTTGTTCATGCAGAGTTTACATGCAGCAGGATTTGAAAGCAAGTGGGCAATAGAAGGGGGGGGGGGGTGCTATTAGTGATCCTCAATCAAGAAGTAATTCAGTATCAGCTGCATAATGCCCTGGTCATAAATTAGAATAACCGAATTAACGTGCAAAGCACTTGAAATTGCTTAAAATAAAGCAAAGGCATACATCATTTGAGGATGGGACGAGTAATGTTCCTGGCAGTGCATCTACTATCAATAAATTGTCATTTTTATTTCTTTTCTACTCTGTTTTTATATCACCTGACTGTGGCATTCTTGCAGTTAATTGCTGCATTAAACTGAGTTAATTTTTGATGTCCAAGACCAGATAAAGTGTACAATCTGCTTTGTTATGGGTTGTACACTTTTTTTTTTACATTGAAGTCTTGTCTCTCTGTGGGTACTTTGTTAATTTCCTTACTTGTGTTTGAAACTGAAGAGGATGAGTGCTGTGTGTGGGTGGAAGATGGGGAAGTGCTGAGGAGAAACTATAATTCTTGCGCAGGGTTTGAAATAAATTAGCTCCTAGCCATTCAGGGTTAGGCTAACATATTAGAATTTTCCATCTGCTTGCTCTAAATCTTCTGTGACTCCGCTCAGCGCAAAGGGCAAGCTGCTCATCTCTCAACTCACTGGACAGGTTGCATTACTGAGCAATATACCTTTATTTCCCCCATTTAATTCGCAGCACAGAGGAGACCAGTGTGCATTTGGAGGTAATAAGACACAGAGTCATGTATGTGTGCAATTAAACATTGGGTAAATGCACACACAGCCATGCGCGATCCGCACACAAGAAGGAATGACTACACATGAGTGCACCTCCATCGGGTGTCATTTTTAATCAGCTGATAAGGTCTTTGTGTTTACCCACTGCTTTGTGTTACAGAAAGAGGTGTCAAAACAGGGTTGACACATCTGAAACACTTAGCAAAAACCACCCAGACACCCAACACACGCGTCACTCTTGCTCTTCAAGTAGCTGGTGTCTCGTCTGTCTCTGCCTGCGCATCAGTAATCAACCTTGATGCTCGGTGCTGTTGTGGCCATTGATTTTTCTGTTCCACATGTGGGTGAAAATTGCACTTTAAGTTACCCTGAGTGTTAAATTAATAATGAAACCGCAAGAGTGCCCTCTCCTGACTTTCAATTAACACCATCAGGATTAGAGGGGATGGATGGAAAAATGGCAGAGAGGAGAGAAAAAGGAGAGAGAAGGACTATTCATGACACCCACTCTCAAGGTCTGAGTTTCGATCGTTTCGGTGTCCTCTCCTCATGTTGGAGTTAAAAGAAAGGGTCAAGCTTTTCAGAAGTTTTTGTAGTTTAATTGGGAAAATCCTATTTCACAAGAAATTTAGCTATTCTTGCTTCTAGGTGGGAAGGACCAAAGAAATAAATGAAAGGAGCAAAACTGGAGAATAGGAAAACAAATATGGAGGTAAATAAGTTAACTAGGAGGGAAAGAGAATGATTTACTCAAAATAAAGAGATATGGTGAGTCTTTCTCAGATTAAACAGCTTTCACCTAAAGCAAACTGTGCTGTGTCAAACTGAGGAATCCCTGTGGTGTCTCCAGTCATGCTGTCCAGTCAAGCAGACACGTGTCCACAGGAAGCCAGAGGAAGCTAGCACACAGATAACAAGGCAAAGCCAGAGGACACAGGTGGCTGTTGGCAGCTATCCCTACTTGGGACAAACACAAACACACACACGCACACACACATACAAACACACACACACTGCCAGTTCATTGTGACCCTCCTTTCCTGTCTTCCAGTCTGGGGAAGCAGCTGCCTGATAGAGCTCTATATAAAGAAAGTAAGAACATACAGTATTCTGCTCAGCCAGTAATTCTGAAGTCAAACACTCCTCATGCAACAATACTGTCACAAGTGCTCAGTAGGCATCCAGGCATGTAGAAAAACGGACAACTTAGCCAACCAGCTAGCCAGATTGTGCATCAGCCAATCAAAACATTATAGAGTTTATTTCATATAACTTGACTTACATCCTATATCCTGAACAGCCCTAATGAGGTCACTTCTTCTTTTTGTTGGCCTTGAAGTTCCTGGTTTCTTAGGTCATTCACGCAGGGTGCACTTAGGACAATAAAACACTGCACTTATAACTAAAATTACTTAACTTAGTAGGATGAGGTTACCACACAGTGTTGAGCAAAATAAACCACAAAATATATCTTGATATTATTAGGCTGAACAGCAACAGCTGAATTGTCACAAGCACGAATGATAAATTCTGCTTTTAAATTAATACAAAGAGCACTTAAATCCATGTTACATGCAGAATTTCATTGTTTCATATATATTAACACAAAGGAAATGTTCATTTGTTTGGAATTTCATATTTATTGATTTTATCTAACCTCCAAAGACAGTTTAGTTTTGCGAGTTATGCTAGGAAAATTGAACGACACGCTGTCAACAGACTGTTCTCTCCTTTATTCAGGTGCTTCCTTTATTTCCTTTACGTTGGAGGTTTACCTGAGTCTCACAGTGTTTTCAGGAAGTGCTGTGTTGTGATGACTGGCTGTGATGCTGCAGGTGTTGGAACAGTGACACACACACAACACACACATAAAGACAGTATAGTCTGGCCTCAGACATCTGCCTATCTCTACAGTCTTCCTCTTCCTTATTTTGCACACCATAATGCCAGGTGCAGTAAATGTGCATGTGTGTGTGTGTGTGTGTGTGTGTACACTGTTGCTCTCTTAATGTACTCCACAGCCCAGTGTGTTCAGATCATCCTGGCTAATAACTTCCTGTTTCCTGTTTCTGACTCTGCTACTTCCTGCCCACTGAGCCACATGGATTCATGCCCCAAGAAAACATGACAGAGGTGTCTACCACAGATTTACACAATACATCTTCGACCTTTACCATTTGTGCATCTGCACTGAACAAACATCCTTGTGTTATTGTAGATGACTTATAGACAAAGACCCTGAAAGTTCATTCAAATGAGGATATTACATGCACTTACTGTGTTACATTGTAACAATCCAAAAATATACATGTACGTCACACAACAACAAAGAAGTAAACATGTGTTCCATTCTCCAAAGCACACACTGTCGAATGATAATAAAAAGGCTGGTAAAAGACTTAAAGCAAAAGATTCACAACAAACAAAAATACAACAAAAACAACAACAAAAATTCATATGGCAGCATGTGAGTTAAACTGAAAAACAAGTCTAAGAAGTACTGATTAGTAATTAGGAGAGTCCTTGCAAATCTGCTTGTTAATTTAATATATCATTTGAATGGGGAAGAAACAGGAACATGGAGAACTAACATATAGAGTACAAGACCAAGACCAAGGCCTATAAACACAACAAAGGAAGTTGGGGGGATGCAAACAACTCTTTCCACTATTTAAGTAAATGTTAACCAGATATTACCAACTCCCTACCCAGAGATCAGTTCACAATAATCAAACTGCAAGATGTCAAAAGATTGCATTCAATAAAACCAACCGGGTAAGAGATGTGATGCAAGAAATAAATGTTTATTTGGCAAACACTTGTAATGTTTGTGTCCAAGCCCTTAACTAGACGAGAGTAGTTTGCTTTACAAGTGGTGCATAGTTATATATATCCACAAAAAATGTGATTTCCACATATTGTGTGACGCAGCTGCATCATAAGATGAGTGAATCAGCATTGTTCACTGTTGCTCTACTGTCCAGTTGTTTGATGTTGATAAAGAAACAGAGACTGAGTACCTCACAGGATGTTTACAACGCCTGTGTCCCACTGTAACCTCACCCAGGGCTCAAACTCTCCATTCAGCTCCCTCTTCTTCCTCTACTTTGCCCTGCTCACTGCCTGTTCCCTGCCCATCCTCCTCCTGATTTCCTCCCTTTCTCCACCCTATCTGCCCAGCCCCTGTCAGACTGCATTATTCAGCTTGTTAACAGCTCACTACAGTCATGGGAAATAGCATGATGGTGAGCTAATGTCAGCTTCCTGTTTGACACATTCATGTAGTGTTTTTTGACACTGGTCAAGGTGAAACCCGTCACACGTAAACAAGGGCAGGCAGAGCAGGACATGAACATCAGGGGTTAACTAGAGGTTGCACTGTGGCTCATAGTGGCTAAATAATACATCACCCCACGCGTTAATTCCAGACAGTGACGCGGGTTAAAAACTCGGTATTTCCTCCCCTTGTCAGTCGCTTTCCCGTCTTTATTTTGTGGTACGCTAAAGCAGAAATATGATCTTCAGCAGCCTTTACCTGAAGTGCTGAAGATTATCTTGCAGTGACCTGACCAGTCAGCAGAAGTGAATTTAGGTACTGTTAATTTCAGTAAGGTGGGAGGCAACATGTTTACTACATGGTCTTAAACTTGTATCAAGGCCCACTGAGGGTTGCTTGTGGCTGGTTGGTCTCACACATTATTCACTAATGAGTGAGTGACATCTGCTGGGGACCTGTGTCACAGAGCGCTGTCTCCCTGCCTGACACTGGGAAAACATGTCTATTTATCCAGCCAGCCAGCCTCTGCCCCTCTACTGCAGCAGGCAAAATGTCATGTCTGAAAATTCTCCTTCTAAGGACAGATTTTAAAAAATGGCAATAATTCTGTAAACTTTATTTAAATTAATATGTCCTATATTCAAGAATTAGCTGGAGAACAGGAGCTTCATATAGACCATATTACTGACATCCAACCCCCCCTTTCCCATCTCACTCATAAAGTCACTGTGCTTCTGCTTGCCTCAGCACTCAACCTCATAACAATTTGTGAGCAGTGGATTATGAGCTTCTTTTGCACAGTAAGATTCACACTGGTGTTCTGACACCTGACATCTTCACTTTCCCTTCCTTTTAGCGCCAGTTGATGGGTGACACTTTCCTGTGTGGAGAAAATGGTGATGATTTACTGTAAAATGCTCCAATTCTTTTTTTACCAATTCATCACTCATCATATTTCTCAGGTTTCTTGGAGATAAATGGTTTCTGAGCAGTATATCAACTCTTTTTCTGCAAGATTTCTCAATGTACTGCCTTAACCCTAGAACACTATCGCTATAAATAGTAACACAATCACTAATGCCGGGTGATTTTTACCAGATATAATATAACCAATAAAAAGTAATCAAATATATCAAAATATGACAACACATGACAAATTAGAGTGGTCTTCTTTTACTTTCAACTGTGCCGTGTCTAACAAAATGAAAAAAAAAAACCTCCTAAAACAAAATAATGACTCTGGAAAGCTGGTCTTTGGTCCACCCATTCCTGGGACATTTGAGACTTCCCTGGTAAAGGCACAGGCTCCTCGACACGCAAACAGCTGCAGGAGAGAGAAATCATGTAAATGTATTTGCTCAGGTGTAAATCACCCAGCGATAGTGTTCTAGGGTTAATAAAGTCAAATGAAATCTGAAAAATGCACACACTACCCCTGCCTTTATTAATCAATGTAACTGAAACTACAGCTTAGGGATTACTGAACTGATGAGCACATTTCCATTTTCTCTTATGTTATAATTTACCCAGCTCATCCCAAGGTAACTGACAACACTCTTATCAAAATTATTTTACAATGATCTAGTTGTCTGTCTTCTGCACTCTTCATTAGAGCAAGACATTGAAGACCAGTTGTAGAGCATCAATCCACAAGTTAACCTGACCTTTAATCTCTCAACTTTCTATGGAGCAGAGAATCTGATGTTTCCCACTTATGTCAGTAACATAGTATTCATTTCTGTGATTAGCACTAGAGCTTAATTACTAGATATAACTAAAGTAACCTATGCCAACAGGATTTAGTCGTATCATTAAGCTAGACTGGGCGTTATTGTTTCTCCAGTTCAAATACATGTTCTGAAGCTGCTAGTCTAAACCCAAAGTCCAAATTTCACACTACACTGGAATCCGTTACATGAAGGCCTGCATCAGACATCCCACTGCTTTATAAATGATGAAGAGCTATGAGGAGAATGAGAGGTTGAGCTGTGGATGGAAAGAGTAGAAAGGGAAGGCATCATGTGAGAAGATGACATCTGCACACTATAAATTAGCTGGGGGTGGGACATTGCTTTGTTCAACTCATTTAAAATGAATGATCTGGCATCTTAATAATCCGTGATCCCCAGAGGCATCTTATGCCTAACGGTCAATACTTTGGGGCTTCTGGTGGAGCCAATGGATATTTGGGCCAAGACTTTTGTTTCATGTGCTGATAATTAATGCTAATGCAAAGCATAAAGTTTTAGAAGCTAGCAAAAAGATAGATCAGTGTTAGACAATAGCTGGTTGTTTTAAGGGTGCATTTTAGTAAAGAAATTATAGATTTTGCACTTTAAAAAAAACCTTGTACACCTCAGACTAGAGTACAACTCCAGATTGTGCCGCCTACAGAAATACTTCTGCACTGGTTGGATGTATACGTGATGGACAGGGGGAGGAATACAGAAGTCTAGTCTGATTTTGCAGAGTGAACCTTGAAGGAATCACCTGCTTCTAAAAGTGGAAAAGTTCAGAGCGATGGTGATCAACTTGAGAAGGAAAAGGACGGCTAAACGGCCCATGTCTTTCCTGGGACAGGATGATGATGTGGTGGAGGAGTTCAAGTACCGGGGTATCCACAGCAACAACAGGCTGAACTGAAACACCAACTCTCTCATGGACGCCAGTTTCTTTCTTACTTTTGAATTACGAACACTGACTTTTACTAAAGCAAGTGAGGTCTGCAGTTCTGGGTTCTTTTGCGACCTCATGGATGAACCGTTGATGCGTTCTTGGAGTTATTTTGGTAGATCAGCTAATCCTGGGAAGGTTCACCAATGTGCGAAGTTTTCTCCATTTGTAGATCATGGCTCTTACTGTGGTTTGCTGGCGTTCCAAAGCCTTAGAAGCAATGTTCCCTCCAATTTTCCATGTGTCTGAGCGAACACACAAACTCTCTGAGCGATCCCTTGGACCACTGTGAGCGACAGCAGACGTGTGCACTGTGGTCACGCCAGCATCGAATCCATCCAAGTTTCATTGTTTATTAAGATAATCAAATTACAGCATTTACATTTATGTTTGACTACTTTTAATTAACTGCTTTAGGCCACTTACAATGAAAATGTAAAACAAAAATGTAGTCATTGACCTGTGTAGTAAGTTGACACTATTGGAAGTAAAAATAACTTGAACTCCAATTTTGAAAACACAACTTTCTTTTTCTTTCTTTTTCTGACTTGTATTATGAGTCTGTGGTCTGGGAGAGAGTCCTGTAACTCTCTGTCTGCAATATACAGTATATAAAGACCAATGTTGGGCAATTAATTATATATAGTTACTTCTTCAAAAAAAGTAACTCAGTTTGAGAAACAACAAAGTTTTTTGCAGCTATTTTATTTAAATGCAGCCAAGGCGTTTTTTTTCAATAAACATTTCAAACTATTTACAGAACAATCAGGTGTTCTGCATCAAATTTGATGCCACACAAATTATTTGTGCCACTCCAAAAATAATTTCTATGAGATAAAGGAGAACAACAGCCTGATACCTTCAGGCCTGACAACAGGAGATGTGTGACTCCTGTAACACCTGTAACATTCAGCAGTCGCCTCAGTGTTCTGACCAGAGATGGGCAGTAATGCGTAATCCGATTACTTTTTTCAAGTAACGAGTAAAGTAAGGGATTACTATTGCAAAAACGGTAATCAGATTACATTTGCTTTCCCGTAGGAACGCTGCGTTACTGCGTTACTAAAACCGTGATTTTTTTGTGAGAATGTCTCATGACTAGGGATGGGTATCGTTTAGGTTTTATCCGATACCGGTGCCAAATCGGTACTTTTGAAACGGTGCCGGTGCTCAAACGGTGCTCAAACCGGTGCTTAAAGAATGGAGAACACAAAATTGGTCCAAAAACCTCTCATGTTCAGCTGTTTTTTGTAAAAATATAACAATGTTAGCCTTTTCTGCAGCTATGGGGCATATATGGTATCACTCTTGGCTGGAAGCAGTGCTTAATCAATGGAAAAAACACAAACTTTGTCCTAAACCGCTCATGTTCAGCTGTTTTCCACTTTTTCTTTGGTCATTTTAGCCTTTTTAGCCAGGGTGAAGGGAGTATCTGCCATCAAACAAGAGGACAGCCGCATGTAGCTATGATGATGTTTGCTAGTTCACCTTACATGCATTAATGTAATAACGTGGTTAGCCTACTCAACGTAAATTAGCTACTCACGCAGAGAAGAACGGCTGCTGCTGCCACCATCATCCGTCATCATTCCTGCTACACTGGCAGGGCTAGGGGCCAGGACTCTCCTCTTCGTGTTTTTGGGTATGTTGCATAACAGGCAACCCACCCGCAGTAGATGTGCTCGGTGTAAGGTCTCGCAGCAAGCTATCAAATACGGCGCATTTCTTGGCTTTTAAAAAAACGCTATGCGTCGCCAGGTGTTTCATCGGATTCTTGGTGTTACCTCCTTTGACAGTATCACAGCATCATCTTAAAGCACTTGTTGCTGCTGAGTTTGCATATTTTGCTATGAAGTACAGCCAGACTTTTGACCGCTTCGCCTTGGACATTTTTAATCTGTAGCTCTGCTCTAACAGAACGTACGTACCTGGCCCCACCTACTATCCTCGGAAACGTAAAATGATTGGCTAGAATCTAAAGTGTATCACAGCTCAGGAAAAAAAAGCACCGAAATAAAGCACCGAAATGTGCGCTGCTTTTCGGTCTGGTTACTACCGTTTATGTCAGAACCGACACCGGTACCCATCCCTACTCATGACAGTGACGTAAGCAAGTGCGACGGTGGTGACAACAGCTGTGTGCAGATCAACAGTGGATCATATATCGAGTACGGGAGAGAGTATGAGCTTGCAGCGTTTAAAGTGTGGAAGTACTGACCTTACTTTGAGTTTGATTCCATAAAAAGTGACAAAAACATTAGCGTCCATTAGCATTGTGCGTGGGAAGAAAACTTCTTTTTACAGCGAAAAAAAACCCCTACACTTCCAAGCAAGCACCGAGTGCGCTACCACATAATGGGAAATTCACAGAGAAACTGCCGTATCCTTCCACTGACCGCTGCGGCACACCTGCACCAGGGTAAACCTCCGCCTACCCAACTCCTGCTTTACAGGTGAAAATAGAGCAAAAGGACCGCTAGTGTTTGATTTTATTTGTTTTCTGCTGTGTTTTACTTGCATCTATTTGAAAGACTGAGTGTAAACACAAAAAAAATATTTTATGTGCTGGAATGTGCAGAAAATAGGTTTAAATATTAAACAAATTTCTTCCAGTCAGAGAATGTTGCATATAATAAAATTTTTGCTTCATGCATAAAGTTAAAAGATTAAAATTAATAAAACTATAAAAGTTTTAAAAAGAGACTTTTCCATTTGATTACATTTTGTATGATGGATTATGCAGAAAAAGTAGAATTGGGTTGACAGATCTATTGCTTTATCACCTATTCAGGTTGTAAATCGTGTTTTTAAAAAGTAACTAAGTAATTAATTACTTTTGAAAATAAGTAATCAGTAAAGTAACGGGATTACTTTTTGGTGGAAGTAATCAATAATTAGTTACTGATTACTTTTTTCAAGTAACTTGACCAACACTGGTTCTGACACACACAACAAAACTACTGACTACACTACACACTAACTACACAAGATTTGCGCTAAACGTCGCAAATCTCTCACATCTCAAAACTCCTAAAACTTCCCCCCGTTTCTTAACAACTTGCCATATCATTTTTTGATTGGTCAACATGACACTTTTTTTGACCAATAAGAAAGGGTGGGGGTGTTTTTGGTTTTGTTTTTGCTCAGAGGCGAAGAGTGCTTTCGAGCCTTTTTTCTTTTAAAACGTTTCTTTCCACAGTAAATATAAACAACGATAGTATTCAGGAAGAAAACCAAACATTGCATATATTTTTATCATAAGTCTGGTTTTACGTGGCCTATCAACACAATTTAAAAACTGGTATAAAGTTCACACTTTTTTCGTCAATTGTTCCGTCTGTCCTGCTCATATCTCCAGTGGTTGTACACGTTGTCATTAATGTGGCTTCACTCCACATCAGCCTCGCCGCTTTGCTAGCTAAAACACCGGTGTCGGCACATACTGTAAGGACGCTGTCATAGCGACGTTGATTAGCTGCGTATATACGAATGTGAATCGCATTATTGGCTGGACTATGGGATAAAGTGGCATCGTTCTAATCCCATACGGGAGCAGCCAGTCACTTACTGACTAACACTGCAAAACAGAATTGTTGAAGTTTTAAATTTTATTTCAATTGAGGTTAGACTTTTTTTGTGCGCAACGCAGATTTTCTATGCGCAGAGACCGTGCCAGCAGTGCGCAATTGCGCACGTGCGCAGCTTAGGGGGAACATTGCTTAGAGGTGGTTTTGCAATCATTTCCAGACTGAGAAATGTCAATGAACTTTGTTTCTCAGCCTTTTCTTAAGATTGGATGATGTGTTACTTTTTAAGATCTTTTAGTCTATTCTACTTTCTTACACAGGTTACTTACTTACTTACTACTAGGTCTAGCAATAACCAGGCCTTGGTGTGGCTTTCAAAAAGAAAAGTAGTTAATCACAGGTAATTCATGTTTTAACAAGGGAGGTAGCTTCACATTTTTTCCATTAATAAATGAAAATGTTTCTTAAAAACCACATTTTGTATTTACTCAGCTTATCTTTGTCTGATATTATAATTAGTGTGGGTACGTACATGTGCAGAAAACTAAGAAATCAGGAAGTGTCATGGTCTGTGTGTAGGTAGGCAGGAAAAATGACCTAAGTGCAGGACTCGTGGAGGCAGAAGTAAACTCTAAAGAACCACAGCTTTATTGCTGGCGAAGTACATAACTGGAAATGGCACATGAACAGAACACACAGGCAGGAACGGTGGTACGACGCTACAACGAGCACAGAAGGATACACACTATAAATACAAGGCCAGAAGGGGAACACAGCTGATACAAATTAACTAACGGGACCAGGTGGACGCAAGCAAAACTAGAAACATCAGCATAAGACACAGACTTTCAAAGTAAAACAGGAAATCCATAGACAAAATCCAGTGGCACCCAACCAAACTTATATTAAAAGCCAGAAATAACAAATTACAATAATAATAATAATACGCAAAACACTGGGTCACAGACCCAGGACCGTGACAGGAAGTGTGTAAATACTTTTTCATGGCAATGTATATCTGTCTGGCAGAGATGTATCTGTTAAACATAATAATTAAAAACAATAACATTATTAATAATAATAACAATAATAATCACATCGTATGCACAGCAGGGAATCCAAAACAGTCGAGAATCAGGGACCGCAGGGCAAGGAAACACAACAATGAGTGAGGACACGCAAAGAACAAGGGGAGATTCAGACAATGAGATAACAAGGAAAACACAGCTGAGGGTAGGTAGCATAATGACTTAGTGGGAAGTTAAACTAAACATGAGACAAGGAACAACAGTCACCGAATTAAAACAGAAAGCAACTACACACAGAGACAAGAATAACATACAAGTTGACATAGAAAGACATGGAAGAATTTTGTAAAAGCAAAATTCTACGTAGTATGCTACATAGTGTCAACAAATATTTAAAAAACTATATTTAGAGGTAAAATAAACCACACATGCACATAAAGCATGCTAATCCGCAGGTATGCTCATCAAAGTAGCAATCAAGCCTTATTTTACTCTAGTAAAATCATCTCAGTACATGAAAAGAAATGTAAACCTCACTGTGCTCGGAAACACACCAAAATTAAGGTGATATGCAACAGCTCCCCAAAGATTCAGGTGAATAGTATCCTAAAATGCAAAACAAGTAAGAGACTGACAAAGAAAATGAGGAGGCTGGAGGTGAGGTGATTGGGGAGGGCTTGTTTTGCTTCCCTGGTCCTCCCTCCTGACATACACGCTGAACACAAATATCATTCATTAACAGTAATGTGCCATCTTAACACTGATGGATGGGGCACAGGCCCACAGTCGCACACTCACACACGCAGAGCTATAAAACACACAGAGACAATTTAAAGACGGACCTGCTGGGGAGCTGGGATGGCTGACTATCAGTCTCACACACACACACAACCACACACACACACAGGCGTGCAACCAGGCACAGACAACAAAGTCATACACACAGAAGCCTGGAGCTCAGGTGTCAGGCTAGCACGCTGCAAATGAAGACATTTCCTACAGCTGGCAAGCTTTGATGGCTCTATGATTTCTTTGCCCCTCACTAGCACTCCTCAGAGGAAGGAGAGGGAAGACTGACCAATATAAATAGAGAGAAACAGAGAACAGTAAGCCAAAGAAAATGTGAGCAAGATAGCAGTATGAAACATCTATGTGGCTTTGTGTGAACTGTTTTTCTTTTTTTCTTACTTAGAAGACTAGTTATCTTTACTGGATTTACTGAAAGACAACAAAACTCAAATGAATTTGATATCACTTCTTAGATGTTTGTCCTCTAAAGTGCTAAAGGGAAAAAAATCAAGATCATCAGCTCTGTGAAACTGGATGGTGTCTGCTCATGATTGTACCAATAACCAGAAAGGAGCAATGGCATAAATGGTTTTTAAATAGCATGAATTATAACTGTTATCTAAAAGAGGGCAATCGCAGGATACAGAACATGATACTCTAATTTCCACAACAGAACAGCATTTAAATATATTTTAACACTAGCAAATGAGCTAAAGAATTTAAGTAATAATTAATGTTTACAAAACCAATAGAAAAAAAATCACTAATGATTTCTAAACAGAAGACTATAATGCATGAGCATAAAACAAAAACTAATGCTTAAGTGAGGAGTAAAAGAAAACTTGGTATATTGCAATTATATTAAATATAATATATTAATAGATTGCTGTTCATCCACCCATACGGCATTTACATGTCTTTACACACTGCAAAATTACCTGAACTACAGCAATTAAAACTCTAAAACAGCAGAATTTAAAAGTAAGGAGCTACAAAACGTCAACAATGACTTCCACCCAAAGAACAAACTCACTTAAACCCATCTATCATTTCCAAGCTAAAGCAGGCCCTGTCCACAGTATTGAATGTATAGAAAGTACATAACATGTAAGTAATGACCGTCTTTACTCTGACCACAGTGATACAAACAACATTTTATCTATTTCACAAGCTATACAAACTAAACGCTGGCTCACCCATTAGATTTGAAGTCCTCAGTCCTCAGCAGTGGAGGAATGTTGCTCCTTCTCTCGTTCTAATTTGCTAGCTTGCTAGCTAATGCTAGCTTTCAATAAAAAAAAGGCAGGCCGTTCCACCTTAAAAGAAGTTACTCACTGCATTATTTCTGGTGTAGTGTCAAAACCTTTGCTTAATAACTTCTCAATAACAGACTCCACCTTTCTTACAGCAGACACTTTGTCTTGGTATAGCAGGCTAATCACAGCTGGAGCCAAGTGACAACTTTTTAAATGGTTGCTGCCCTGCGGTGGGCTAATGTTTTTACTTGTGCTTTCAATCTTTAACAAGTAGTGGTTTAAATAAACTTGATATTAATATTTTCTACAGAAATTTTTTTTTTTTGCTAACCTTAAGTATTTATTTAACCTTTAATTGTTTGTTCATATATTTATTGCTTCTTTTTAGATGTTTTCTTTGCACGCCCTTCAAAAAAATGTAAATGTGATTTTTTTTTTACATTTTTCTTTTTTTCAGATGAAACAACAACTAGTCATCAATATGTTAGCTTTTTTTTTTTTTTTTTTTTTTTTAGTATGGCGCCACAAGTCAGCCAAAGTGTACTTAAATGCAGATCTTATGTTTTGTCAGTATTTTATAGCCTTGTTGTGTTTAGTCTCTCTGGTC
>NW_005187499.1:1825892-1850241 GCF_000239375.1 Pundamilia nyererei
GATGATAATATTGGGAGATGAGAGGGAAAGAGAGAGAGAGAGATTCAAATGATGATATTAGGGGAGAGGGATGGTTAGAGAGATGGCTGCTGTCATACAAGAAGGGCTGTGATACCTAAAAGTGCAATAGTCATGTGTGTGTGTGTGTGTGTGTGTGTGTGTGTGTGTGTGTGTGTGTGTGTGTGTGTGTGTGAGTGTGGTAATATGAGAATTGATGCCGAGGGCTGACCTCCTCTGCCCCTCTCATTTCCATTCAGCCATTTTAGTTCTTTTCAGAGGCAGCAGAGCCATTGTGGCTCAACTGGGGAGCAGTTTGTCCTCATTAGAACTGTTCTGAATGAAACCAGAGAACAAAGCATTGCAGGTATAAATTCTGATAAAAAAAAACGGCTATGGAAGATAAGAGAAGAGATTTGTCATTTGTCACTGCATGGTTAATTAGTGTTTATGTTTTTAATAAACATGCCATGCGCACAAATGAAATATTAACTAGCTTTTGATTTATGATGCGAGAATAAGGATGCCAATAAAGAAATCCTATGACTTTGCGCCATGTGGCTCTTACAATGTAAAGTACTAAAAGAGGTGACATCTGTTTATGTGTGTGGGATCAGTAGACACAGAGATATGGGTGCTACAATGAGCATTATCATATGGAGAAAATGTCGTGATATACAAGAGCATGCTGCCACGCCTGCGTTATGGTTATGGATTGGGCCCCTCACATAAGTGCGAGATTGTGCTGTGAGCAGAGGCAGAGATGTATCGGCCATATAAAAACTGCACCTGTGATGTAGTTAATCATTTATTCAGCTAGCTTCTTCATTCCTTTAACCCCTAGCACCTATGGAGGACCATATTTTTCCAGGCAAAATAATTTAAAAGCCATTTCCTCTTTGGTATCTGTGTGTACCAACTTCCCTTTTTTCTCACCCCCTTTCTCAGCCTCCATCAGAATGCTTCTTCTCGTCTTTGTTGCTCACTTTGATTTTACTCCACTTTCTCTCTTTTGCCACTCTTTTGTCTCTTCCATTTTTTTCCGAGCTGTTTCACATACAGACAAGTAACAATCAGGCCTTTCACTGGAAGCAGTCACGTTGAATGGTTTTGTACAAAAACACACCCATACACACTCAGGTGAACTTACACATGCAAGCGGTCAGTGACAAATAGTGACAGATTGATCAAGTGGGAGTCCAGTCAGTGTCACCTGAAACCACATATGAAGTGGATTTGGAGAATGTGTGTGTGGTATATAGAAGGCTGTATTTTGTTCTCTTTTTAGTGTCACTGGATGAAAGTGAAGGTGTACATATAAAAGGATGTGGAAAAAACTGACAGAAAAATGCTTGAATAACTTGATTTAATGTCACAAAAACAGTCAACAAGCTTCATATATAATATTTAGTTTCAGTTAGATAGCAAGATTTTCTTTGTGCATACATCGGTGTCAAAATGTATAAATGCAGGTGATTCATGGATTTAAAACCTTAGATTAAGACAGTCACAACAGATAATGCTGTCATTCATCATTCTTTGCTGTTACTTTACGTCTTTGTAAAGAGTAAAAATGAACTGAACAGGTAAGAGCAAGAGTCAGTGCACTAGTTTAGCAGCTCTAAATTGATGTAAATCACTCCAGTAAGACGCCTATTCTCAAAGAGTTCTCAAATAATTTCACCCATAAAAAATCTGATCTCCTTTTGAAGGTCATCTCCTTGGCCAGCAGTACAATGCTTCTCCATGGCTCTTTGCTTCTCCGTGAACAAAGAGCCTGCATGAATGCATGAAGCACAGTTCAACTGCTCTGATTGTTGAATATACTCATCAGCATATGGGGCATGAATACTGTGGACCCTCTGATTTTTAGCCTGAAAGGTATAGAAAAAAATGTCTGCATCATTTCTATAAACTCACTCACTCTCAAGCGAGGGAAACATACCCACCTGTTTCTAATCTGTATATCCAGTCTACACCACTCAAGTTCTCTGCAGATTCCTCTGGCATGCCTGCTAAAGAAGGACAAACCGGTAAGCTAGAAAAACACGATTCCAAACATGATTCCTGGTGTTATGACAGCGTGTTAAATGGTTCAGGTTATGATTAAAGTGCTTTGGTTTACAGTAACAATATCCTTAGATTAGCTTCTTTGAATGATTATTTCTAAAAGGGCAATTGCTGTGGCTTATCTACAGTCTGCAGTGTAAGTAACTTTTGTTTAAAAAAAAAACCTGCAAAAAAGAAAAGGTCCCCTAACACCTCTCTCCAGTATACTAATATTATCTTCCTATCCTTGAGTAATCTACTTGGTTTCACCTTTTTTCCGACATACTAACACTGATTACAAAATTCCCAAAAGGTTAAGCTGCACTGAAAAGAGAAGAAATTGTATGCGGTGATTGTCATGTCCCCTGTTCACCACAATAAAATCCTCCTGCTCTATCCTGGTTTCACCTCCCTCCAGGCTAAACACTCACACTCTGCATTGAAATTTATGAAAATCATCCCTGTAATATTCAGCCAATGCTTGCCTGCTATATATATTTATATATAACAGCCTTATTAAATCAGTTCCAAGTAGGACGATCCCATGATTACATTGAAGTGGGGAGAAGAGGAGGGGAGGAAAAAAAAGAGGCAAAAAGGGGAGAGGGAAGAAAAATCAATGCCACTCGGTAATTGCATATTACAGCGTTATTTTGCGCATTGATATTGATAATACGTATGTTTACATTTGCTGTGATTAAAATCAATGCTCTAAAGTGAGTTATGACAGCATGGCCTGATGGGACGGCTTTATGGCTGAGGGGCACTAATGAGGTTGTTGATGGGAAGGAAGGATTGCCTCCATCCATCTCTCCGCTGAATACTTCCTGCAAGGGACTGAGGGGCCCATCTACTGACTGTCGTCTGCATTAGGTCATACATGACGGACGTTTAATATACAGTTTTATATAGATCTGTCAGTATTGTGACACAAATCCACATATTTTCTGCCCGTTTTCTCTTGTTTTAACAGCATCTCTGCAAATATGAATAAATAGCTATATCCTTAAAAACACAGTTCACCAAAAGAATTCATGAAGTCATACAATGCATTGTGTTGTAATGGTTAACATTTTCAAGCTGTTATCATTTGGATTGGCTGGTCTGCACCAACGATTGGATGGATTTCCTTTGCTTTACAATTTGACAGTGGGAGAAACAGTTATTTGATCCCCACAGCTCATAGTGTTTAGTGACAAAACCTTTTCTCAAAAGTACAGCAGTACGACGTTTTCTTGTAGTTGGACACCAAGTTTGCACACATGGAAGCAAGGATTTTGGCCCACTCCCCTTTACAGAAACTCTTTAAATCCTGTAGGTTTCTTGGCTGCAGCTTGTCTGTTGCAAGTCAAAACTTTAGCTCTCTACACAAAATGCTGGAAGACCCATCCATTACCCTGAGGAAAGAAGGTTCACATTCAAGATTTTACTGTGCATGACCCTGTACATTGGCTCCTCAATATGGTAAAGTTGTCCTGTAGACTTAGCAGGAAAATATCTTCATATCATAGTGTTTCCACCTCCCTGCCTGACTGTGGGGATGGTGTTCTTTGAGTAATACTCAGCATTTCTCTTCTTCCAAACACAGCCGGTTGAGTTGATGGCAAAGAGCTTGATTTAGGTTTTATCTGACACCAGCACTTCCTCCCAAGCCTTCTCTGAATCATTTAGATGTTCAATGGCAAACTTAATATGGGCCTGTACATGCAGCTTCTTGAGCAGGGGGGGACCTTGCAGATACTGCAGTTTCAGTCCATTACAGCATAGTGTGTTATCAGTGGTGTTCTTCATGACTGCGGTTCCAACTGGCTTCAAATCATTAAAAAGCTCCTCCCATGTGGCTTTTGGCAGAACCACCTCCTTTCTCATGATCATCCTCATCCCATGAGGCAAGATCTTACATGGAGCTCCAGACTGAAGGTCACTGTATTTTCTGAATCACCGTGCTAGCACTTGTCATCTCCTTACCAAGCTTCTTTCTGAGGGTCCTATAGTCCATTCCAACCTTGCATAGGTTTCTAGTCTTGTCCCTGGCATCCTTTGACAGCTCTTTCGTCTGAGAGGTAATCTCTGCGCTACACACATCATTACAGAAGGAGTCAGACTGAATGCAATGTGTTGCGATCGGTCTGCATTATAAATTAGATGGCAGGTATTTGCAAATCTTGTCCAGTCTGACTGAGATTGTCTGAATCAGAGTATGTTTCCTCGGAAAAAAGCTTCTTCTCCTGTGCAACTGACTTGAAATCAAAGGTAGTGATGTCACTGCAACGGCCTGAAATCAGTCACGGAATGTAAGCAAGCAAGCAATTTATTTATATAGCACTTTCAGATCAGCCCCCAGCTGAACACAAAGTGCTGTACACTTGACATGCCAGAAATGAGACATTGAACAAGTTAAAAAAACAAACAAATAGAAATAATATAAAATAAAGAAAAAATATAAAAAAAAGAAAGATGATAATTAAAATGACATTTAAAATAAGAAAATTGGCACAAATAGCAAAAACAATAATAAAATAGTATAAAATGATAATTAGAATTACATTTAAAACAATAAAATCATCACATTAGATTAAAACAATAAAATCAGGGTCAGACTGTGTCATAAGCCAAGGAGTAAAAATGGGTTTTAAGAAGTTGTTTAAAAGTGGACAGTGAGAGGGCCTCTCTAATGTGCTGGGGAAGATTGTTCCAAAGATTAGGAGCAGCAATAGAGAAGGCCCTGTCCCCTCTGAGCTTTCTCTTGGACCTGGGTACCTCCAGGAGCAGCTTGTCAGCTGACCTGAGAGACCTGGGGGGGTGAGTAAGGATGCAGAAGCTCAGAGAGGTAAATTGGGGCAAGGCCATTTAAACATTTAAAAACAAACATGAGAATTTAAAAATGAACTCTAAGATATACAGGCAGCCAATGGAGTGAAGCAAGGATGGGAGTTATGTGCTCTCTTTTTTGAGTTCTGGTTAAAAGTCGTGCAGTAGCATTTTGGACCAGCTGCAGACGAGAGAGAAGACACCGACTAACTCCACAATACAGTGCATTACAGTAATCTAAATGAGATGAAATAAAAGCATGGATTACTGTTTCAAAATGCGGCCGAGATAAAATGGGTCTTATCTTTGCCAAGCACCTTAAATGCTAAAAACTGGACTTTACAGTAGCCCCAATTTGACTGTCTAATTTAAAATCACTTAAAACTCAGGTTTGTAACAACAGATTTAAAATACTCTGCCAGGGGTCCCAAATCAATATCAGAGGGTTCCACTAGGACCAAACAGAATCACCTCAGTTTTGCTTGAATTACATCTTAGAAAGTTTAGGGACATCAAAGATTTAATGTCGTCTAGACATGCTAGAAGTGGCTTAATAGAGAAGGCCTCTTTCTGCTTCAGAGGCAGATAAATCTGACAGTCGTCAGCATAGCAGTGGAAGAATATTCCATGCCTTCTGAGGATGGTTCCCAGGGGCTGTAAAAACACCAGCGATCTGGCGTTTACCAGCCCAATAATGAAAAAAGCAGAGGCCCTAAAATTGAGCCCTGGCAGAGGTTGAGTGGCAGAGGAGGACTCATTCTCTAAAAACTTAACACTAAAAGTTCTGTCAGAAAGATCAGACCGAAACCATTTCAAAGCCACGAATGCCTGCAAGATGGTGCAAGCAAGTCAGTAAAATGTTGTGGTGTCAAAAGCAGCTGTTAGGTCAAGGAGGACAAGAACAACATGATTACCAGAATCACAGGAAAGTTGGATATCATTAAAAGCCTCTAAGAGTGCTGTGCAGTGCTATACATGTGAGCTCAAAGCTGGAAAATGAGGGCTGTAAAAAACACTGTTTACATTTAAAACCCATACCGCCGTACCTCCTCATCTCCCTGATGTCCTCGGTGTGTTAAAATAGGAACAATCCGCTGGTAAAAGTTCGGATGAAATACTGGACTCACCAGTGTTGAGCCAAGTCTCCGTGACACACATGAAGTCCAGTTTCCAGGAGGTGAATAACTCATTCAGAATAAAGATTTGTTCACCAGCCCAATCCTGACAGGAGCCGGGGATGAGGTATAAGCCCCAGCGGCACAGGAAGCCCGACACAGCGGCCTCAGATTGCGGAGGTTCGCCCGGCGCACGTTGAGCCGAGGAGGACAGGGGTCACGGAGGAGCAGCACGTCATCCTGGCAGACCACGGGGATGAGGCAGGAATCCACAGGGTCCAGGAAACGTCGGTACACAAAAACACCAGGAAATAATCTATGTATTGCTTTGACGGTAGAGGGATGGTGCACCAAAGAGAGCTTGAGTTTAACCAGCCGACCACTGCGCCTACCCCGATGCCTTCGCCGGGGAGGTAGCATCACAGCACGGCATAGGCAAGTTGGGATATGTGACAGCAGCGGACACTTTTAACTAAAACTATAGTTTTCCCTGACCTCAAACATTTGTGTTTATGCTAACTGTTGATGTGACTCAGTATACAAAACCTGATCTTGTAATTTGTACACCAGCCATTCAGCCATGTCCTGATCTCTTAAGTGTTATTATGTAGAACTTTATTCAATCAAAATAACCAAGCCTGAACTTAAATCAACCCAAAATTAAAACTGTTATGCTGTTATGTTCATGTTACTGGGAAAACCATTATCTTAATATAAAAATGTAATTTCAGTTTAAGTGGTTCTTTTTATAATCCTTCACCTTTCATCTAGTGTCACATTCAGGTCAAAATTTTAATCTGTCACAACTTGATTTATGACCAAATATCTGCAACACTAATTGCATTCCCATCAGACTTTGCTTCAAATTGTATCTAGTGCAAAATATTAAATGTAAGGATGCTGCCTTCTAAATGTTAACATTTTGATCATGCACTCTTATTCAAAGCATTAGTGTGCGTAAATACAACCATACATAATATGGATGTAGACCACACCTGGCCAAAATACGGCCTGATTACCAACTCAGGCATCTCTAGATGTCTTTAAAAGGAAACTAAACAACCCCAGGTTGCTGTCAAGAAAAAAAGAGAGAAGGCAGACAATAGAGAAATAATGGTAAAAATAAAAATGAAACCGGGACTTAGCATTAAAGTGGAAGGTTTATGCCAACAGTCTTTTTCTGAGAAACTTCTTGGTTTTTGAAACAAGGACCCGTTTGAAGTGTACCAAAACTCATGTTGTTTAGCATAGCGCAGCTCTATGTGTATAATATTTATATAAAATGTGGCCCCTCCCTCACTTTATCTCTGTCAGGAGGGTCGCCTGAGAAAAAAATGTTGTTTAGCCTGGTCAAATTTATAATGTTCTTTTGCCCTATTGTTTATACAGGACGCTTTTTAAATTACCTGAATGAGGAGGGGTTTTTTTTATTTCTAGAAACTGTATGTTGCCTCTTATTTCCTTGAGCTAAACTTTCCTTTGTTTGTCTTTCTTCAGATTTTGTAAAGCTTGCAGATTAATTCCCCTTCGCCATTTAAAGGCTGACTCTTACAGGAAGAAGAACGATTACAGCAACCAACGAATCCTTCAACGTATATATCAAATGCAACCATGGAACTATTGCATTAGGTCTGAGCTGACCCTATATCCTATATCTTCCCTTAACAACCTAATGTCATTCTCTGCTGAGAGCTGTCGAGCACCTCTCGTTTGCTAACACTGTTATGTGGCTTTTTAAACTTCATAATGTGCTTTGGCCACTAATGTTGGCCCAGCGTTTTTGGCGTCAGGTGCCCGTGTTAAGTGTGTGCTCCTCTAGTGTGCAAATGTGTTAGAGGATGTTTTTGAAACAAGACCCACTACAGGGAAGTACAAGGGGGATTTAAATGTAATCACACATGCACACACAAAGCATGTCCACATGTATACTCACACACTCAAACGCGTGTGTGTACAGTAACCGCAATTTCTTTGGAAACCACAGAAAGCCGTCTGCAATGACAGAGTGCTACCAGATAGGCTGTAGGTACTTTTATGTTATGGCCATGTTCTACTCAGATCTGATTCCTTAGGTGAAGCTGATTTTCAGGCTTGTCTTCCTTCCTTAATCTGAACATTTTCTTAAGCAAAGAGAAAATTGTTCTACATGTGTCTCTTACTTACACACTGAAAAAAAATACAGTGTACATTTCCGTTCTGGACATTAGTGTAAACAAAGAAGCTAAGCCCTTTATTCAAGAGGTTTTAGCTAACATGGTGTAGTGCTTTTAGTTGCTTAATGACTCTGGGAAGTCACTCCTTACTTAGAGTAATACACATCCAGAAAGAGGTGTACATTACCACAAATATGATTTGGTTTCCACAAACAAGTCCAAACACTCAACGAGTAGAAGTGTAAGTGTTTGTATGTGTGTCTGTGTGAAAATGATTATGGAACACACAGACGTGAGGTTCAGGGCAGCACTTTTAGTCTGGGTGTCAATCCATTGTTGCATATTAGGGACACAACCTCGTCCATTAAGTCAAATTCATGGAAATTGCTTCCACCGTGGAGAGCGAGAAGGAACAAAATTATGAGATGAATAGAAAAGGAGAGAGGAAAGGATTGGCTCAGAGGTAGACGTGAAGTAGCATCCATCTACTCATCATCCCCCCAACCGACACCTCTCAGCTGTCCAGTTGTGGCAGCTCTAACTTTAATTAAAAGTTTCTGCAGCAGAGGTGACCCACTGGTGTTGAGGTGAGGGAAAGGCAGAGAGGAAACATGGAGTGATTATAGAAAGGGGGAGAGTAAAAAGCAAGGAAAAATATTACCTCTATTTGTGTGTGTGTGTGTGGATGTGTGTGTGTGTGTGTACGTGCGTGTGCATAAGTATATGTCTATTAAACCAGCTGTTAGAGAGTAATAAAATATTATTAATTTGCACAATTAATACTTTTTGAGGTACCATAAATTCTTTAGTCTGTAGCTAGCTCGAAATTAATTGAAAACTAGGCCTTTATTTCTGAGAGGCTGTCAGGAGAGACCTGCATGATGTACACTGATCAGGCATAACATTAAGACCAATGACAGGTGAAGTGAATGACACTGATTATCTCTCTTAATCATGGTTCCTGTTAGTAGATGAGATTTATCAGGGAGCAAGTGAATATTTTGTCTTCCAAGGTTGATGTTAGAAGCAGGAAAAAATGGACAAGCTTAAGGATTTGAGCAAGTTTGAGAAAGAGCAAAATTGTGATGACTAGGCTACTGGGTCAGAGCATCTCCACAACCGCAGCTCTTGTGGGGTGTTCCCAATCTGCAGGGGTCAGTGTCCAGCGACAGAGTCATTAGTGCATATGGGGGCGGGCGGGGGGGGAGGCTGACCTGTGTGGTCTGATGAACTACTACAATGAACTACTGTAGCTCACACAGTGCATACACAGTATCTTGTGTATGGGCCTGCATAGTCGCAGACTAGTCAGGGTGCCCATGCTGACCCCTGTGCACCACCAAACATGCCAGCACTGGCCACGTGACCATCAGAACTGGGCAGAGCAATTTAAGAAGGTAGTCGGGTCTGATGAATCAAGTTTCCTTTTACATCATGGGCATGTCCTGGTGCACATGTATCACTTACCTGGGAAACACCTGGCACCAGGATACACTATGGGAAGTTGGCAAGCTGGCAAGGGAATGCGATGGACAATTTTCTGCTTGGAAAGCTTGGGTCCTGCCATTCATGTGGCTGTCACTTTGACTTGTAACACCTACCTATGCATTGCTGTAGACCATGCACACCATTTAATGGAAACGACATTCCCTGATGGCTGTGGCCTCTTTCAGCAGGATAATAAGCGCTGCCACAAAGCAGTTCCAGAATGATTTGAAGAACACAACAAGTACAATTTACAGGACTTCAAAGATCCGTTGCAAACACTTTGGTGCAGATACCACAGCACACCATCTGGGGTCTAGTAGGAGTGGATGCATCAGCGGGTTAGGGCTGTTTCAGTGTGTATCTTAAGTGTATATATTTAGCATGGTCTCAATCCCAAATCATCATCACATACAGTCACATAGGAATCAGGAGTACACACATCACACACTGACACACCAGGTACCAAGCTCCAAGTGCTTCTGGCAACTAAACCTAGTGAGTGAGAAAGAAAACAAATGAGTGAAAAGACACCCCGAAATAGACACTGACAGGGGCGCCACCAAGGGGAGCTGGGGCCAGGGGGGCCAAACCCCAAAATTTGCTGGACCCCCCCAGTGGCCTCCCCTGACAACACTGTCCTATGTTGGTACTAATTTTAATAAACATGAGCACAAGAGAGAGGAAAACGAGTAACCTATATTTGACAACAGCATAATAACTGGAATTCTATTTTTGGGGTGCCAACTCAATACTTTTAGTGGCCCCCATAAGGCCACCCCTATGAAAAAATTCTTGAGGTGCCCCTGGACATTGATGCCAATGAATCTGACACCACAGGAATAAAAGGGGAGTTCATATTTTTGATATTTTACCTCAGCTCATTGTATTTGCCATTCAGCTCCCTTTGCTGTATTAATCTGCTCTCGCTGCTGTTCCTCAGTCTGTTCCCCATTAAACACTCTCCAGGTGTTTATGAGATGCAATCACCCCACTCCCCTCGAGAGAGGTTTTATTGTGAAACATCTGCAGGATGCGTTTATTAACAGCAGTTTAACTCTGGAGGGGAAAAAAGAAAAAGCTTGTTTTCAGAAAACGGAGAGAACTTCCTTCTTGTAGTCCCTGTGTCCTGAACTTTTCTATGCTTTTACAAGTAAACTGAAGATGTGTAAATTGGTGTTCTTTTTCCATCCCCAGCCCTCGCGGCCCTCGTAGCCCTCTCAGCGCTATATGTGCAGGATGTGTGTGTGCGGCTCTGCAGCAGGCCAGGAGATCGTTGCGGTGTGCAGGCCACAGGGACAGTGAAATATAGCCACAATTAGCCCTGGACACAGTTCAATGATGATAGAGAGGCTCGGCACCCCTTAGACCATGATTAAAAGGCCTGCCCTGCCCACCGCTGATAGAGACAACTGATCTCACATTATTAGTAGTACAATCAGCACCAACCAGCGGTGGCGGCAGCTTCATTCTAATGTGATCTGTGACTGCTTTTGTTCATTTATCATTCACCACTGAAAAGATTTAGCTCTTAATTGGCATATTTGTTTTCTTCTTTATTGCACTTTTGAAAGTTTTACCCCTGTTTACGCTTCTGTTAGTTTAATCTTTCATTTAAATATTAAGCACTTCATACCATACCGCTCAAAATGGTATTTCTGCAATGTGATTTATTTTAGTACTCAGATGTTTTAAATAAAAATGTTAGGCTGCAAATGCAAAACTGAAAGGTACTCGCTATGCAGGGTAGAATAGGATTTTTTTTTTAATCACAGATACATAAATAGACATCCATTTTAGCCTGCTTTGGTTTCATACGATGGGGTGTACTGAAAGACATTCTATGCTGGAAAACTTGTGATCTTGAAATTTCTCCAGTGGCTTTTTAAACCCTCCCACCTTTACAGTGAGATGTCTTCCTCTTTCCACCTGCTTCTGTCTACTTGTATTTGTGTATTTTACTTTTTTTTTTCACCTTTCCTTCTCGTCATGCTCGTAGATCAGTGCTGAGACCTTCTTTATCTTTTACACATCAGTAGTGCAGCACCGTTCAGGCCTCGTGCCCCATTTATTTCCACCGTCCCACCCCCCCTTTTTATTTTTTTACATCTGCACCTCTGATAATGCTGCTGCTCTGTCTCTATTCACTGCTGACATCAAGTCTGTGTGGCGCATAAACTGCTCCTCTGACTGCGCAGAGGTCACAGAGAGGGTCACAGAAACAAATGCTGGGATTCAGCTACTTACTCAGAGGCTAGCGCATATTTGCATGTGTGGACATGTGCATGCAAGCAAATATATAAACAGACAGCAGCTATAGAGGAAAAGGTTGTAGAAACACAACAAAGCTCGCACATGGATGGAAACAGTCGCAGTCACCATGGGGGCGAGTACCCCCCGAGTCACACTGCCCCCGTCCAAAACTGTGTGTGAGGAAAGTCACTCTTTAAAAAAAGGAAAACAGGAGAGGTTGATAGATGGAGGGCCGGTAATGAAATGGAGACATCAAGGAGCATGAAGAGGGGAGGAGGGAGGGATGGAGGGAGTGCGGAAACCACCTAGAAAGAGAGGGAGAAAGAAAAAGCTGGAGAGAGGGGAATAAGAAGAATAGCCTTTTGCCTGTGTTCCATCAAGGGAGAAATTACACATTTACTAAGGTTTTTTCTTAAGACGACGGCCCTCATAGATCAAACCGCTTGGATGTACCGGCCAATTTTCAACATGAAATATAGACACCAGAAATCTATTACACCTGTGTTCTCGCTCACCTCTCCCATCTGCAGCTCTCTGTCGCTCTTTCTCGCAAAGGTTGATGCATCTACATCACTGTCGGCTCTCTTCTCCGCATCCATGTCCACGTCTCTCTCACTCCCTCATTCCCACTCTACCTCTGAGGCCATGGATCTCCCACTGTTCCATCCTGACATGTACATTATGTTATCCGCTGGTACATCTGCTTAACAAATGGGGAAGTCGATCATATTCAATAATTATCTGACCTTTTCCCTTTGTTGTATTTCTACTGCTTCTGTTAGTGCAGTATTTTAGGGCGACTTCAAGGTTGTTGTTTTTTTGTCCACAAAACTGTGGCTACTAAAGCAGCTACTAAATGATTGTCATTTCATTTTTTCTGGTTTCAGATAAAATGCTTTTGTTTTATTCTTGTTTTATTTTTGTTTGTTTTGTGTGTGGTTGTCTGAGTTATCCACATAATTGCAGTTTTTTTTAATTGTACAAAACACTGTCACATATCGGCAAAACTCAGTTATTACCCTGAATAGATCTCCCCAAACTTTTGCACTTTTAAATATATCCATTACCTTTTTTTAAGACAAATTTCAAAGGTTAGAAAGAAACCTTAAAATTTAAAGAGGACATAAAATCATACATAAATACTGTTTTAAAAAGGTAAACTTGCTGTTGCGATAACAGATGTGGAAGGTTCAGGTAGGAGATGCGCCATCAGTTCAGTTCCAGTGCTTACTCCTGTTACAGGTGTGTGATAGGAGGAAGCATGCAGACTGCAGTTAGGCATGAGTGCATTCTGAAGAATGGAGGTGAATTTGAGACAGGATTGGTGCATTTGAGGATGGGCAGTAGCCATCTTCATTTTAGGGCAATTGCATATTGCATATTGCATTGCAAGTCATATTGCATTGTGAGCCACATACAGCCCACTTTGAACTTTAGTGAGCCAGATGAGTGAAAGTCCCCTTTCTGTCAGTGTAAAAAAAAGTCACGTAATCTCTGAGTTATCTTAATATGAGAAAAAGTGTAATTTCAACAGTACATCTCAGTCTTGTCAAATTGTAAGAAATAAAGACCCATAGAAATTATTTTGGTAGCTCATGATTAATTGACTTTGTTTTTTGTGTCCCCATTGTAAACCCCCCCCCCCCCCCAAAAAAACCCCTGTTTTTTAAATTAGTATACAGTGGGGGAAAAACAAAAAAAAGATTTCTGCTTGAATTATTTATTTATTACTTTGTTACTTTGGTGCAGTAACAATTGCAGAGTGTGGCAAATCTTTTCCACTAGCAAAAGTAAAAAAAAACCTATGAAAATACAGTTAAAGGTCTAACATTTTTATGTTCTCCTTCATATTTTTCAAAGCAGTATAGTTGGATGGACTGAAGTGTATTCCAGGTCGAATCTGGAAAAGTTAGTAAATGTGTAAAGTTAGTGTATATATTGTGCGACTATTGTTTATTGGAACAAGGTTGTGAGCCTGGAATGGGTTTCCCATTAGATGTGAGGTAAAGTTAAACTAAACAATATAGTTAACCACTAAGGTTGAAATAAGCTGGAACTTTCCTGTAAATCAAAGTGTTTCACACATCGCGTTTAAAGCAGAAGAATAACCACAACTTCCCTGATTGAACTGCAGAGCTACAGAAAAGGACGTGATGGACTATTTTTATTTCAGTGAGCCCTTTGAACACCACACCTGACAAAATAAGGAAATTAGAGATATTAGAGTTTAAAAAAAAAAGTGCTGATATCTCACATCTATTGTTCTGAGAGCTTGAACACTCCGATAACAATGAGGTGATGTTACAGTGTGACCTGTTAATGAATAATCAGTGGAGTGTAAAAGTCAAACAGCTGTCACCTGGTTGGCAGGATGTGCTTTTCACTGTACATCCTGAAACTCCCACCCACACACCTACTGTGTGCACACATACGCAAGATAAATATTTTGCAGGACATGAATTGAAAATATGAAAACATATATGGATTAAAATATACAACGTGAAACATAATTCAGGCTACGAGCTTTCTGTGGGAAGTTTGTATGTTCTCCTGGTGCTTGCGCAGGTTCTGTACACGTACACCGGCTTCCTCCCGCAGTCTAAAAAAACAGACATGCATGCATTAGAATTAATATTCATTATAAATTTACCATAGGTGTGACTATGACAGTGACTGTTATTTGTCTAATGGTTATATGTTTTTCTGTGCTAGCCTTGTAACAGGCTGATGACCTGTCCAGGATGTACCCCATCTCGCACCCTAATAACAGCTGGGATAGGCCACAGGCCCACTGAATTGGATAAGTGGATGAAGATGGATGGATATATGTATGAAATTATATGTATTGAGGTAAATATATTGGCATTCTGAGGATGGATGGATGGATGGATGGATGGATGGTGTCACGGATTGCCGGGGCAAGCCGTGTGGAATTGTAGAAAGGGACCAAAAGGCGGCAGCTCTGGTGCAGGTGAGTGTTTATTCACAGAGGTGGGTAAGTACAAACAACGGTGGCGACAAAACATGAAACTGGAAACCTAAACTGGGTAAACTAATAAGACAAACCAGAAACGAGGATGCAGGGAGGTCCGGAGAAATACATACGGGAAGACGCAGGGAGACCGAGGGGAAACAACACAGACGAACCAGCAATTACTATGACAGAAGACACAACTTAAATACACTCAGAGAACACAGGGAGATTACATACAGGTGGGAACACAGCTGGGAGTGATCACGTGACGAGAGTAGGGAGACAAACTGAAACACTCACATAAGACGCAGACCTTCACAATAAGACAGGAAACACATACACGCAATGACATAACACACCAACTAAACACAGACTGGGGGACACAGAACATAGGAACATGAACCATGAAACAGAAGAGTATAAACACCCAAGGTAACCAAAACCACAGAATACTAATAAACTAAACAAACACGGAGTCGCAGATCATGACGGATGGATGGATGGATGGAAGGAGCCTGACATATTAAATAACCACAAACTCTATTTCAGTCAGTTCATCATGTGAAACAGGTCACACACTGTACAATCTACACTGAAAAACTAGGATTGGCTATCTCTTGGATTTATGCAAGCATCTTGCGTGTATTTAAAACAATTTCCCCGTGCTTTATACTTAAGTCATCTATAAATACTACTGTTTGTAGCGTTCTGGAAATTACACAGAACAACAATGGTCCTAAAACAGATCCCTGATGAACCCCACATATCGTAGTTTAAAATTATGACTTAACATTCTCAATTTGAACAAACTGGTTTCAGTTTTCAACATAATGTTTCATCCAGAGTGAAACCGCTCTGATTCCATACATGTGTATTTTTTTAAATAATCAATTACAATTAAAATAATTCATGATCAACAGTGTAAAAGGTTTTTTTCTTTTTCTATAGAAATAACCTAGTGTAATGGAAGGACTAATACACTAGATTATTTCTGTGCAAAATTTTAAGTTAAACCTTATCAACAAAGACTTTCAGTGCATGGCTTGAAGTTGTTTTCAGTCTAAACACATATTGCTGTTCATGTAACACTTTATTTTTTGTGATTTCTATTTATATTTCATACAATATCTTGTGGAATCTTTCTAGTGTTTTTTCTAGTGTCAATGATACTTGAGCTTTGAGTGCTCAGATAGAGTAGAAAAGCACTATATAAAAACCAGAGAAGAGAGACACGTATGTGAGAATGCTGTTTGTAGATTACAGCTCAGCATTCAATACCATCGTTCCCTCGAAGCTGGACAGGAAACTGCAGGATCTAGGACTGAGTAGCTCCCTCTGCAGCTGGATCCTTAGCTTCCTGTCTGACAGACTGGGCAGCATCACCTCATCCCCCATCACACTGAACACTGGTGCTCCACAGGGGTGTGTACTGAGCCCTCTCCTATACTCACTCTACACCTACGACTGCACAGCCACTAACAACTCCAACATCATTGTGAAGTTTGCGGACGACACTACAGTGGTGGGTCTTATCACCAACGGTGATGAGACGGCTTACAGGGAGGAGGTCAGCGCCCTGACCCACTGGTGTCAAGACAACCATCTCACCCTCAACGTCGCAAAGACAAAGGAGTTGATAGTGGACTTCCGGAGGTGCAGAGAAGTACACACCCCCATCACCATCAACGGCGCTGCTCTGGAGAGAGTGAGCAGCTTAAACTGCATAAACTGTTCAGACTACTTCCATCAGGAAGGAGGTTCTGCAGCATCCGGTCCCGTACCAGCAGACTGAGAGACAGCTTCTTCCATCAGGCCATCAGACTGCTGAACACGTCATAGACACTTCACCTTCACTACTGGAACTTCAACATTATGCACTCCGTACTGTACAGTAATGCCACTGTTTTGCACATGTCTCAACTCTGTATATTTTTATATATTTTATTTATTGTTTACTCTATTTAATTTGTAAAATATGTGTACACACACGTAGAAAAATATTTAGTATACACATCCAGAAATGCATATACTATTATATATTGTACATATATTTATTAGTTTCAGATGTAGCCATTCTTGTATTTTGCTTGTTTACATTATTGTATTTTGCACAACTCTGTTGCTTGTGAAGCTCGCACACAAGAATTTCACTCACATGTGCTGTACCAATGTACCTGCACATGTGATGTGACAATAAACAAAAAAAAAAAAAGTGATTTGATTTGATTTGATTTGACCAGTCCCTTTACCATTTACATTGCATTACTTTACTTACTTACTCACTGCATTACTTATGTGGTACTCTGTTTTAAAAGCTCTGTCACATAATTATCAGTTAACAACAAAAGTATTAGGGCAAAATCCATCCATAAAAGAAATCACAATGAACAGATTTATCGTCATAAGGTCATATACAACGTTTTTTTTATAAGTATTTGGATCTCAACAAAGAGCCAGCAGAAAAATTGATTAAAACCAGCTCATTAGCACTTGGAAACATGTCGATTTCTGCCTGCATTACCTGTTTAAAATTAAGCCATTGCTGCTTGGTTGAGTATCACTCCACCTTCTCCTTCTGAGAAAGACTGAATGTCATGTTTGGTGGGAAGTTGTTTCTTTCCTGAGCACAGTTTCCAATTAGCCATCAAAATCTTTTCTTATAATTCAGCAAATTCATTTCAAGGTGTTTTGTTAAATATAGGAACAGTAATCTATTACATTAGAGCATTTCAGAGAAATTCATGTCGTTACATTCGTATGTTAAAACTACGACAAAACTAGAATGAACATTTGTTAAACAGGCAATAACCTGTTAGTGCAGATCAAGAAGGTGATGATATATCAATGTGTCCTTTTTTCCAGCTCTTTCTAAAGGCAGTGAAAACACATCTAATATTGCAGCTTTGGTTTTTTTTTTTGCATGTTCTCAATGGCACCGCCTAAAATGTTGCACTGTTCAATATTATGGAGCACATTTCTCAGCAATGCTGGCATCTCACCACAGGTCTCCTCCATCCCGCCACAAGTTTGACACATTAATGCATACATTCAGTTGAATCTCCCACCCCCTACATTACACAAATCTCCAGACTGATAGATGCTGTGATACAGGAGAAAGGCAGGTAAGGAGAGGGAGGATCTTCATGTAAAATTCACTTAGCTGCCATATTTTTTCCTCTGGGACAAGATTAATTGCGCTATGACTTGTTTCAGGTTGGGGTAGAGGGTGTGCACAGAAAAATGGCAGTGCCTGCTGGTCCAACCCCTAGCCCCTTCCTCATTCCCGACTCCCTCTCCTCTCCCCTCCTCCGTGTGGCGACCATCTCTTAATACATCCTGAGAAATTGAGGTTAAGAGGGGATATCCGGGGGGTTATCTGGCATCATGGCGCTTGGCGTGGGGAGATTGATGGTCTTAAGAGGCCGGGGTGCTGTGGTCATATTCATATGGTAATTCTCCCCCATTGTCCCTGTGGAAACCGAGGCTTTCTTTAATCTGTGAGGGAGGCCTCCTCTCCCTCTCTCTGTTGAAATGAAGCCCATCGTCACTTTATCATCTCCACAGATGCTGTGATGACGAACAGCGGCCACTGACGTCTGGATGAATACATCAGAGTAATCTGTTTTGTGTATGTGTAAATTAAAAAGGGGAAGAGGTGGGAGAATTGTTGATAGAATAATGCTACATGGTGAATTTAATGATAACCCTATAGTGGATATCATTTTAATCCCCATCCATCCCACAAAAGGGGAAAGATAACTTCAATCCATTTGTGACTAAGAAGCATTCACAGTTTCAACTCTTGAAGTCCAGTTCTGTGATAGCAATCCTCTGTGATAAAAGTGTGATGGTTTTACACTTGTAAATCCGTCTATTCAAACATCCGGCATCATATGAATGCATTACACCTTTTTATTTATTAATCTTGCAGTGGAGGGGTCGACAGTATTTTTCAAAATGCCATATTTATTCACGCCTATGTTCAAAAGGGAAAATCAGTTTCATTATGTTGCTTTGTGTGTTTGTATTCATGCATAATTCTATATGGCGATTAGCTGCTTCTAACTCAGTGACTCACACATGACGACTAAAATTAACACCTAAATAGAAGTCAGTCGAGTTATTTCTTCTGAGACATAGAAGAGCAGATCTGTACAGATGCACAGTAAACCTGTCTGTGGTTAATCTATATGCACACATGGCGAATCTATATATGTAGACCACGATTTCTCTTTATAAATGGCTTATCTATATACTTGGTGGATCTATATATCCAGTACATGCCTGATCAATACTAATGAATCTGAGTTCAGTGGATAGACAACAAGATGTCCCCTCTGAGAGAAAGCTGTATGGACCCAGAGCATCAAGCAGCACAAGTACACATAAAATATATATAAAGAAAGGGAGACAGAAAGGCACTAAAAAGGATGTTTCTTTAGTGCAGGGGTGGGCAACTCCAGGCCTCAAGTGCCGGGTCCTGCAGGTTTTAGATATCGCCCTGGGTCAACACGCCAGAATCAAATGATTACTTCATTACCAGGTCTCTGGAGAACTTCATGACATGTTGAGGAGGTAATTTAGCAATTTGAATCAGCTGTGTTGGATCAAGGACACATCTAAAACCTGCAGAACATCTGCCCTTGAGGCCTGGAGTTGCCTACCCCTGCTTTAGTGGATTGTCTTTAGTTTACTTGTTACAAATTCATCTATTTATTGGTATCTTCTTGTCAGATCTAAAGTCACAGTGTAGCGTAAAGACAATACGCTTAGCATGCAGTGTCAGTCTGTTCAAAAAATATTTTCTGACAAACTTAGTATAAATAATGCTAAAATGAATACCAAACCAGAAGGTTCTTCTATAATTTGGAAAACACCATAAACATCCAGGAGCAATTCAATTCTGTTCAATTTACTTCAGCTTTATTTATAGAGATTGACAGACCACGTGACTTTCGCGCATTGCATGCCGGGAACTCGTGGCAAAACAATCCAAGTACCTGCATCAAATGCAAGCATTTGCAGCACCGCAAAACGTTCATTCTTCGGTTCCAATAAATTCTTGCTTTTTCTTTGCCCCCCAAAAAGGTATGTACAAAACGAAGGAGAACAATGCCGGTCCGTACAAAGACAGACTTGATGAAAAGTCAAAGAAAAGATACGAGGAAAGAAATCAAAGGAGTGAAAGGGTTAGACCCTTACGAGCACACAGAGGGACAAAATACGTTAGCGTGCTGCCCAACTTTCACCACGCTCATATTTATAATTATACGGTTCTTGGAGTGAGTGCATACACTTGTGAAGTTTAGTAACTTCAGGTCACTGCAACAAGCCCAGGTACAGTTTACCGACGGATGGGTACAGGACCTTGAAATGCACCGTGTAGAAAGTAAAGACCATCGTACATATCATAAGTTTACCAGTCTCACAAATCGTCTTCATAAATACACATTCGTTAACCGTTTATTAATAGGACCTTTGAGCTCAATGGTAATTAGTTAGTAGTGGAAATAATTTCTGGTACACATCACAGAAATGTAGCAGTGACAATAATATTGTATGCTGTAATCGTACTGGGCAATTAGTGATACAAAACAACTGTTTTATCCTGTGAATAAAAGTATATGTTTTTGTCAATGTACCATGGTAATAACAGAAGCGAAACACAATATTGTGTCAGGACAATTCACTATTTATGCACAATAAACAAAGGAGCATAACGCGACAATTTCTGTTCAGCGCCAGACTTGCTTGTAACCTATATCACCAATTATGTTAAGAAAAATGACGTATCAACTACTACAGCAGACTGACCTTTGTGGAAATGCTTGGAGCAGACTAACCTGTGAGCTGGAGTGTTCTGGGACGTTATATTTTGTCTTTGAATGGCTGCAATCCAGGCCATCCATCGAGTCTTTGTTACTTCGGAAACATGGCTTGAACAATTTCTCTTCAGCGACGTAATCCGATAACAACCGATCTCTTTACCCATCGGCTTTCCGTGGCTGTCATGCGACCGGCTATTGCAGTTAATAATACAACAGCTTCTTGCCATTTTTTTGTTTCTTTTTATCGCTGTATAACTGATTTCAATTGAAAGTTAGTACCTCTTGTACCTCGCTAGCGAGGTACCTCGCTAGTACCTCTTGCCACGAGTTCCCAGAATTCTTTGCGGTTTTACCCCTGAGTGACGTCACATTTTCAATCTCTATATGGCACCAAGTCAGTCACCTTAAGGTGCTTTACTGCTTTACTGTAATGTAAAGACCATACAGTATTAGAGAGATCAGATGATGCCCAACGAACAAGCACTTTGCAAAGGTGGAAAGGAAAAACTCCACAGGAAATATGAGAAAAAGGATGACATAATGTTGTGAAACATATGGATCAAAACTGCAGACTTGGATGGCATCCATCTATTAATCCATTCTGTTGTGTTTTTCCTCATCAGGGTCCCCGGGCCTATCCCAACATGGTTTTAAATAAGCAGGGGACTAATCTGAAAAACAAAAACAAAAAAACAACGCTGCTGGCAGAAAATAAGAAACAGGTGAAAGTGATAACATGACAGTGAAGTAAAACGTAATACCAAACACATGAGGCAAGTTAGTAGCAAAAGTAGCAGAAAAGTCCAAAAAGCAGAGAAAACAGTTCAAGAGCTATTCACCAAAACAGTGGAGCGGTTTAGGGGATTGGCCAGTGGTCCTGTAGCAGGAAGCCAGCAACAGAGACCTTCTGGTGGTTTGGCTGGAGGCCAGTGTCAGCAGAGGTGACGGTACACGTCAGGCTTGGCCAGAAACTGACAGTAACCACGAAGAACTTCTGGTGATGTTTTTATGTTGAAACCATGTTTATGCTTACTGACAAAGTATTAAAGATTAGATAAAATCAATCTGTCTCTACAGGAACTCCAGGATTCCAAAAGCATTAAGAGAAAAAGAGAGTAAGTATGACAAAAGTCCAATAAGACACAATCTGCAGTTTTGATTAAATTGGGCTGCAGTGACTCTCTCTCTTCACTGACCATCCATTGACTTCTTGTAGGTCGCTGCTGGTGTGGACACTTTAGTCAACCCCGTCAACACACACCATCACCCCGTCGTCTCTTCTTAATCAATACAGGAATTAATCATCAAAAATATCTACGTGACAAACCAATTATTAATCTGCGCTGTCAAGTCCAATAAAGTGATAATGAATTTAGTGGAAATGCTGTGGACTCCATTTGTTCATTAACTGCTGATGGCTGCTGTAATGACTGCTCAGTGTCACCTGGATAATCTACTGCTATTGGAAGCACTGGGCACACACTCAAAGACACCCACACACACACACCCACACACACACACACACAAAAGGATATATGTATAAATATATGGGAAATTTTTTAGAAAAACAAGTAAAATAATTTCCCCTCCCTGTCCTCCTTTTTCTTTGTTCCTTCATTTTATCACCATTTACTCTCTCCTCCTCCTCTCCTCCATCTCTTCTTATTGATGTCTTATCTCCTCGCTCCAATAAGCGTCTAATCAACAGCAGAGTGAATCAGATCAGATCAAAGCAGGTTGATGAATCTGGGAATCATTTACTGGGGCTGACCCACTCTTCTAAACCACAGGAACATATTTTAAGGATGATAGCTTGATGAAATGATGATGTGTACGTTCCACACCATGAGTCTACTGCTTGCACTTAATAAGAGCTGCAAAACTTAGGATTATGTTTTACTACAAAATAAAAGGCATGTTATTAATCAAAGTTTACAAATTTATAGGACTGTATTTTCCATCTCTTTAAAAGTCTTCCATCATACACTGCTGACATTATATACTGTTAGGTTTATACTGTAACTGGTAAACCAAAAACTAACGCAGGTATCCCTGACCTGAAGTGATCAAAATGTGAATACTGTAACTTTGACACAGTTTCATATTTCACTTAATGGTATGCATTCCCAAAGCTTTTTAACAATGAAAATGTAAATTTAACAATGAGCACTTATATATATAAATATATAAGTTATTTTTGGTGCTTAAATGTGAAAAGAAATAGAGAACTATATCCTGTTGCTAGGTGATTGCTAGGCCATTGAAGTTTTGCACATATGTGACCACTAATCACTTAACTTATTCACAGTTTTGGATGTGTGAAAATTTTTGTGACAATGGAGGATCAAGAGACAAGGCCCCAATCACATAGGCCTATAGGGAATGGTCCAGCAACCATGTGCCAACCAGGGGCAGATCTAGAGAAATTTTCCTAGGCTGGCATGAAAGTGGCATGGAAATCAAATGGGGTGGAAAAGTCAAAGCCATTTTTTACCCATGCTGGTGTTACCTCCTGTAATGTCCATTTTATATGGTTAAAATACAACCAAATACAGTAAGTATACACATGTTTCATTTAAATATAGTCTGTAACTTTATTTTCTTTAGCCCAGATAATTAAACAATTCAGTTACATAAAACATGTGAATTTTGATGTATGTACTGTATAGCCTGTAAAATAAATAAGTATTTAGGTAGTATAGAATCCAGAAAGCTACACAACATGGAGCGGTTCATTTGGTCCAAACCAGGGCCGTGCAGAGATGTTTAAAGGGGCCAGTGCTTAAAGTTAAAAAGGGGGCACATAGAACCTAGCTGAAGAAGAACAAAATGAGACTTTAGTGCTCGCTTGAGCCTCAGGGGCTTTTCTGTTGTTGGTGTTTTTTGGTTTTTTTCATCAAAAATCTAAAATCACATCAAACTATATCACTGGTGGGGACAATGCAAACCAAATGTAGCCTATGTTGCAGTTGAGGGGTTGCTGCTGCTCCTGTTACTGATAGAGCTGAAGGGCAGGGCTGTGGTGATCTGAGATTGTAGACTGTAAAAAGTCCATAGGAGAGATGGTAGCTGATTAAAGATGTGTTATGAGATAATAATAAAACACAAAGATTGGTGACAGCGCTTGGAACCATAAGGCAACAAAACTGTGAGAAATAAACTAAGCTCTGCCTGTGAGCCACTCTTTGCCTCTCTTCCTCCTTCCATCTCTTCATCTCATCTATCACTCTCCACATGGCGTCCATCTGAGAACAAAGTACAATTTGCTATTGCATTAATCTATTATTTAATTATCCACACTTAAAAACTCTTGCACCTAATCCATAATAAAGTAATAATAGAAAAATGTTATAGAACTAAAACATTGTGTTTATTTTTGTTTTTATACTTGAATACCTCTGCAATGCATAAACTGGTACATGTGTTATTGTTACCTGTGCTCTTTTTAATCCAGCTGCTGAGGGATTGTCACTGTTCCTCCTCATGTCCTTACAAGGCATGTCTGGAATATGTTATATCATGAGTAATAATTTAAAAAATCTATACACATAAAACACGCACACACGTACACACAGTGACATTTTATACCTTCTCCAGAATACTGTATATAATATGGCCGCAAGTTTGCAACATGGTGCTGATCCAGAATCCTTCCCTTATTATTTATTCATAGTGCTGTAATAA